>NC_060140.1:870663412-870973184 GCF_021461385.2 Schistocerca piceifrons
TTCTTGGTAGAGCCACTATCGGGTAATGAGGTTTTAGACGAAAAGCATTGCTTTATTCGTAGGAGTGGATCAAGGTACTAATTTCATGTCTGATCTGATGAAGCAACTGTGTAAGTTACTGAAGGTGAAGAAACTACGGACTAGCCCATTCCATCCGCAAGCAAGCGGACGAACGGGGAGAGTGCATCGCACAATCGCTAAGACGTTGAAACACTATGTAAATAGTCAACACACCGACTGGGATGTGTACTTGCAATTCGTAACAAGTGCATATAATAGTAAGGTACATACATCGACAGGATTGTCGCCGTACGAAGTGGTGTATGGGCGGAAGATGCCATCAGCTTTGACATGCTTCGTCCAAGTCTGGGAGCGGAGGGCGGGCATGTAAGGCAGTTTGCGAAAACCATTAAGGAAGAATGACAGAGAGTTAGATGAGCTAACACGAAAGCGTTGGAACGACAAGAAAGGATGGGAGGTACAACGAGGAATTTGTCACAGTACAGAGTAGGCCAATGGGTGCTACTAGCTAATCCGTATGTTCCAAAAGAGAGAACCAAGAAGTTCACAAACAAGTTCCAGGGACCGTATCAGATAGTGGAAATGACATCACCTGTGAAGGTAAATTTTCAATTGCCTACCAAGACAACGATGGTTCACGTTAGTAGAGTTAAGCCGTTCCAGGGGTAGTAGATCCGTGTATATGTACTTCTCCTTCTGGCAGAAAGCGAAAAGAAGCGCCAGAAGCAGACAGTAAACCGGGTATTAAGTACAAGTTGCGTTCGAGGGATGGGTAGTTAGCAGTAATTATCATTTATGTATTATTTTTGTGCACGGACTAGGGTTATTTTATTGGTATTAAGGGGTAGTGTTGGAGTGTTTTCCTTCTCTCTCCATTCTGTAGGTGACGCAGGATGGGGTACAAGTGGAGAGTACGGCGCGTAGTCCTCTGGCAGCTGACACAAGCTGGCTAGGTACAGGATATGCCGATGCGAAGTAGGGTGGTGTTCGAAAAACAACCGGATTTGGTCCTCACGAGTCACGAGTGGGCGCTTCGGCTGGCACTCAACATCCTGCAGGTAAGGAACGAGGTACGGCAGCTACGGGAGGTGGTATCGAGTGTGGAAACGTTTGCATCTAAGAAGGGAATATTACGGGACGTGCAAGAAGAGTATGAGGCTTTGGATAGGTCATGTAAGGAAATAAGGGAACAACTGTGCCAAGTTGTGAGCATGATTCCAGGGAGGAGAAAGAGTAAAGAGGGGTTGGTTGAATGCAGGTGGGAAGTTGCTGAAAACAATTTTGGAACAGCGGATAGTGACGGTATTGAGGGTTTGAACAATTCTTTAACTGTTATTTGCTACAGGGAGGAAAGCATAGGGAAGTTAGTGGATATACACACAACAGAGATACGGGGATTAGGTACAGAGTTGTTGAATGTGACACGTGGTGCGTGGGATGGCTACAGGGTTACGAGCATATATAGAACAAACACAGAAATTATTGAATACGGATCTGGAACAGGTACAAACGCGATTGGATATAGTGGAAAGGAAGCTGGAAATGGCCAAATTGCTGCGGGAACTGGTTAACAGCATTGGTGATACACGAGTGAGGATGGATGAATTGAAAGAGGCAGTGCGTCACACATTGCACTGGCAGGTGAGTTTGACGTTGATGTCACCAGAAAAATTCAAACAGAGTCTGAAGCAGGCAGAGGGAGAGTTTTCAAAGGGGGTAGAGCACGTAGTGCCGATAATTGAAGTGAGTATGTCACTTTTTTATCATATGTCTACGATTAAGGTAACAACGGATCTAGTTAAGATGTATATTGAGATTAAATTTCCAGTAACTAGTGTGAGGAGACAGTATGACTGTTACACAGTGCATCCTTATCCGGTCAGATGGGAGCGCATGGGCAAGGGCATATAGTTCAGGATACAGGAGGATTTATTAATTTCTAAGGAGGGGGATACTCTTGCTACTATGTCGAGTTCAGAGTTGAGTAGATGTCTAACGAAGTCAGTTTCCACTTGTCCATCACTGGTTGTTTTCACGGGCAAGGGGTCGTGTGAGATCCTGTTATTTAGGACAGAAGCAGAAGCTTCGGAGTGTCGGAGAATAATAATGAAGCCTACGCCACATTTTCAGCAAGTTAGGAGGAATTGGTCGTATTCAGTATTCGCTACGGAGAGGATATCAGCCAAGTGTTATGAGAATGGGAATTGGACAGCAACCACGGAGATGGAATTACGGGACAGTGGTTTGCTAATCAACGGGACAAATTGTGAAATAGTAGGGGATCGTTTCAGCTTACCAGCGACAGTCACGGCAGTCACCAAGGTTACAGATACTGATATGACGTTGTACTGGCCAGATGCGTCATTCAGCATAGCTCCAGGAGAAAATTTGACGTATATTAACAACACCTTGGATGCTACACTATTGCCAATGATACATAAACTAGTAGATTCGGAGAAAGGTCAAATTTAAATGCAGCAATTATTAAGGCATGTGGAGGAGTATGGTACCAGGCGGAAACGTAGTATAGTGACCATTGGTATTTCAACCAGTACTATTGATTGTATTTATCGGTGTGGTATATGTCATTAAAACGGAGGATTCAGCACGTTAATGCAAGACCGCTCCATGACATTCCTGTAGTATAGATTCCCAGTAGGGGATGAGTCAGGGCAACCTGGATGTATATAGGGAAGAAGTAGAATATAGGATAGAACTAGAGTTAACTTGTAGGGTAAATTCGGGGATGAATTTAATTTTGAGGAGGAGACAGTGTTGCGACCACATGTAGTAAGCGTTGCTTCACGCAGTGGAGAATGGCGAAACAAAGGCACGCCGGCGACTGAGGCGTTGCGAAGTAATCACGCACCGATAGCCTTGCTGACAGCAACAGTCTACCAACAGACAGACGACGCATGGACGCACACAGATTGAGCGCTGAGCGAAGCCTGGAGAGTGCAGAGTAAGGGGAAATGAGGCCAGCAAGCTAAATTATGCTGCAGTAAACTGCGGAAGTAATCACAAAAAGCTACCACCGAGGGTAAAAAAATGTCCTCCTGCCGGATATAAATAGTGGAGCGCAGGCAGTAACAGAGAGAAGCAATTAGGAAGCAGTTCGGATCCGAGGATGGACGTGGTCCATGTCCGAATGTTCAATCTTCGTAGGTGACGACTCCGGAAGTCTGTTCCAGCTCACAGGAGTCATCCGTTCGCCGCCAGATGTCAATTTCAGCTCTGGAGGTCGGCACCATGGCTGACTAACTACAGCGAGAACTTCCAGCAGGGCCGGCCACAGCGCGGTTTTTGCCACAGGCGCCGCCGGGGACTGTCACCCGGACTTCACGGCAACCTTGCACCACGGCGCGTGGTCCGTCCATGACGGGACCTCGCGGACTTCGCGACTGACAGCTTCCCAGCCGCCGGTGCAGCAGGCGTCGGCAGATGACCTCACGGTGACGAGTTCATCTCAACCACAGGGCATCCTGGCTTCAGCTGAGCACTCGTGGCCTGAGGCTCCCGAGTGCGATCAGCGGCTCGCGTTGCGGGCATTGTCGGAGAATCTACACAGCAGCAGCCTGGTGGAGGGATTCGCAGCGCTGGGCAGTGACGACGAGGGACAAATTGTAAAGAAAGTTCAATAAATAATTGTAAAACTCCACGCTGTCTCAAGTCTTTGCCGCAGCCACTGTGTCTGCTGCTAACAAGTAGCAAACGTCCATAACAGTATCTAAGAGACTTTTTTCAGAGATCTGCTTCAATTCGTCCGAGTCAACTTCACCCTGCATACCCGCCAACCCCCTCCCACCCGCCAACCATTTCGTCCTGAATCCATTAACTTTCTTGTAATACTACAATAACTGAAGCTTTTTTATTTCGTTATTTTTGTACCAGTGCTTATCTCGATTTTGGGAATAGTTATTTATTTATCGCTGAGACAGTAATGTCGGTCTGCGTATGGTTTCGTTAGTATACGTAGTTGCGCTATATTTACGTTGGAAGGAGGGTAGCGATCGTTATTTTGTACTATACAGGGTGAGTCACCTAACATTACCGCTGGATATATTTCGTAAACCACACCAAATACTGACGAATCGATTCCACAGACCGAATGTGAGGAGAGGGGCTAGTGTAATTGGTTAATACAAACCATTAAAAAATGCACGGAAGTTTGTTTTTTAACACAAACCTACGTTTTTTTAATGGAACCCCGTTAGTTTTGTTAGCACATCTGAACATATAAACAAATACGTAATCAGAGCTGTTTGTTGCAATGTAAAATGTTAATTACATACGGAGATAGTGTAACCTAAGGTTGACGCTTGAGTACCACTCCTCCGCTGTTCGATCGTGTGTATCGGAGAGCACCGAATTACGCAGGGATCCAAAGGGAACGGTGATGGACCTTAGGTACAGAAGAGACTGGAACAGCACATTACGTCCACATGCTAACACCTTTTTATTGGTCTTTTTCACTGACGCACGTGTACATTACCATGAGGGGTGAGGTACACGTACACACGTGGTTTACGTTTTCAATTACGGAGTGGAATAGAGTGTGTCCCGACATGTCAGGCTAATAGATGTTCAATGTGGTGGCCATCATTTGCTGCACACAATTGCAATCTCTGGCGTAATGAATGTCGGACACGCCGCAGTACATCTGGTGTAATGTCGCCGCAGGCTGCCACAATACGTTGTTTCATATCCTCTGGGGCTGTAGGCACATCACGGTACACATTCTCCTTTAACGTACCCCACAGAAAGAAGTCCAGAGGTGTAAGATCAGGAGAACTGGCTGGCCAATCCTGTCAAGTGTCAGCCTAGTGTTAATTATGGAATGTGCAGGTGCACCATCATGCTGATACCACATACGTCGACGCGTTTCCAGTGGGACATTTGCGAGCAACGTTGGCAGATAATTCTGTAGAAACGCGATGTATGTTGAAGCTGTTTGGGCCCCTGCAATGAAGTGAGGACCAATGAGGTGGTCGCCAATGATTCCGCACCATACATTTACAGTCCACGGTCGCTGTCGCTCTACCTGTCTGAGCCAGCGAGGATTGTCCACGGACCAGTAATGCATGTTCCGTAACGGGTGAAAGCGGTGACGATGCAGTATGCGCATGACACTACTTTGACTCAGTCCACCGGCTCTCGCAATGTCCCGTGTACTCATGTGTGGGTTCATGGCAACAGCACCTAACACACCAACTGCACCCGCTTCTCCTGTGACGGGCCTGTTACGGACCCGTTTGCGTGCTAGACCATACCTGTTGCATACAGTTGGCGGTAGATGTTTTGCAATGTGCGGCATGTAGGATGCTCTCTGTCCGGGTACCGTTCTGCATACACCCTGCAGGCTTCAGCTGCATTTCGTCGACACTCGCCATAAATGAGTATCATCTCCGCATTTTCAGAGTTCGAATACACCATGGTCACAGTTCCTACAACGCTACACTATCACAGACGTCTGGTAACACACTGTACTACAGTTGCTCTGCGTGCGGAGACGAATGCAGAATAACAATAGCAGCAAGCGCTACATGCGGACTCTGCGACAGCTAGACGAAACCACAACAGTGCACTACAGCCACACTCGTAAACACGGTCGTCATCGTAAAACATGTCTCTGCAGATGCTGCTCGCCGACCGTGGCCCGTGTTTGTTACCACACGCAACTGAACGTCGGAGGTTTCAAGCGTCAACTTTAGGTTACAATATCTCCGGATGTAATTAACATTTTACAATGCAACAAACGGCACTGATTACGTATTTGTTTATAAGTTCAGATGTGCTAACAAAACTAACGTGGTTCCATTTAAAAAAACGTAGGTATGTGTTAAAAACATACTTCCGTGCATTTTTGTATGGTTTGTTTTAAACAATTACACTAGCCCCTATCCTCACGTTCGGTCTGTGGAATCGGTACGTCAATATTTGACGTGGTTTACGAAATATATCTGTGCATAGAGATGACTCGCTTGTGGAAAGGCGATTTTTGTCTTCAACTTCTGCTACAATAACGATGTTATACTGTGAAATGTCTCATTCGTAATATCTTTGAAACAGTGAGTCCAACCACCAAAACTCTGAGGTATTTGTACATAAACGGCATAGAAACCACAACGTACGTTGTATGTCGCAGAGAAGTTTGTTAGCATCAAAGACTGTATAACGATATTATCTTGGATAAATACAGGTTCATTTACGAGGCTACATACGTTAAAAGTCAAGATGAAATCAATACGTAGATCAGAGTTAAGATCTCAAAACTGCAGCTCATAATATATGTGTTTTCCGTTTTGCATTCTAAATAAAATTTCAAGTTGGTTGTTGGAATAATAATTTAAAATGTTCTTGATTACTTCAGAAAATCGAAGAATTTTATTTTATCTATTTTTCTAAGGTCTGAGGCTGAATTGAGAAACATAGAATGCTAGAATTTATTTAAGGAATTCTTACTTTGTTTCAATGAAATCGTAAACTTAATACAATACTGTAGCAAGAGCAAGATAGCTATTGTCAATAAAGGTTTGAATCCATTTAATTTTGTAAGTTATTCAACCCAATCTTAGTATTCTTGTGCTTTGCGATGGTGAACTTTACATTAACAGACTGAATTGTGTTTTGTTAGCAAAGAGAGAATACATTAGAATTTTAATTCGTTTGGCGATAAAGTGAAGTTATTAGGTTGTCAACTAAAGAAATATTTAACTGCGCATTTGGATATTTTTCATATCAGGGTTAATCACTAACTATTGCCACCAAGAATAACTCCGAAAGTATGATAGGAGTGGAAAGTTTTGTGAGACAAAAGTTGCATGGACAACGGCGGCCATAATGCGACGTTGGTTTCTTGCTGCTAGGTGGGGTCACTTTAGAGATATGAAGGTGAATTTTGTTTTCTTAAATGGGATGCTATAGTTTGGTACTTAGTTCCTAATAGTGGCTATCGAGACGAATCTAGTGATGTGTACCGGTAATGTCTTTTTTTTCCAGAAGGTGTTGGAAGTGATGATCATTGGTATCAATACAGTGCTGCAATCTTCTTATCATGTATTGAGTTGTATTCTTTATCGCATCGGCACTTGTCGAAGAACATGCTCAGACAACTCTCTCTCGCATATCTTCAGGTGTACTTGAAACGTCTTTATAAACAATGTCTTTAACCAATCCACTCAGGAAAAAATCCAGAGGCGTCAAGTTTGGAGAACGAGCAGGCCACGACACATCTCCTCAGCGTACAATCCAACGATTTGGGAATTGTCGGAAACCCATCGTGTTGATACCACATTCTGTTCCTTGTCCCTAAAGGTATTTCTTCGAATAACAGACCAAATGTTTCTTGCAGGAATGTGGTGTACTTCCTACCACTAAGATCTCCTTCGATGAAATAGGGGTCTATAATTCTTTCCTCCAGAATCCCACACCATACATCCATCGACCACGGTTTTCGGTGTGCAAATTGCCGCAGACAGCATGGCTCTTCAGTTACCCAATAATGCACGTTCTGCAAATTAACGTCTCCATAGGTCGTGAATGTAGCCTCGTCGGTTAATAAAATCAAATTTATAAATGTGTCATCCCTCTGAATCTGAAGTTGAGCCCATCGGTGGAATTGAGTGCGACGCATACAATCCGTACCAGTTAATTCTTGCATATATGAAGCTTCCGGTGCCTGGGGGGAGGAGCTGGTATTTAATATATATACTAGTGACCAGCCCCTCCCCCAAGGCACCGAAAGCTTCATATATGCAGATAATTGCGCCATTACCGCTCAAACAGACAGCTTTGAAACTGTTGATCAGAATCTGTCAGAAGCCCTCGACCACTTTGCCACCTACTATAAGGGGAACCATCTCAAACCCAACCCAGGGAAACCCCAAACCTGCGTCTTCCACCTAAAGAACAGACAAACTACAACTTAACTGGGAAGGGGTGCCCCTGGAACATTGCGAAACGCCAAAATACTTAGGCGTCACCTTGGATAGAGCACTCACCTATAAAAAGCGCTGCATGAACACTAAACACAAAATAGCCTCAAGAAACAACATTGTGCGCAAACTAACGGGCACTACATGGGGGGCACAGCCTGGAATAGTGAGAACCACAGGTCTTGCTTTGTGCTATTCAACAGCGGAGTACGTGTTCCCAGTGTGGTACAATTCTAGCCACGCCAAGCAAGTGGACATACTGCTTAATGAATCCTGCCGCATCGCCACAGGCTGTCTGAGACCAACCCCGACTGATAAATTGTACTGCCTGGCAGGCGTAGCCCCACCAGATATTAGAAGGAAAGTAGCGGCCAGGAAGGAAAAGACAAAGGCGTTGACCTCACCAGCCCATCCGCTGTGCAAACACCAGCCAGCCCGCCGTCGACTAAAATCTAGAAAAAGCTTCCTGCACACGGCAGGAAACATCGTCGGGACACCGCAGCAAGTGAGACTGGCAATGTGGCGAGAAGAAAACTCGCACCTTGGGGAATGGTTAGTCCTAAACGAAGAACTCCCTCCCGGCCATATGGAAGGATGGACGACATGGAAATCTTTTAATAGGCTGCGCTGTGGTGTGACACGATGCAAAGAGAATAAGCACAAATGGGGCCTCTCAAATGAACCGGCGCTGTGTAACTGTGGAGACACTAAAAACCACCATCCACCTCACGCAGTGTGTGCTGTGCCCAAGCACCTGCACCATGAAGGATCTGATGAATGCCACCCCGGAAGATCTGGACGTGCCAAGGTTCTGGTCCTAGACTTCATAAAATAAAAAAAACTACTTGACCCTGCTTATATATCTGTATACTTTTATACTCTTTTTGTATTTGTTACATACTTAATATGTATGTGTTAATTATTCTTATTTTACGTACGATGCTTCTGACACGCTTAAATAAATAAATAAATTCTTGGTGGAAACTGATATGTTAAGGATGATCTTTATGGCGAAGCAGAACACGAACAACACTATTCTGGCTCATGCCAGATTCCCTTGCGACTTGACGCGAACTAACACAAGGTCTCGAACCACAGTGGCAAGAGTACCAATTTCCGTTTCCTCGTTAGTAACTTCACTTTGTCGGATAAGTTTCCGATGCGTTAAAGATGCAGTTGTTCTTAATTTATCGAACACATATTTAAATGTACGACGTGTAGGGTGAGTACGTTGAGGATATCTTTCAGCGTTTATGTCTGTAGCTCTCACTGAATTTCAATGGCATTCTCCGTAAATGTTCATCGAAGGAATACATCATTCACATTCGCTTGATTCGACGATACTATCCTTACCGTTCTTATTAGTGTTGTATTGCGAAACCATGGAATGTTGTTTACATGGCAATGGCACGTTAGCCCGCATCTCGTGGTCGTGCGGTAGCGTTCTCGCCTCCCACGCCCGGGTTCCCGGGTTCGATTCCCGGCGGGATCAGGGATTTTCTCTGCCTCGTGATGGCTGGGTGTTGTGTGCTGTCCTTAGGTTAGTTAGGTTTAAGTAGTTCTAAGTTCTAGGGGACTGATGACCATACATGTTAAGTCCCATAGAGCTCAGAGCCAAATGGCACGTTACATGGATACGATATATTCGGCGAATAACTGCTATTTGCACAATACACTAGAGAGAATTTTCAGAGAATGTGCTTCGATAAGTGCCGAAAGAATTTCACTCAATCCATGATAAGAAGATAGCAGCACTGCATTGATACCAATAATCATCACTTGGAACATCTTCTGTAAATGGACGTTCATGACACCTTTTTGACCCTCAAAATGGTTCAAATGGCTCTGAGCAGTATGCGACTTAACTGCTGAGGTCATCAGTCGCCTAGAACTTAGAACTAATTAAACCTAACTAACCTAAGGACATCACACACATCCATGCCCGAGGCAGGATTCGAACCAGCGACCGGAGCGGTCACGCGGTTCCAGACTGAAGCGCCTTTAACCGCACGGCCGCACCGGCCGGCTTTTGACCTTCGTTGATCTTCAAAGGTGTTACTGTTACACATCACTGGATTCGTCTCGATATCCGCCATCACAAAAGAAGTACCAAACTATAGTATCCCATTTAAAAATCAAAGTTGACTTTTATATCTCTGACGCGACCTCGCCTAGCAACAAAAAACCAACGTCATATTATGGCCCCCTTTGTCCGATGCAACATTTGCCCCACAGACAGCTACTACCATGCTTTCGGAGTTATTCTAGGTGGGAATAGTTAATGACTCACCGTGCGTGCTAATGAGAACAAATGTTATACTTTTTTCAAGAAAAGCCCTTTTGTTTCATTTTATAGACCAAATACTAAAAATATTATTTCAGTAGAGGTCTCCTGAACGCAAATTATGTACATAAAATTAAAAAACAAGTAAATATGTTTTCAGAATAAATTAGAAACATGAGCCTTATTAGAGTCTAACTGTTCGGACCCTCCCCCCTCCATCTCCCTTGACAAAATCCTGGCTACCATCCTTGCCCTCCGTGTAGGCTGCAATCTCCCTAGTTTTACATTCATTGTCTTTACAGGTGATATATGTAGGAGGAAGCAATATCTTGATTGACGCTTACAGGAACGAACGCTCTAGGAACATTAACAGTAGGCCACACCGTGATGCAGAACGCCTCTCTTGCAGTGTCTGCCAATGCAGTTGGATAAGCATCCCCATGGCGCTTCTACACTCACTAAACGAACCAGTTACAAACCGGTCTGCTCTGCTTTGAATTTTCTCTATTTCCTCTATCAATCCTCTCTAGTGCGAATCACAGATTGACGAGCAATATTCGAGTGTTAGACGAACATGTGTTTTGTAAACTACTTCCTGTGTTAAAGGGCTACATTTCCTAGCGATTCTTCCAACGAATCTGTCTGACATCTACCAGCTAAACTAGGCACAGGCTTGCCAAGTGCAATAATGGGTATTTAAATTCAGATGTATATAAAATATCGTGCTAAGACTGTGACAGCAATACATTGGACAAATAGGAAGGCAACAAAGCACTATTCGGTCAACCTTTCACGCGGAATAAGCACTGAGAAGGTTACATTGAGAATAGCTTCTTCAGAGCGCAGCTAAGGGATTACTGCGTAATGGAAATTTATGCACATTTTAAAAATAAACCACTTCGTTGTTGAATGAAAGCTTGATTTTAGGGAAAGATAGCTTGTATGAGCTGTTTGACAATTTACTGCAATATAAGAGAAGACAAAAGCTCTGTTCCTTATCAGTTACCATTAGAACCAACTAGGATACTACTCACAGTTTTAACCAATCATGGCCACTTCAATTATCTTTCTTTTAACGAAATATTTTAGGATTTTAATAATTTTAATATGAATACTGTTTTGTCGGTAGCTGGACCGACACCGTGAAGTGGATTGCTGAAAAGGAATGCTAGACTAACGCTGTGGCCGATAGTGCACGCACGGCATAAAGCAGACGGGCGTGAAGTCTGGAACATGAGAACTTATAAATGAATAAGAAGAAAAGTATGTAGATGCTTAGTACTTATCTTTTATTTAGTTCTTGGAATACATCTCTCTTGAATACTCGTAAGCTATAGGCACTGATACAAATGGCGCCTTGCTAGTTCGTAGCCATTAACTTAGCTGATGGCTATTCTGTCTCTCGGCTAATGAGAGAGAAAGGCTTCGTACAACTGGGCGGTAGCTAGGTTCTCGTACAACTGGGCGGTAGCTTGGTTCTCGTACAACTGGGCGGTAGCTAGTGCTCTCGTACAACTGGGGCGATAGCTAGGTTCGCGTACAACTGGGGGCCGAGTCCTCTCTCGTATCACGAGACCTGCCTTGGTGGTGGCGCTAGGTCTGCGATCACAGTGGCGACACGCGGGTCCGACATGTACTACATGGACCGCGGCCGATTTAAGCTACCACCTAGCAAGTGTGGTGTCTGGCGGTGACACCACATTCCTCCCCCGCAAATCGGCGAACGGTCGTGAGATAAGGCTTCCGCCCGCCGTGGGGAGGACCACATGTTGACGTATGCGATGAGGTGGGGAGCCTAACAACAGGCGAGGCTGTGCCACCCGCACCCGGCCATCCGGTCCGAGGGGAGCTAGGAAACGCCTGCAAAACTAGTCCAGGGTGCACGTCAACATGCGGTGTATGCGCCCGTAATAAGACAGGAGGAACCGAAGGGTCGATTTCCATGGCGTCGGGGTAGCCGACGCGCGATGACGTCATGTGGTCCGGAGCGGGCGGGAGTTCCATGGCGGAGGACAGCTGGTCACGGGAAGCGATCGGCGGCGCGTGACCCTGGGAGGCGCTTGGCGGCTGCAACGAAGCGTCGAACGCGGGCGGCGCCGGCGGGAGAACAGGCGGCGGCGGCGGCGGCGCGTCGCCACGGGGCAAAATGGAAGGCATCGTCGGTAACACCTGGGGATGAGGCGAGCCAGTAGATGGGTCCCCAGGGCGCTGACCGGACGGCACCGTCGCTGAAAGCAGACGGGGAGCGGCAGAACCCGAGCGACGACAGAGGCGCAGCTGATTGAGATGCCGACGCACCTCACCAGAGGCCCCCAAAACCAAATACATCGCGCGGCCGAGGCAGCGAAGAATGCGCCCTGAGAGCCAACGCCGTGATCCTCGATAGTTGCGATAAAATACAACGTCGCCTGGAGCAAAAGCAGGAGTCTGCCGCTGCACAGGAACCTGATGCGGCGGATGCAGCAAAGACATCAAGGTGCGATGAGGACGACCGTGGAGCAACTCAGCCGGCGAGCGACCATCTCGGGGCTGAGAGCGATACGAAGACAAAAAGAGCAACAATGCGTCCTCCCGAGAATGCGACTCTTTCAATTTCAACATCTGTGACTTGAAAGTCCGGACCAATCGTTCAGCGGCACCGTTGGACTGAGGCGAAAACGGCGCGGACGTCAGATGTTGAATACCATTGGCCTGGCAGAATGACTGAAATTCTGCGGACATGAATTGTGGGCCATTGTCGGAAACAATAGTCTGCGGAAGACCTTCAATGCAAAAGATAGCAGACAACGCTTGGATGGTGGCGGAGGACGTCGTGGAAGACATCCGGACAACAAAAGGAAAATTACTGAAGGCGTCGACCAGAACCAACCATCGAGCATTCCAGAATGGACCAGCAAAATCAATGTGCAAGCGTTGCCAAGGGGAAGTGGCTTTTGGCCATGCAAAGACTTTCCGCGGCGGTGCGGACTGTTGTTCGGCACACGCCGGGCACGAAGAACACATATTCGTAATCGCAGCATCGATTCCGAACCAAGTACAGTGCTGACGAGCAAGTTGTTTCGTTCGCACTATACCCCAATGTCCTTGGTGAAGAAGCCGTAAAACAGAGGACTGTAACGAACGTGGGACCACGACTCTGGACTGATCATTATCAGAACGCAACAACAAAACACCACGTCGAACAAAAAGTCTCTCCTTGTGAGCAAAAAATCGGCGAACCAACGGATCCTCGATCCGAGACTTTCACAAAGGCCATTGCGTAGCAACAAAACGTAAAACAGTAGCAAGGACAGGGTCAGCAGCTGTGGCTGTAGCGACACGACGAAAATCAATCGGAAACGATTCGACCACTTCATCGGTTTCCGAATCAATGAACATGCAAGCAAGTTCGGAAGAATCGAATGCTTTATCCTCAGCAACAGGCAAACGGGACAACGCATCGGCGTTTCCGTGCTTAGCAGTGGACCGATACAAGATATCGTAGCGGTACTGCGAGAGGAAAATAGACCAGCGAATGAATTTCTGCGCTGTACGTGGAGGTACAGGCTTGGTCGGATGAAAAAGCGATGTCAAAGGTTTGTGGTCTGTGATGATGGTAAAGTGACGACCATACAAGAAATCATGGAACTTAGTAACACCAAACACGAGAGCCAAAGCTTCTTTCTCTATCTGTGAATAATTTCTTTGCGCAGACGAGAGCAATTGGGACGCAAAGGCAATAGGGCGATCATGGGAGCCAACTTTGTGCGCAAGCACAGCACCGATCCCGAAATCCGAGGCATCTACCATCAACAAAAGGGGTTTCTGGGGATCGAATGGCGTAAGGCAAGTATTAGAAAGCAACGCCGATTTCAACTGGCGAAAGGCGCGTTCGCATTCCGTCGTCCAGACGAACGGAACACCTGTACGGCGTACGCGATGAAGCGGAGCTGAAAGAGAATAGGCATTGCGCACATTCACTCACACCTTGTGACGCTAAATCGTTCAATGTTCTTGCGACCTCATCCCGCAATGCGTGGGGAACATTGCGCGCTCTGAAAAATGTTGGTTGCGCACTTACTTTCAGTTCCAAATGTGCTTCATAGTTTTTAGCGCAACCTAAGCCTGGTGCAAAAATGTCTGCAAATTCGTCACATAAGCGAGAAACACTGTCTGAAGGCACAGTCTGATTCACTGAGAGGACCTGATTTACAATAGACATGTTAAACAACTGAAATAAATCTAAGCCAAACAAGTTCACTGCCGTAGAAGAACGAAGAACGTAAAATGACACCAGTTTTGTTTGTCCCTTGTATGTGGCAAGAAGGCTGCACTCTCCTAACACAGGTATTGTCTGTCCTGAATATGTGGTTAGCTTAACATTTGCGGAACGCAATGGAGGTTTGCCCAGTTGTTTGTACGTGTCGTGATTGAGCAATGAAACTGCAGCTCCGGTATCGAGCTGGAATGGTATCACTTTGCCTTCAAAGTCTAAGTCCACAAAAAGTTTATTGTCCTGCTGACGACAAGAGCGACTGTTTTGTGCAATTGGAACAGACACTGGTACAGAATCACTTGCTAATGGACGTGATTTCCGGCGACTGCGACGCACAGTTTTTGTGGGACGAACACAGTTACTGTTAGAGAAAGTGTCACTGGACGAAGTGGAATTAACGACATGAATGTCCATAGGCGAAGGTCCACGAGCCGGAGTGTCCTTGGTTCGATTCCGGCGCGAAGCAAAGGGCCTGGAATGATTGTGATTGTCTGATCTGAGCTTTTTCTGGCAAACACTTTGAACATGTCCTTTCTTATTGCAGAAAAAGCAAATAGCTTGGCGTGACGGGCAATGTTCACGCGAATGTCTAGTAGCACACCGCGGGCATGATTTCACTGCATTTGTGGGCTGGCGCGGCACACCTGGCTTAGCACGCGGCGGTCGCTGTGTCGACGTGCGCAAGGCCCGGTTACCGGGCCGCGCAGCGCGTCCAGCGGGCCGGTTAATGTTACACACGGCTGGCGAAGTTTCAAAAGATTCCTGAGCACAGTCAAGTGTGTCCTGTCTATCCAATATGTCTATCACTTGTTGAAGGGAGGGATTAACTAGTTTCAAAATTTGCTCCCGTATGCAAACATCAGAAACGTTCTGTGCAATTGCATCACGTACCATTGTATCTGAATAAGAAAGACCACAGTCAAAGTCAAAGGCACAGTCCCTAGTAAGTCCTTGCAATGTTGCTACCCACTCCCTATTAGTTTGACCGGCCGTACGTTTTGTACGAAAGAACGTATACCGTTTTGCAACCACATTAACTGTTTCTTTGAAATAGGCATCTAATGCAGACAAAATTTCCTCGTAGGACAAAGTTGCTACGTCGCGTCGGGGAAACAATTTCACTATCACACGGTATGTGGACACACCGACACAAGAAAGCAAAAACGGCTGCCGCTCATTACCTTGAATTCTGTAGGCAGCGAGGTGAAAGTTGAACTGGCGAGACCACTCTTGCCACGTCTCATCGGCTGCCACGTATGGTCGAAAGGGAGGTGCAACAGCGTTTAGTGGCAGCGGTAGCGAAGAAGCGGCGGCGGCCGCATCGGTTTGAATGGTACGTTGACCCTGGACGAGCTGTCCAAGGGCATCCAGTAACGCCTGCGTCTGCTGATTCTGCAAGCGATAAAATTCGGACAGTACATCTGGAGAATGTGGCGAAGCCATGACACAAATAAATGTAAGCAATCAGAACACTTTAAAACGTCGTCAATGTTACAAACGAAGTAATACAAACTCTTTTTCTCGTCGCCAATAAATGTTGTGTCGGTAGCTGGACCGACACCGTGAAGTGGATTGCTGAAAAGGAATGCTAGACTAACGCTGTGGCCGATAGTGCACGCACGGCATAAAGCAGACGGGCGTGAAGTCTGGAACATGAGAACTTATAAATGAATAAGAAGAAAAGTATGTAGATGCTTAGTACTTATCTTTTATTTAGTTCTTGGAATACATCTCTCTTGAATACTCGTAAGCTATAGGCACTGATACAAATGGCGCCTTGCTAGTTCGTAGCCATTAACTTAGCTGATGGCTATTCTGTCTCTCGGCTAATGAGAGAGAAAGGCTTCGTACAACTGGGCGGTAGCTAGGTTCTCGTACAACTGGGCGGTAGCTTGGTTCTCGTACAACTGGGCGGTAGCTAGTGCTCTCGTACAACTGGGGCGATAGCTAGGTTCGCGTACAACTGGGGGCCGAGTCCTCTCTCGTATCACGAGACCTGCCTTGGTGGTGGCGCTAGGTCTGCGATCACAGTGGCGACACGCGGGTCCGACATGTACTACATGGACCGCGGCCGATTTAAGCTACCACCTAGCAAGTGTGGTGTCTGGCGGTGACACCACAAATACTACACAGTTTAACAAATTGTTTTCTACAACAGTCATTCATTATTTTACTGATGTAACTATCGTATATTTCACACGATTTTCTGTCGCCAGTAAAAGTGGCGAAATTTTATATGTTTTTGGAGGACCATGTAGTTAAGTTATCTCACATAGAATATACTTATAAGGTATTTGTTTGTTTTTGAGGTCATCAGTATTCTGTCTGGTTTGATGTGGCCCACCACGAATTCCTCTCCTGTGTCAACCTCTTCATCTCAGAGTAGCACTTGCAACCTATGTCTTCGATTATTTGCTGGATGTATTCCAGTCTCTGTCTTCCTCTACAGTCTTCGCCCTCTACAGCTCCCTCTAGCCCCACGGAAGTCATTCCCTGATGCCTCACCAGATGTCCTACCATCCTGTCCCTTCTCCTTGTCAGTGTTTTCCAGATATTCCTTTCCTCTCCAACTCTGCGCAGAACCTCCTCATTCCTTACCTTACTAGTCCATCTAATTTTCAGCGTTCAGCTGTAGCACCACATTTCAAATGATTCGTTTCGCTTCTGTTACGCTTTCCCCACAGTCCGCGTTTTACTACCATACAATGCAGTGCTCCAGATGTACATTCTCAGAAATTCCTTCCTCAAATTAAAGCCTATGTGTGATACAAGTAGGCTTCTCTTGGCCAGGAATTCACTTTTGGCCAGTGTTCTTCTTTGATGTCCTCCTTGCTCCGTCTGTCATTGGTTATTTTGCTGCGTAGATAACAGAATTCCTTAATTTCCATCAACCTTGTGACCATCAATCCTGATATTAAGATTCCTGCAGCTCTCATTCCTGCTACTTCTCATTACTGTCGTCTTTCTTCGATTCACTCTCAATTCATATTCTGTAGTCATTAGATTGTTCATTCCATTCAGGAGATCATGTTATTCTTCTTCACTTTCACTGAGAATAACAATGTCATTAGCGAATCATTGATATCCTTTCACCTTGAATTTTAATTCCATTCCTGAACCTTTCTTTTATTTCCATAATTGCTTCTGCGATGTACAGATTGAACTGTTGGGTATGCGGCGGGGAGCGGGGTTGGGGAGGTGGGAGGGTGGGAATGGGGGTTGGGAAGACTACATTCTGGTCTTATACTCTTTTCAATGCGAGCTTCGTCCTTGGTCGTTCACACTTGTTATTCCCAGTTGGCTCTTGTACATATTGCAGATTACCAGTCTCTCCCTATACCCTATCCCTATTTTTCTCAGAATTTCGAACATCTTGCACCATTTTAGATTGCTTTCTCCAGAAAGATAATTCCTATGAACGTGTCATGATTTTCCTTTAGTCTCATTTCCATTATCAACCTCAACGTCAGAATTGCCTCTCCCGTGTCTTTAATGCCGGGATGGTTCCTCTGAAAGGGCACGGCCGACTTCCTTCCCCATCCTTCCCTAATTCGATGAGACCGATGACCACGTTGTCTGGTCTCCTTCCCCAAACAACCAACCAACCCACCCGTGTCTTTACCTTTTTTAAATCCAAGCTGATCATCATTTAGCACATTCTCAATTTTCTTTTCCATTTTTCTGCATATTATCCTTGTTAGCAGCTTGGATGCATGAGCTGTTAAGCTGACAGTGCGAATTCTCGCACTTGTCAGTTCTTGCAGTCTTCGGAACTGTGTGGACGATATTTTTCCGAAAGTCAGATGGTATGGCGCGAGACTCACAGATTATACATCCAACGTCAAGAGTCGATTCGTTGCTACATCCCCAATGATTTTAGAAATTTTTATATAATGTCATTTATACCCTCTGCCTTATTTGATCTTAAGTCCTCCAAAGCTCTCTTAAATTCTGATTCTAATACTGGATCCCCTATATCTTATAAATCGAGTCCTGTTTCTTCTTCTATCACATCAGACAAACCTACCCCTTCCTAGAGGCCTTCAATGGAATTCTTGTTGCACTCTTTATGTTACTACCCTTGTTTTTAATGTCACCGAAGGTTGTTTTGACTTTCCTATGTGCTGAGTTAGTCCTTCCGACAATCATTTCGTTTTCGATTTCTTCACTGTTTTCATGCAGCCATTTCTTCTTAGCTTCCCTGCACTTCCTATTTATTTCATTCCTTATTTCTGTACTTCTGAATTTCTCTGAACATTTTTGTACTTCCTTCTTATCGATCACCTTAAATATTTCTTCTATTACCCTCCGTATTCCACGTATTTGCGTATTGATTCTTCTTTAAAAATCTATTGAACTTCAGCCTACTCTTCATCACTCTTATATATTGTGGTCTGAGTCTATATCTGCTCCTTGGTACGCCTTACAATCCACTAACAGATGTCGAAATCTCTGTCTGAACATGATGTAATCCAGCTGAAATCTTTCCTTATCACCTGGCCTTTTCCAAGTATACCGCCTTCTCTTGTGAGAGTCTTGAACAGAGAATTCGCTATTACCATCTGAAATTTATTACAGAACTCCCTCATTCTTATCCAAAACCCATATTCTCCTGCAACTTTTTCTTTTTCTCCTTCCCCTACAACTGCATTCCAATCCCCTATGACTATAAGAGTTTCATCTCCCTTTAAGTACTGCATTACCCTTTCAACATCCCCATATACTTTCTCCATCATTTCATCTACAGCTTCCGATGTCGACATGACTTATTGTGTCGGTGTTGGTTTTCTATCGATTCTGATAAGAACAACAGTTCACTATAACACATTCTTTTGCCACCTTTCTATTCATAACGAATCCTACTCCCTTACATCATTTTCTGCTGCTGTTGATATTACTCTATACTCATCTGACCAGAAATCCTATTCTTTTCACCCCATTGACCCCTACTATATTTAAATTGAGCCTTTGCATTTCCTTTTCAGAATTTCTATCTTCCCTGCCACATTTAAGTTTCTGACATTACACATACCGACTCGTAGAACGCTATCCTTTCCTTGATTATTCAGTCTTTTCCTTGCAGTCCCCTCTGAAGATCTGACTGGAAGTTTATTCCAGATCTTTTGCCAATGAGGAGATCTTCATGACACTTTTCCAATTACAGGTCACATGTCCTGTGGATACATGTTATGTGTCTTTAATGCAGTGGTATGCATTGCCTTCTGCATCCTCATGTCATTGATCATCGCTGATTCTTACGCCTTTAGGGGCAGTTTCGCACCCCAAGAATAAGACAGTGCCCTGAATCTCTGTCCACTCCACCACCCTCTTTGACAAGGCAAATGGCAGAATAAGGCTGATTCAGTAGTAGCGAGATGGTGTTTTCGGTGCAATTTGGATATAAAATTGATATGCAAATCAATTATATTGATCAATTAATCACCCCTGCCGCCCCACCCATGACCACACTGAAACCTGTCCCCGGATGACGTTACGCAATGTTCTCAGCTGCGTTTGTGCTCCAGCCCCACCCCCTCCCCCACCCCCAATCCCAATTCCACCCCCACCCCCACCCCCAACCCCACCAACCAACATACCCTTTCCCCACCCCCAACCTACCCTATTGACAGAAATTTTGAATTTTGGCGGAAATTTCGAATTTGGGTGGGAATTTCGTGTTTGGAGGGAATTTCTTTTTCCAGGGGCTCTGCTGACATCCCCCCCCCCCCCCCCCCCGCAGCCCCCAGGGAATTGATGGAAAATTAAAATTGGCAGTACCCCTTCTGGTACTCGGACCCTGGTCCTCCTGGGCAGAAAGCGCAAGTGTGCCCCCCTAACACAATTAAATCACCAGAGGCCCTTGGAATTGATGAGGAATTAAAAATACCTGTACCCCTTCTGGGACTCGAACCCTGATTCTACTGGATTGAAAGTCCAAGTGTACCCCCTAAAACATGGAAACTGACCAGACACGGGAAGGAAGGTTAAGTTAGTGTACTTTATTTATTTTGGTCGGGAAACTGAGGCAATGCTCGATTCTAGTTACACAATTAATCACAAAGATTAGGCCTAATTACACAAGCACATGCATAGTGCTACACAAGGATGGCATAAAATCTTAATACAGCTCAAAAACTGACGATGCTGTTCAACTGATATTATCCCGCTGGGAATAAATTTCGCAATACCACTCGAAACTTGCGACAGACACACTCAAATTCTACCCTATACCTACAAGCTGGCAGGAAAAAGGCAGGGCTGTAAGGTACTATCTTTATTCTTTTTGGCAGGAACATTGTTCAAGTGACGAGACACTGGCGTTGGACAGAATGGAGTTTAAAAAGTGCATTACCTGTAAGCATACCATATCCATCGATGTTTGACATCAGAGTTCACTACAGATGCCCGCTCAAAAACCACCGCCAGCCCAGGTAACCGATGCCAGTACACGACTCCACAACTGGCGGAAATAAAATGTATCACAGTTTTAATTACACTTCGCAACTGTTGTGAAAAAACAAGCACTACTAATGAATTTATCATAATGCAGCATGTGTTGTGGAAAATCGTCGTCTTAAACGACTGCGAAGTGGTTGGTGGTTGAACGTGCATTCTCCTCGGTGTTGTCGTTGTTGTGGTATTCAGTCCTGAGACTGGTTTGATGCAGCTCTCCATGCTACTCTAACCTGTGCAAGCTTCTCCATCTCCCAGTACCTACTGCAACCTACATCCTTCTGAATCTGCTTAGTGTATTCATCTCTTGGTCTCCCTCTACGATTTTTACCCTCCACGAGGCCCTCTAACGCTAAATTTGTGATGCGTTGATGCCTCAGAACATGCCCTACCATCCGGTCCCTTCTTGTTGTCAAGTTGTGCCACAAACTCCTCTTCTCCCCAATTCTATTCAATACCTCCTCATTACTTATGTGATCTACCCATCTAATCTTCAGCATTCTTCTGTAGCACCACATTTCGAAAGCTTCTATTCTCTTCTTGTCCAAACTATATATCGTCCATGTTTCACTTCCATACAAATACTTTTAGAAACGACTTCCTGACCCTTAAATTTATACTCTATGTTAACACATTTCTCTTCTTCAGAAACGCTTTCCTTGCCATTGCCAGTCTACATTTTATATCCTCTCTACTTCGACCATCATCAGTTATTTTGCTTCCCATATAGTAAAACTCCTTTACTACACTAAGTGTCTCATTTCCTAATCTAATTCCCTCACCGTCACCCGACTTACTTCGACTATATTCCATTATCCTCGTTTTGCTTTTGTTGATGTTCATCTTATATCCTCCTTTCAAGACACTGTCCATTCCGTTCAACTGCTCTTCCAAGTCCTTTGCTGTCTCTGACAGAATTACAATGTCATCGGCGAATCTCAAGGTTTTTATTTCTTCTCCATGGATTTTAAAACCTACTCCGAATTTTTCTTTTGTTTCCTTCACTGCTTGCTCAATATACAGATTGAATAACATCGGGGAGAGGCTACAAACCTGTATCACTCCCTTCCCAAACACTGCCTCGCATTCTTGTCCGTTGAATCTTGTAACTGCTTTCTGGTTTCTGTACAAATTGTAAATAGCCTTTCGCTCCTTGTATTTTACCCCTGCCACCTTTAGAATTTGAAAGAGAGAAAGCTTTTGAAAATATTGACTCGAATACGCTAAGTCTACAAATGCTAGATTCCTAGGTTTGCCTTTCCTTAATCTTCCTTCTAAGATAAGTCGTAGGGTCAGTACTGCGTCACGTGTTCCAGTATTCCTACGGAATCCAAACTGATCTTCGCCGAGGTCGGCTACTACCAGTTTTTCCATTCGTCTGTAAAGAATTGTCGTTAGTATTTTGCAGCTGTGACTTACTAAACTGATAGTTTGGTAATTTTCACATCTGTCAACACCTGCTTTCTTTGGGTTTGATATAATTATATTCTTCTTGAAGTCTGAGAGAATGTCGCCTGCCTCATACATCTTGCTCATCAGATGGTAGAGTTTTGTCAGGACTGGCTCTCCCAAGGGCGTCAGTAGTTCTAATGGAATGTTGTCCACTCTCGGGGCCTTTTTTCGACTCAGGTCTTTCAGTGCTCTGTCAAACTCTTTACGCAGTATCGTATCTCCCATTTCATCTTCATCTACTTCTATCTCCGCGATAGGCGTCCGAAAACTGCCGAAAATCGAGGGTCTCTTCCTCCCTCCCTCCACCCCCCCCCCCCCCCGTTCTTCCATCCACCTACGGGGGGACACAGGCTTCTTGAAATGGCCAGATGCTCCGCCAAGCGTCTCGTGCGCCTGCTACCACCCTCTAAGCCCACAGCTCACACTCAGCTGTCCATCATCTGGCCGCCACCTTGGAGTGACACTCCTACGCCAGTACAATAGTGCGTGTAGTCAACTAATCAATAGGAAATAAAGGGGTGGTCGCCTCAAGTGCTACGTGTTCGTCCAAAATATAGTGACAGAGCCGCCACATGCCGCCACCTGGACAGGGAGCGGGTGTTTCCAGCGACCACTACAGCAGACACGCCCCCCCCCCCCCCTCTCCTCCTCCATACCCGCAGCAGCCTGCTGTTCGGCGATGGACAAGAATTGCATTTGATGTCAATGCATCTATAATCAAATAGACTATTCTTCTGGTCGTGTGGCATAGCTTTGTTGATTCTGAGGCAGATGGATAGTCTCATATGCCCAATGGCAGCTGCATCCTTCGAAATATATGTTCCTGTTTTCCTTGGGACAGAGCTGTGGGGGAAGACGCTAACTTTGCATTCTTTTTCTTCTTGGTGCTGGCAGTTGCTGTAGCAGACAAAAAACTACTGTGAAACAAGCATAGGTCCCTTTCTCAAAACATCTTGTGTTTGCCGGCAAGTGGATGGAAAATTGGATGCAGATGCTAGGTTTAGAGAAACACTCTTTGTTCAGTCTGAGACAGATTGAGAGTCTGACTCGCCCAATGCCAGCTGCATCCCTCGAAATACATGTTGCTGTTTTCCTTACGACAGAGCTGTGTCAGAAGACACTAACCTTCCAAAACAGCTCTGTTGCTGGTGGTAAGGCATTGCACACAGATTCCAGGTGCAGACAAGCGGGCATCAGTAGACCGCTGGACATGTGGCCGAGCGGCGCATGTGGCACGGTTGTGTCGTTAGGCCACCTGACAGTTAAGAACTCGCATGTTGCGGCGCCTTTCATGTCAAAAGGCCCGCAGCAGGCCAGGGGGGCGCGGAGTAGGCGCGTCGGAAGAGGCAGCCTTATGAAAGCATCCCGGCTGCAGAGAGCCAGAACTGGCGAAGCGTAGCGAATACTGCTACCTGACGATGTTTAGAGGGTGGGGGAGGGGATGGCGGCGCGGAAGTTTCAATGGCGAAGGCCCTACACTAGGCGACGGCGGTAATGCACAAGCGCAGCAGCGCAACATGGAGCACCTCAATGACTTTTCGATAACATTATACGAAGTGATTAAGCAATCTGAAGTTAAACAACAGTATCCATGTCCTACAAAATGCAATTTATTTCCTTCTGAGAGCATAATTCTCAGATTTTCCGTTCTCTGACCTTTTTTTTTTTTTTTTTTTTATTTAAAGCACCTAATGTGCATGTGTCGCAGATGGCTCCCAGGTCCCACAGTAGAGCCGAGCCAAGCGTTGTATTCAGAGCGATGTTGAATTGTTGTATTTCAATTGTGTGAACTATGTTTTATTCATCTCGTGCCGTGCATTTGCAATCCATTTGGTTTGCGTACAGGAGACATGTCAAAAATTTATAAAACAATTACAATGATTTTTACATTAATAAGTAATAGCACTATAATAAATAACAACGCTATAAGTATAAAACATTGTACCCAGCTCAAATTTCCAGTATGTCCCGCATGAATTCATCCACTGAGCAATAAGACTTCAGTGTCAGTACTTCATATAGCTTTCTTTTAAGTGAACCTAAATTTATCTGCATCAACTTGTTCCCTCTTAATTTATTACAAGTTTTCATTCCCATATGTGGAGGTCCCTGGGCTTACAGTTTGAAGCGGTGGGTGGGGAGCATCAAATTTTCTTTGATTCTGGTATCATGTGAATGGACAAAATGGTTTCCCTCAAATAACTCATGTCTGGTGTACAAAAATATAATAATCTCATATATGTATGAGGATGGCAGAGTTAATATTTTAAGTTTTCTAAATAATGGTCGACATGGTTCTTCGTGATTTGCAGTGCACATATTTCGTTTGACTTTTTCTGTGTTTTTAGTATCCGCACTATGTTTGTCGAGTTCCCCCAAAAAACAATACCATACCTAATAATGGATTCGAAGTAGCTTGTATATGCTACTTTTCGTGTGTCCATGTCAGTTGCAGCTGACAATATTTGCATTGCAAATGCAAAGCTGCTCAGTTTGTTTGCCAGGTATTCAAAGTGTGCCTGCCAGCTCAAATTTTTATGTAAATTTAAACCTAAGAATTTGACTAAGTCAACTTCTTCTACATCTTGGTTGTTGTGTACAATCTTAATCTGCTCACATTTTGACTGTTTGGTTCTGAACTGCATCACGTGAGTCTTAGATATGTTTAGATTCAACCCATTTAGCTGAAACCATGTTTCTAAGGTACTGAGGGTGCTGATCACAGATTTGGGAATTTTTTCCAAGTACCGATCTTCAACTAAGACAGAAGTATCATCTGCAAACAGAACTGACGGGGAGGTGATATTTAATCGATTAACATAAAAGAGAAATAGGACTGGGCATAATATGGAGCATTCTGGAACACCCTGAGTAATTTTTTTCCAGTCAGAAAAATAATATGTGCGATTTGAAGAAATGCTACCTCTTTGCTTTCTGTTAGATAAGTAGGATTTAAGCCATTGTAGGTCACTGCCGCTAATGCCACACTTTCGAAGTTTGTAAACAAGCAATGCATGGCTTACGGAATCAAACGCCTTTGTGAGGTCGCAGAAAATTCCTGCCACCTTTTTCACTTGTCTAATGATGTGCTTATTTTCTCAATGAAATGTTGGGATGCTGCTCAACAACACTTCATGGTCTGCCATGTTACCATCTCTTTGCACGGAAATCCCTCTGAATATACACTGAAGCGCCAAAGAAACTGGTACTGGCATGCGTATTCAAATACAGAGGTATGTAAACAGGCAGAATACGGCACTGCGGTCGGCAACGCCCATGTAAGACAGCAAGTATCTGGCACAATTGTTATATCGGTTACCGCTGCTACTTTGGTAGGTTATCAAGAGGCAAGTGGTGCTCTAGTCGTCGCACGAGAGATGGGATACAGTATCTCTGAGGTAGCAATGATGTGGGAGTTTTCCCATACGACCATTTCAAGAGTGTAGCGCGAATACCAGAAATATGGTAAAACATCAAATCTCCGACATCTCCGGCGGTAATTCGAAAGGATACCGTCCTTAGAATGTGCCATTCCAGCACTAATCGAAGCGTTAGGGTTTCAGGTGCCAGCCAGCCGAGCAGCAGCGGTCCAGCCGAGCAGCAGCGGTCCAGCCGAGCCGAGCAGCAGCAGCAGCAGCAGCCCCGGCCCAGGTCCCGTACGCGGCAGCAGCAGCTGCGGCGTTCCTGCCAGCCGTCGCCAGCGCCAGCGCCAGCAGCGTGGGACTCTGGTCCAAGTCTTCGTCCGTCTTCGTCCGCCCCTGGTTTTTTCCTCTCCTTCGTCCTATACTGTTAGAGTTCATCCCTGTCGTCATGTCAGCCCCCACCACCACTGCCACTACTACCACCACTGCCATAGTGTATACTTCGCCCTCCGCCGCTACTACCACCACCACCATTACATGGTGTGCCCAGTGCCCCCCTCCCTCTTCCCATCTGCCACTTCCCGCCACCTCCCTATAGCACCCGTCCCTCTTGTCACCACCCACCCTTCCACCGCCCTTAAAAACCCTAGTGGCACCACCACCACCTCCTATGCTCCCAAAAAGGCCCTGCCCCATGCTCCTTCCCCCCAAGGATGCCATGGACGTGTCCCTGCCTGGACCTGTCCCCTCCGCCTCCTCCTCCTCCTCCTCTTCCGCCTCCTCCTCCTCCTCCTCCTCCCCTCCCTCTTCCTACAAGTACATCCTCTCTTGCCCCGATCCTTCCCTCCTCGAGGCCTGCAACCTCTCCCTCCTTCTCCACCAACACTTTTCTGGAGCCCCCATCTCCCTCCTCACTCCCAGAAGGGATACAGTTCTCATCTCCTCCCCCAGCCCCACCCTCCATACTGACATCCTCTCCCGCATCCCCATCAACCGTTTTGGCCCTAATACCTTCCTCACCCCTGCTCCTTCCCCATGTCCTACACACCAACCCCAACCCCCACGTCACCCACCGACCCTCACCACCGTGATCACTCGGCTTAGTCCGACGACCACAGAGGAGGAGGTGTTGGCGGAGCTCAAGGCGCATCCCTCGCTGGAGGTGGAGGCGGTCCGCCACATCCTTAACTCAGCCGGCCACACCCGTCTTATGCAGGTTTCCTCAGAGGACACCCCCTCCATTGACCGCCTTCTGAAGGAGGGTGCCCTCCTCTTCCACCAGAGATACAAGATTGACCCCTCCTGTTCCCTCCTCAATCCCTCCACTCCCAGAGGTGTCTGCACTACAACGTGCACACAACAGCTGAGTGCCGTGAGGCCCCCACCTGCCTGCATTGTAAACAAGCGCACTTCCTCTGGCAGTGCCCTAACCTACAGTCCCCTCCCTCGTGTAATACCTGCAATCTCCCACATCCCAACTATTCCCAAAAATGTAAGGCCCAACCCCCTTCGACCACCCCTGAACTCACCATCCCTGTCCGCCCCCTGGACGCCCCCACCCCTCCTGGCAATTCCCTTCGTCCCCCTCCCATCGCTGAGGACATCATCTGGTTCCTCACCATTGTACTGCAAAATGTCCAGCAATTCCAGCGCCCTCACCCCCTCCAACAGATATCCCTCGCCGCCCGTTCTGTCTTTCACCTAAAAATGTATGCCACCTACTCCCACAACCAGGCCCAGTTCACCTTCTCCCATCTCGACACCCTCATCTAAATCCCTGTCATGGCACGACAGCACTGTATACTGTTCAACAACATCCGTTCCCTTCCCACCAACAAGAACCTCTTCATGCACACCCTTGCAACGCACTGCATGGATGCCTTCCTCCTCAATGAAACCTTCCTCCAATCCCACCACACCATCCACACTTCGCCCTACCTTCTCCACTGCTCTGATAGTCCCCTCCCGATTGCGTGTGGCAGAGTTGCCGTTGGTCACCACCGCCAGATCCGAGCTCGGCTGCAACCTCTCCTTCCCGACGCCACCGATCACCTGATCCTTAGTCTCCTCCTCCCTAGCCTTACTGTCACCCATGCCACCATCTATGTCGGCCCTAACGCCCCAATTCCCTTCGACTTCCTCTCCCACATTGATCATACCTTCTCCTCCTACGTGATCGCCGCCGACCTTAACATCCATAGTCGTTCCGCCACCCAGTTACGGCGGTGGCATCGGTTCTTCTCCACCCTCCAAGACGACCTCGTCCCCATTCCCCAGCACACCCACCCAGAATCCAACTCCACTCTCGATGTCATCCTCTCCTCCCCCAACCTCCTTGGCCGCATAGCGGTGGAAGTCCTGGACCTCATTGGTAGCGACCATCTCCCTGTCCTCCTCACCATTTCAGACGGTCGTCGCTCCCTCCCCAACCCTCGTAATGACCATCCCCCGAAGTATGTCCATGACTATTCCCATGGCGACTGGAATGCGTACTGGAATACCATCTCCACCAGGTCGAAGTCCACCCTTTCACCTACGATGTTACCCATGCCGCCTCCTTTCTCCATCAGACCTTGTCCGAGGCCTTGCAGGCCCACGTCCCTACTGTCGCCATCCATCCCCACCGTCCTACCTTACCCTCACAGGCCGTCCTCCTCCTCCATGAATCCCGCCGTCTCTACCGTGCCTTCCTCCACACACGTGACCCGGACACACTACGACACCACCAGCAACTCCAGCGACACATCCGAAACTTGCTCGCAGCTAAGAAACGCCAGGACTGGCGACAGACATGCACCCATTTAAATGCTACCCTACCTATAAACTCGTCCAAGTTCTGGTCAGCCTTCCATCACCTTACCAGAACTAAACCCTCCCCCTACTATCCACTTCTCCATGATGATCACCCCTTCCCTGACACCCTTAGTAAGGCCAATCACTTTGCCTCCTACCTTTCCAAAGTCTTTTCCATCCCCAACGATCCCCAGTTCGATTACTCACCCTTCCCAGATGTCCGCGATCAAACTGACACCTCTGTCCCTCCCCTCGCACCTGGTTTCCAGTACTTTGACAACATTGGACACACGGAACTCAATGCCCCTGCCACTACACAGGATCTCATTGCTACACTCCGCACAAAACGCAATACCGCTCCTGGTCACGATCGTGTTACCTACCGCCACCTTCGTGAAGCTCCTGTCTCTTTCCTCTCCACCCTGGCCAGGCTCTACAATGTTGTCCTGTCCACTGGCTACTACCCCGACCTGTGGAAAACCTCCCATATCCTGATGTTCCTTAAACCCGGCAAACTGCTGTCTGCCATCTCCTCCTACCATCCCATCAGCCTTACCTCGGTCTTCAGCAAGGTCCTGGAATCCATCCTCACCCGATGCATCCACCAGCATCTCCGCCAGCACCGCCTCCTTCCCGTTACCCAGTGTGGCTTTTGACCGTCCTGCTCTTCCGATGACCTTCTTCTCCACCTCTCTCATCTCCTTTCCAAACAGCTAAATTCCCGTCGCTCCGCAATCTTCCTCTCGTTTGATCTCGAACTTGCGTATGACCACGTATGGCAGTCCGGTCTCCTCTTCAAGCTCCAAACCTTCGCCCTTCCCATTAAATACGTCCGTCTGATCGGCTCCTTTCTCTCCCATCGTTCTCCCTACGTCACTATCCATAACTTGGATTCCTACACCTTTTTTTCCCTCCGCCGGTGTGCCCCAAGGCTCCGTCCTCTCACCCCTTCTGTACCTTTTGTATACGGCGGACATACCACCGCCGTCACCCCCCGTTCACCTTCCATAGTTTGCTGATGACACCGATTCCTTGCCCTTGCCCCCACCCTGTAGCATTCCCAACGCCTTATCCAATCCATCTTGACTGGTTCACCACTTGGTGCAACCAGTGATTGCTCAAGGTCAATCCCTCCAAAACCCGGGCGATCATTGCAGGCAAAACCACCCCTTCCTTCCGCCTCCTTGATTTCTATCTCACCATCTATGGCCGTCCTATCGCCCTCACCCCCACCCTTAAGTACCTTGGTGTCACCCTCGACCGTCGCCTCTCCTGGACCCCCCATCTCTGGACAATCCAAGCCAAAGCATGCTCCTTTCTGGCTGTACATGGATTCTGGACCCCTCCACCATCCTCCACACCTATAAATCCCTCATCCGCCCTATCCTCTGTTACGCCCATCCTGCCTGGACCTCCGACCCCATACCATTTACAAATCCCTTCAGATCCTTTAACGCCATGCTCCCCACCTCGCCTATCGCATCCGTCTCCCCTCCTCCACGCGGATCCTGTACGACCGCATTCCGTTCCCCCACCTCCTCCTTTTCCTTGAACACATACGGATCCTACACACCTCTCTAAAACTCAATCCTCCTCACCCACTTGTCTCCCCCATCCTCTCCCTCCCACCCCCGCCCGCTGCCGTGCCTATATTCCCATGTCCCACCTGGTCTCCATCTCTCCACCCTCCTTACCCTCTCCCAAGGTGACTTCCGCCAGCTCCCCCTCCCTGACGATGCCCTCCTCCCCTCCATCTACCCCTCCTACCAACTTTTATCCTCCCTCCCTCCCTCTTCCTGTGTCTGCTCCTTTGGGCACCCTCCCTCCCTTCCCTCCCCCTTCCCTCCCACTTCCATTTCTCCCCACTCCTCCCTTGGCCTTCCCCTCCCCTGTCCCTCTACTCCTCCTCCCATCTCATCAGCCATTGGCATCTTTGTTCTCCCCTCTCCCCCCCCCCCCCCTCACCCTTCTTCCCTTCGTGGCAGGTCCCTGGACTTTCACAAGCTATGTGGACATTCGCGCGCCGGAGATCATCGCCATTAGTGTCTCGTGTGTAACGTCGTGTTTAGTGTTCAGTGTTCACCGTCACACTCCATCATTCACCAGTGACATCGATATCTTCAGTGTTTGTGCGTCGTGTCAACAGTTTGTAGTGTGGATTGTCATCGAGTGTGAACAGCTTCATGTTTTTTTATGTTCATGTGTCTACTGTTTTTTCCCCGCCGTTTTGCTCCAACTCATGTGTCTTCTCTGTTTTACCATTGTAATATCTCGGGCTGAAGAGCGGCGTATTGTGCTGCTGCCAGCCTACCTGTTTTTATACTGGTATTAAAATCACAATAAAGAAAAAAAGAAATATCTCCGACGTCGCTGAGACCGGAAAAATATCCTGCAAGAACAGGACCAACGACCACTGAAGAGAACTGTTGAGCGTGACAGAAATGCAGCCCTTCCGCAAATTGCTGCAGATTTCAATGCTGTGCCATCAACAAGTGTCAGCGTGCGATCCATTCAATGAAACATCATCTAAATGGGTTTCTGGAGCCGAAGGCCTACTCATGTACTCTTGATGACTGCGCTACACAAAGCTTTACGCCACGCCTGGGACTGTCAACACCGACATTGAACTATATCGAGAGGATGAGTGTGTACGGGTAAGGAGACAACCTCGTGAGCCCATGAACTCTGCATGTCAGCAAGGGACTGTTCAAGCTGGTGAAAGCTCTATAACGGAGTGGGGCATGTGCAGTTAGAGTGATATGGTGCCCCTGATGCATCTAGATACAATTCTGACAGGTGATACGTGCGGAAGCTCTGTCTGATGACTTGCATCCATTCGTGTCCATTGTGCATTCCGATGCATTTGGGCAACTGGGCAACTCCAGCTGGACAATGCGTTACAGAGTGGCTCGAGGGACAGTCTTCTGAGTTTAAACTCTTCCGCTGGCCACCAAACTCCCCAGATGTGAATATTATTGACCACATCTGGGATGCCTTGCAACGTGCTTTTCGGAAAAGACCTTCACCCCTTCGCACTCTTACGGATTTATGGATATCCCCACAGGATTCATGGTGTCGGTACACTCTAGAACAGACATTGGTCGAGTCCACGCCACGTCGTGTTGCGACACTTCTACATGCTCTCGGGGCCCCTACACGACATTAAGCAGGCGTGCCAGTTGCTTCGGCTTTTTGTGTATATTATTTTCGTATTGCAGTCCTTCAGATATGAAGATGGTCCAAATTATAGAATGAAACCGAATGCCAACGAAAATAAACATATGCTGTGTTCGAGACTGTTTTACTGAATTTTAAAATAAAACAACCATTCAAGTACACAGTTCAAACTTCAAGACCTCTAAAATAACGTCGACAATAATTCTACTAGATATTTGAAGTTATCCACTTGTAACACATGTAACATTCTCCACTACTGTCTGCAAACTGACATTTAACTGCCTCCATGTTTGGTTAAACTGCATACCCTACTCGCTTGCTCAGTTTGGCAGGTGAACAGTCTCTCCCTTGTTTACAGTGGTTACTAACCGCTCTTTGTTTAAGTACTTTTTATTTTCTTTTTTTCAGTTTTTCTTCTTAATACTGCACACCATATAAACATATACTTCTGTCTACAACATCCATTGTCTTTAAAATCTTAAATTACCTTTCCTTGTTCCTTGATCTTCTAGCTCGCGTCTTATAGATCACAATATCTGTTAACCAATAAATATGCACTTAAATGTTCCACGTTACCAGCAAAGTCAGTATTCCTTTCCACGTACTATAATTAAACCAAAATTCCTTCATTATTTATTCTAATTAACCTTATGGCAACCAGTTACATTAGAATGTTAATGAACTACGTTATTCCAGCTGAACTGACAATATTCCCTTTAGTTGTCAGCTTACATGTTATTCCATTATGCCAGTATTAGGACATACTCTTGTCACAAATGTGTATAAATACGGACTGTAACATGCATACCTTAAGGGCAGTGGCCATTTGTTTAGTGGAAGAGATGTATTTCACACTAGTGTAGATCAACAATTTTTCAAGAAAAAAAAAAGGTTGGTTGAAATAGCTCCGAGCACTATAGGACTTAACATCTATGGTCATCAGTCCCCTAGAACGTAGAACTACTTAAACCTAACTAACCTAAGGACAGCACACAACACCCAGTCATCACGAGGCAGAGAAAATCCTTGACCCCGCCGGGAATCGAACCCGGGAACCCGGGCGTGGGAAGCGAGAACGCTACCGCACGACCACGAGCTGCGGACAACAATTTTTTAGCAGAAGAGATGTGTTTGACAGTTTCGAAGATGAACAAGTGCTCATAACCCTGAAGATATGCGTTCTCGAGCGTACGTTTACTTGTCAATTTTTCTTGGTTTGGTCCGTACTATCGCACCAGGAAATTGCTTACCCTATAAACGTAGCAGCAACCGTACCAGTACAGGTATTTCCCAGTCTCAGGTATCAGAACGAATTTTGCTTATAACTTACGACTCCGTCATTTGCAGACAAGGATCCGTTGCCTCAAATAAGTAATACATATACCCTTCTCCATAATACGTGAAAATTTTTAACATTATCACGGAATCACCCTGTGTACAGAAGAATAAAGAAAGAAACTAAGGACATGTTAGAGGGCGGTCACTTTCGCTTTAGGAACGGTATAAGAATCTGCAGTTATGATATTGCGCTCAGTAAAGGAGGCGGGATCGAAAATATCAAAACACTGTTATACAGGAAAACCTTCTGCTGCCATGATCGCTTAGTATTTTTATTTTCTTCACAAAGACTGGTTTTCACACTATCGTGCTGTCATGATCTGATCTACAATGTGCCAAAAAGTAAAGCCAATGTAAAGAGATTTTATCACTGAGCACAAACCCCTATATCAGTGATGAGCAGCACATAATCATTAGTTTTCAGACCTTCGGGAAATTCTTATTAATATGAATACATGCCACCAATACAATCCGAACACTTTCCACTAATAGGAAAAGACATCACGTTAGCTTGTGAACCACATAAAAGAGAACGTATAAAATATCCATTGCACCAGCTGCTTTCCCGGGAGTGGAAGTAAACAAATAGAAAGTGCTGTCGTTGCCCAAGCACATCACAGGAAGAAAACTGAGCACGTACGCAGCCTATGGCAGAGCGAGTTGCTACGTGAACGGTCGACAGGTAGTGTGTGTGTATGCACATATCAGTAAACGACATTCTTACAGAAATACACTGGAAAATCGGTAATTCACATTCTTACAAAAACTACACTGGAGAATCATTACACCATGGGATCCAAAGTATACCACATGATACACCGAGTATTTGCCTTCCACATAGATGCTAACACAAGGCAAACATTGCTATCAGTAGTATGAGTAGGCAGAACACACATCACATGCTAGTACAATATACCATGATTCGCACACTTTAGGGTGGATGACATAAATAAAGTACGACTTCATAGACCAGAAATCCAAGTCTACAACAAGAACCTTTCTTACAGGCAAAACAACCAGCAAGTTGGGCAAATACAAAAACTTTATTTAGTGCAATTACAAAACTTTTTGCAATCTTTATAACCTTCGTTCTTAGATAAATGTGTTTCTCAGACACTTTCAAAAAACCTGACAGTTCCAAAAATCTAAAACACTTATTTGGAATACAAATGACAGATTGCTCACAACGAACATGTGCATAAGTATTATTTATTTGGATTCGTCGACCTAGGAAAAGCTTCAGTCAACGTAAAATTACGCAGGTGTTTGAGTATCAGTAAATATGTATTACATCTACGTGATTACTCTGCTATTCACAATAAAGTGCCTGGCAGATGGTTCAGTGAACCACCTTCAAGCTGTGTCTCTATCGTTCCACTCTCGAACGGCGCGCGGGAAAAACGAGCACTTAAATTTTTCTCTGCGGGCCCTGGTTTCTTTTATTTTATCGTGATGATGATTTCTCCCTATGTAGGTGGGTGCAACAGAATGTTTTCGCAATCGGAGGAGAAATCTGGTGATTGAGATTTCATGAGAAGATCCCGTCGAAACGGAACAATGATTGCCACTCCAATTCACGTATCATGTCAGTGGCAGTATCTCCCCTATTTCGCGATAATACAAAACGTGCTGCTCTTCTTTGTACTTTTTCGGTGTCATCTGTCAGTCCCACCTGATGCGGATCCCACACAGCACAGCAATACTCCAGAATAGGGCGGATAAGCGTGGTGTAAGCGATCTCTTTAGTAGACCTGTTGCACCTCCTAACTATTCTGCCAGTAAATCGCTATCTTTGGTTGGCTCTACCCACAACATTATCTATGTGATCGCTCCAATTTAGGGTATTTGTAATTGTAATCCCTAAGTATTTAGCTGAATTTACAGCCTTCAGATTTGTGTGACTTATAGCGCAATCGAAATTTAGCGGATTTCTTTTAGTACTCATGTGAATAACTTCACACGTTTCTTTATTCAGGGTCAACTGCCACTTTTTGCACCAAACAGGTATCTTATCTAAATCATTTACAATTCGTTTTGGTCATCTGATGATTTTACAAGACGGTCAATGACAGCATCATAGTAATAGTAATAGTAGTAGTAGTAGTAGTAGTAGTAGCTTTACTCGTCCGTAGAGCTCTTTTTACAAGGATATTGGACATGTCAATGTATTTACAAATTTAGATCAGTTTAAAATAAGCTAATTCGTATACACTTAGAATTACAGACTTCTAGTTAGAGTCAATCATTAGATATACTCCTGGTATTCAATACTTTTTTTTACAAATAACATGTTAAATAATGTAATGCCACACTGTTCACTCATATCTCACTATCAGTCACTGCACACACACACACACACACACACACACACACACACACACACACAGACACACACACAGACACACACACACACACACACACACACACACACACACACACACAGAGAGAGAGAGAGAGAGAGAGAGAGAGAGAGAGAGAGAGAGAGAGAGAGAGACACACAGACACACACACACAGACACAGACACACAGACACACACACAGACACAGACACAGACACACAGACAGACACAGACACAGACACAGACACACACACACACACAGACACAGACACACAGACACACAGACACACACACACACAGGTGATCTCTGGGCTATTTTCTGTACTGCAACTTCCCATTTGCTATCCTGAAAAACTGAGTCAAGACCCCCCCCCATAATGAGTGACATATTGAGTTCAGAAAGAGGAAGAGGTGCTAGTATTGTGCTATGCATAGCTTGAGGGTAATTATTTCGAGAAAGGAAAAATCATCTGCAAACAATCTAAGTTGGCTACTGTGATTGTCTCGTACGTCGTTAATATAGATCAGGAACAATAGAGGGCTTACAACACTTCCATGGAGTACGCCGGATATTATTTTTGTTTTACTCGATGACTATCCGTCTATTTCTACGAACTGGGTGACCTTTCTGACAGGAAGTCACGAATCAAGTCGCACAACTGAGGCGATATTTCATAGGCACGCAGTTTGGTTAGAAAACGCTTGAGAGGAACAGGAACAATAATTAGCTACACTGTAAGTAATGACGGGTACTATACAATGTTACAAGAACCTAGAAAGAACAATATGAATGGTAGAACAAAGAGGAGTGCAAATTCCAAATGTTAGAAACGCAGACATTTTACTAAAGGTCAACGGGCATCAGTGATAAGATTCGACCACGATGAGACTGTAATGCCGGAAATGCATATCCTCCTATTACCATCTATTGTACTAAAAATTTTTTCCTTATTTTGTTACCTGAAGATATGACGTTTCTGTGTCTTTGTATATTGTAATTGTTTTACTATTTGTATATATATATATATATTTATGCATTTATGTCGATGTATAATTGGTTTGTTTTGTAAATATTATTTTATTTTTACGCTGGGTCTTGCCTAGGAAAAACTATGCTATCGAACGAATACATCGATATCTCATGAGGAGAACCAAAATGTTTAGGATCTTTGGTAGTGTTAACTCTGCCGCGTGGAGCAGCGGGAGTCTGGCTGGAGGAGGGCAGTGGAGCAGGTGTGTTGTGTGACGCTCCCGCGAGTTGCCGCGCTTTCGGGATTTGGCAGCATGTAATTGCGCTCGAATTGCTATGATAGTTTCTGACACGGTGTCGCGGATGGGAAGCATTAGCTGGCGCACATCAAGAGCCCGTTTCGCCTGGTGACCGTGTCGAGAAGAAGGCGCGCCAACATCCAGCTTCTGCAACAGCGACGGCCGACAGTGAGTGACTGTCGTCACCTGCTCGACCGACGAAAGCAAACCTTCAATCAACCAACAAGGAAGACTGGTAGCACGTAAAGTTTTACAACTGTATTTAGACCTCAGTTTTTAAAATTTGTCTCACTAAATTACAGCAACGTAGCATGAACCTTTGTTGCTCAAGGTCTCAATTGCATTACCACGCAGGGTCCCTTCCTTTTCCGGAATGAACCCGAGTGTCATTGAAATTCAAACGCCAGCATTAAAGTAATATCATTAGATTTCACTGTTTTAATTTCGAAGTTCAGTTAAAGTATTCATAGCTGGCTACAATATTTAGATTACACAAGCACAAATCAAGAGTGCGAGTTTTGTTACCATATTTTAGCTTACCTGTGACTGCAGCTCAGCTTGGTATGTACTAGATTTTACTATTGTTAATTGTTCAGAATCACTTAATTCAAGTTGAAAGTTAAATATCTTATTTCTAAATTGCGTAGATTCAAGTAGCTTTTGAAATGATTGTTGAGGTAGCCCAAGACTAACCTTATTTTATTGAATTTCGATGTGCTTCAGAAACAAAGTTCGCTATTAACTTCAGTCACTAAATTAACTTTCAATTTCCCAGTTTTATTAATTCTTTTGCTAAATTAAGTCAGAGTGTAGCGAAATTTATTACTTCTGACAAACTTTTAGTTTTTACACAACTCGTGTCAACCTTCATTTGCCACGCTTTTAGTGCTAATTATATGTGTAATAACCTTTCTTTTTCAGTTACTATAGTAATTGTCCACAGGACTGGCGACTGTAATTTTCCCAAAATCTCAAATATCTAATTACCGCTAGTTAATTGTTAACGTAACGGCCGCACATTTACTTTCTTTGTTAACTTTACCGCTTTTCAAAATTAATTTCCACCAGTTTCATTTGCATTTTTCCTTTCATTTAGATGTAACCCTTTCCTCCATCTTTACCGACAGATTAACTTCGGTGACTATTGCTTTTCCCAAATTTCCATTAGGTGCACGCGGTTTAATTTTTCAGTGTCATTAAGGTCGATAAGTATAATATTTACACGTGGCGGCCTGGTGACAGGACAATATTCAAATCTGAGGTTGTTCTGGACATGAATTTTGCATTGTGCAAATCTCATAAAGTACTGGTTACGCACAGGCCGTTACGTCAGCGAGAATAAGTAGTGGGAGTAATCCTAATTATATTTGAGATTTGACATTTATATTGAAAATTATAAAAATGAGTTAAGGCAACAATTACCAAAATTTGGTAGACTTGGATACGGAACAGTCGGTCGAACAGTGGGAAACACGCACCGCGGAACCCATTGTTCAGGGGCAGGCGGCTAGCATGAAAGACGCGACCACCGAAACGCAACAAAGAGCAGAAATGGAATTCCAAACTTTAGAAAATGTTTCGTAATCGGAAGCGAAAATCAAATCGTACCCCTTGATTACGAATACGGGGGGACATATATAGACGAACCAGCTACAGAAGTAAAACCGGTAGTTTCCGGGAATTTAACAGATTTATTGAATGTTTTGATTAATGAAATCAAGAGTCAATCGGCAGAAATTAAAGCTCAGTCTGCTAAGCAAGAAGGTCAGTCTGAAAAAATTGAACGGAAGCTAGACAATCAGAACAAAGCTATTAATGTTGTTAACAACAATGTTGGAGTTGTTAACGCAAAAGTTGATAAAGTCAAAGAAGAAATTGTTGTGATTAATACCGAAATCGTTAATCTTAAACAGGAAATGATAGGCGTTCGGGCGGAAATTGCGAGCATAAATACTCGTTTTTATTCCGAAATTAGCAGAATCGAGAAAAGTGTAGGAGGAGCAGTTGCTCCGATCATCGAGAATAATGTGACGGAACAAATTCAATTAGTGAAAAAAAAGAGGATCAAAAGAAGGTGGAAACTTTAAAGGCTGTAGTATCCGAAGTAGATACCAAAGTGAGGAAGCAGGCTAATAACTGCGAAGAGAAAAAGAGGGAAGTGGAAACGCTTGCGACAACCACTTGCCAAGTCATTACGAGAGTTTCGGAATTAGAAAAGAAACTTGACGAAAAACAGAGCTATGTGCCAGTCTGTGCACACAGTTCGGAACTGTTGACGAAAGAGGAGCGGTTCGACCCCTTGGAAAAAGGCGGTATACACGATACGGATTTCATTAAAAATTGTGAAAGTTTTACCCAGATCATGGACTAATGAGAGAAAAATTAATGCGGTTATTGACGTGTTGGCTGGTGATGCTAAGCGTTGAAGCGTTGGGGCTTAAACCTCAACATTACGAACCTCACTTTTGACGAGTTTAAAAATTTGTTTCTGGCTGAACACTGGTCAGAGCAAAAACAACAAATTGTCTGGCGCGAATTTGTCGTATCGAGGCCTTTCGATGCGAATTCGCGCGGCTCGTTGAAGGAGTTTTGTGAGGGCTGGATCCGCAAGTTGGAATATTTGCGTGATCGCCGCACGTAATCCGAGATAGTCTGGGAACTCTACAATAAGCTTCCAGATGATACAAAACGCTGCATAGGAAGCAATTACAGGACAATCAATGATTTCCTGGAAAGAGTTGAGGACGAGGAGAATTGGCGCCATAATCGCGACAGTGGTAGAGGCCGTGGTAACAACAACGGGTACCACAGCAACCACAAAAATGATAACTTTGGGAATAATGCATACCGCAATCTTGGCAGCAATAACAATAGTGGTTCGGGCCGTAATGGCAATCGGTATAATGCCAATAATAACAGGAATGAGGGAAACCAGTATCATACTAGCGTGATACGGGCTTCGCAGAATAGTAATAACGCCAGAGGGTGTGATCAGCCGCCTCAGCAGCATCCGGGGAGCGTATCCGCTGGGACGAGACAGGGAAACCATTAGCCGCGCCGGTGAGGAACCGACCGGGCGTGGAGAAATTTTGGCGGCCCAATAACAGTAGAAAACCGAGGTGACGTTATGAAAATTCCGTATGGAATAATCAACGGCGGGAGAGTGTGCCAGTGTTAGGAGAAAGGAGTGCGCCCACAAGTAGTAGATCAGCTGTAGACACGGCAGTAGAAAATACATTCACTGTCAGTGAGAACAATTTAAGTAGTGTTCCGGAAATCGATTATAAAGTGGCAGCTGTAACACCCACAGCGAAACGGGAGATTGAGTTTAAGAATGATTCGCAATTGTTGAGAGAAGATCAGATGTCGGATAACACGTCCGTCATCGAGCGAGGGGATGCAGAGAGGGATGAGGTCTGGTTAAGGCAGTTCGGTCGCTTATACGACGAACTAAGAGATTATGGGGGCCTGTGCGAGAGAAGGGTTTATAGGGAGCGTGGGCAGGATTTGCCGCTTCTCGTCCCGCAGGAAGATAGTTTTTGTGAAGTGATAGAAAGTTCTGGCCCTAACCGGCAGACTTTACCGAAAGTTGTAGTGGTAGAAGTAGCCGGCCCATCCGACGCAAACCGCCAGTTTAAACATTGCGAGAGTATTAAGGAGAAAGATTACGAAAAGGCCGCCAGATAAGCCGGATTTAGGATCAAAGCCGTATGGTTTTTTCCGGAATGACCTGGATATAGACGAGGATTTACTGTGGGAAAGTAAAGAAACAGTCGAGGACAAGTGTAGACAGATAGTAGTGTCTGTTAATATGCACGACCTACAACTAAACGTGTTGATTGACACCGGTGCAGAATTGAGTGCTGTATCTGGGAAAATATTTGAGTTACTGAAAGACAGACCTGGCATCGTAGTTATGCCAGTAACAGGAGTGAAAATTATCGGTGCTACTGGGAAGGCCAATAAACCGGTCACAAAACAGATTTTTGTCAACTTCGAGATATGTGGGGCACGATTTGAACAAGAGATTGTCGTCGTGCCAGACTTAACTACTGAAATAATTATCGGGTTGGATTGGCTATTAAAGTACCTTGCAGTGATTAATTGCGAAAGCAAAACTTTGACATGTACGTCACAAGACAAAACAATAGTAGTTAGTTTTGACGAGGCAGGAGACGGTGTGCATAGGCAATACCAGCCTATACACATTATTAACTGGCCGGATGGTATTGACGTAGGTATGAATTTGAACTACTGTAATGTGAGGAATCTCGGCATTGACAATAGTGTAGAAAGTGAATTGGAAAGTATTGTACACAGTGTGTCCAACGTAACACACGAACAGAGACGAGGCCTGTATGAAGTGAAAATGAGGAATAAAAGTGTGTTTTCAGACAAACCGGGACTTGTGGAAGGATATAAATGCAAGCTGCATGTAATTCCACACGAACTATTCTTCGTGAAACCGTATGCTATACCACTGTCCAAAAAGGAAGCAGTGCAACGGGAGATAGATAAGATGATCGAATGGGTAGTGACCGCAAGAAGTTAGAGTCCATACAATAACGGTTTGGTCATTGTAGCAAAACGGGATGGTAGTGTGCGTATTGTGATTGACGCACGCACGTTGAATAGGGTCGTTCAACGCGAAACAGACAGACCAGAGAAGATGGAGGAGATTTTGCAACGTTTTCATGACGTTAAGTTCATGACTAGCCTCGATCTGACAGCTAGTTACTGGCAAATAGAACTCGAAGAAGAATCTAGGCCATACACCGCCTTCTTGTTTGCGGGAAGGTGTTATCAGTATAGATCACTGCCGTTTGGACTAAATACCGAGCGAGGTGGCGCAGTGGTTAGACACTGGACTCGCATTCGGGAGGACGACGGTTCAATCCCGGGTCCGGCCATCCTGATTTAGGTTTTCCGTGATTTCCCTAAATCACTCCAGGCAAATGCCGGGATGGTTCCTCTGAAAGGGCACGGCCGACTTCCTTCCCCATCCTTCCCTAATTCGATGAGACCGATGACCACGCTGTCTGGTCTCCTTCCACAAACAACCAACCAACCAACCAACTTAATATATCTGTGTCCGTATTCATTAGGGCCCTAGATAAAGTGCTAGGATCGGCTTTGAGTTCAAGATTAACTGTATATGTTGACGACATATTGTTGGCCAATGTCACTTGGCATGACCATTGTGACCCGTTAGATGAAGTTTTTAGAGCATTTCGCCGTGGCGGAATGACTCTAAAGCTAAAGAAATGCGAATTCGTGAAGCAGGGACTGAAATTTTTAGGGCATGTAGTTACCACTGCTGGTATTACGAAGGACCCAGAGAAACTAGAGGCAATAAGGAATTGTTCTCCACCCAAGTCTAGGAAACTGTTAAAAAGTTTTCTGAGGCTCACAGGATTTTACCGTAAATTTGTAAAAGGACAGGTGTTTAATGATGAAAATTTGAATAGCATCTTCCGTTTGTGTGGACTGACGGGTGTCAGGCCGCTTTCGAGAGATTAAAAGACGAGTTGTTAAGATCTAACATACTATTTCATCCTGTTTTATCGCTACCCTTCCATCTGGAAACGGATTCGTCGAATTACGGGGTGGGGGTAGAACTGTTCCAAGAAGTTGGTAAAGGAGAGGATAAGGAACACCGGACGATAGCGTTCGCGAGTCGAACTTTATCAAAAAGTGAGCGAAACTACACGATTTCTGAGAAAGAGTGCCTCGCTATCGTGTGGGGATTCAAGAAGTTCAAGGGTTACCAATGGGACCGTAAGGTGATTGTTCATACGGACCATAAGGCGCTCACTTATCTGAAGGATTGTAAACTACTTCATGAAAGACTGACTAGGTGGTCGCTGTATTTACAGCAATTTAACTATGACATCTGTTACGTAAAAGGGACCGACAATTGCGTTGCGGATGCGCTGTCGCGGTTGCCCGAGTCTAATCAAGATCTATTGAAAGATGAGGCAGATGGAGTGGTCAAATTATACTATTTTAAAGAAGTTGAGGGACGTAAATTAATAGTGAACATCTGTAAGAATCTACGTCGTCATCAGAACGAGGATGGTTGTTTAAATATGGTGAAAACCCGATATGACGAAAGGAGTCCAGAAGGAGAAAAATTAAAGAAGTATTACAAGATATACGATCATATATTGTACATACGTAAGGGTGAAGATAGTAATAATTGGCGGGTATGCTGGCCCACCAAATACGTCACGGAAATAATAGACTACTACCATTTGGCGTATGGTCACTGTGGACCAAAGAAATGTACGGAAAAGCTGAGTGAAGTAGTTCATTTTAACAACGCGTTACTGACAGAGTGAAAACTTGCGATTGATATCAGAAGGTGAAGGTTACCAACTGTACGAGTCGTGGTCCTATGCGAAGTATAAGGCGTAATGACACCTTTGAATTACTGTGCGTGGACTTGTACGGACCTTCGCCCAAGTAATCAGGAAACTTTGCCTACATTTTAGTAGTGCTAGAAGCTTTTTCCAAGTTCATCAAACTATACCCGATTATGAAAGATACAGCCAAAGCGGTCTATAGCAATCTTGTGAACGATTATTTTGTTTATATTGGTAAGCCCAAGGCGATTCTATCCGACAATGGGGCACAATTTACTTCTAAGTTGTGGAATGAAAGCATGGAAAGTAATGGGGTCAAGGTGATCCCTATTTCAGCTTATTGTCCGGCTGGGAATCCCACTGAGATGTATATGCGCGAGCTAGGCCGACTTTGCCGTACCTATTGCCATCACAACCATAGGGCATGGGGCAAATATGTAGCAGTATTTGAGAGAATTATGAACACCTTGAGACATGAATCTACGGGATTTTCTCCAGAGGAAATCCTGTTGGATGACAGAAGTAAAAGTTTAGTGGAAGAGATAATCAAATTCGCCGGCCTGTGTCCGTGAGGTTCTAGGCGCTTCAGTCTGGAACAGCGTGATCGCTACGGTCGCAGGTTAGAATCCTGCCTCGGGCATCGATGTGTGTGATGTCCTTAGGTTAGTTAGGTTTAAGTAGTTCTAAGTTCTAGGTGACTGATGACAATAGATGTTAAGTCCCATAGTGCTCAGAGCCATTTGAACCATTTTGAACCAGATAATCAAATTCCCTCCACGGATTGACATTAGTATTGGTGTGAAAAAAGATCGTTTGCGAGAAGTAATGAAGCTAAAAGCCGATGCTCGCATACGTCATCATGACGCTAAAGCGCGTTTTGCTAAGTTTGCAATCGGAGACTTAGTACTTGTAAAAGCTCATGAGAAATCGAGCGAGATAGACAATGAAATCTCTAAATTTAAGTTTGTTTATAATGGACCATATAAAGTCATTGGTATACCTCACACAAATGCTTATTGCTTAGAGTATCCAAGCTCTGGAAAACTATTAGGTATACGAAACATTGTAGACTTGAAATTGTACCAACCAAGGATTAATACCACAGAATGGGTAATTTGTACAGTATGTAAATATAGAGTGTAATATTTAACGATTTGCTAGATTGCCATGCTTTTGCCTAACCAAGAGGACATTAAAGAAGTTCTAATTAATATGTAATTAATTTTGACTAAATGATTTAAGAGTAACTGATTATTAATCAATTGAAAAAAATCCAAGCTGCTAGATTAAGTTTTCAGCTGAGTCACAGTAGATTAAGGAATGTAAATAGGATTTTGTAACTAGCTGTAAGATTTCATAAATATGTGTTTTACCAGTCATTGCCGATGTACTTAGACGCAGTTTTAAGTTTCGGGCTAGTACATGCGTATGATGATGGACAGTGTTGAGTTATCCACTGTGATAGTGTTAATGCACTGCTTGAGATTACTCGAGAGTGAGTTTTTCTGAAAGATTTGAGTGAAACGGACGTTCTGGAAATGCCGTTACACAGGCAAGTGAGACCAAGCGTGCCGCACAGGCGGGCACAACAATACTGGCGAGGCGGAGCCGCTGTCGGCTCTTGTGCCGCTGTCGGCATTCTTTGTACTTGCGGGTACGGAAGGCGGAGTTGTTTTTCTTCCCGGACAGCTGATGTGAAAGAATTCTGCTGTCAATATTTATGTTTTTCTCGAACTGCTGTCTATTATTTTCTTGTTTAGTGTTAAGTGGACTCTCATGACGAGAATATTAATTATGAAAAGGTTATATAAAATGTGTATTCTATGTAATTAATTATTAATTTGCGTATTTTGATATACCTGTTTTTTATGACCATTAACTCTGATTAATTTTTTTAATAGTATTCCATTTCTTGATACTGGTAGGAATTTTGATTTTTTGAATAGCTAAACCATTTTCTATGTTTTCTATGAATTTTAATATGCTGTCAACCTGTTTTCTTTTGTGTCAGATGACAGAGTGGAATAAGGTTAGGAGTGTCTCCACTCAATTATTATGGACTAAAAATTGATTTATGGTTAATTAGACGAATGCTAAATTTTGTGATGTTTTGAGCATATGCATTTCCGCTGTTTCTTTTTTGGGACATTTTCTGAGTCTGTTTAGGTTACACGAACGTCCTCAGACAATGTGGGGCAAGTGTAACGCCGGAAATGCATATCCTCCTATTTCCATCTATTGTACTATAAATTTTTTTCCTTACTTTGTTACCTGAAGATATGACTTCTCTGTGTCTTTGTATATTGTAATTGTTTTACTATTTGTATATATATGTTTATGCATTTATGTCGACGTATAATTGGTTTGTTTTGTAAATACTATTTGCATTTTTACGCTGGGTCTTGCCTAGGGAAAACTATGCTATCGAACGAAGACATCGATATGTCGTGTGGAGAACCAAAGTGTTTAGGATCTTTGGTAGTGTTAACTCTGCCGCGTGGAGCAGCGGGAGTGTGGCTGGAGGAGGGCAGTGGAGCAGGTGTGTTGTGTGACGCTCCCGCGAGTTGCCGCGCTTTCGGGATTTGGCAGCATGTAATTGCGCTCGAATTGCTATGATAGTTTCTGACACGGTGTCGCGGACGGGAAGCATTAGCTGGCGCACATCAAGAGCCCGTTTCGCCTGGTGACCGTGTCGAGAAGAAGGCGCGCCAACATCCAGCTTCTGCAACAGCGACGGCCAACAATGAGTGATTGTCGTCACCTGCTCGACCGACGACTGCAAACCTTCAGTCAACCAACAAGGAAGACTGGTAGCACGTAAGGTTTTAGAACTGAATGGCAGACCTGAGTTTTTAAAATTTGTCTCACTAAATTACAGCACCCTAGCATGAACCTTTGTTGCTCACTGTCCCACTGTTGCATTGCCAAGCAGGGTCCCTTCCTTTTTCAGAATGAACCCGAGTATCGTTGAAATTCAAACGCCAGCATAAAAGTAATATCATCAGATTTCACTGCTTTAATTTCAAAGTTCAGTTAAAGTATTCATAGCTGGCTACAATATTTAGATTACACAAGCACAAATCAAGAGTGCGAGTTTTGTTACCCTTTTTTAGCTTACCTGTAACTGCAGCTCAGCTTGGTATGTACTAGATTTTACTATTGTTAATTGTTCAGAATCGTTTAATTCAAATTCAAAGTTAAATCTCTTATTTCTAAATTGCGTAGATTCAAGTAGCTTTTGAAATGATTGTTGAGGTAGTCCAAGACTAACCGTATTTTATTGAATTTCGATGTGCTTCAGAAACAAAGTTCGCTATTAACTTCAGTCACTAAATTAACTTTCAATTTCCCAGTTTTATTAATTCTTTTGCTAAATTAAGTCAGAGTGTAGCGAAATTTATTACTTCTGACAAACTTTCAGTTTTCACACAACACGTGTCAACCTTCAGTTGCCACGCTTTTAGTGCTAATTATATGTGCAATAACCTTTCTTTTTCAGTTATTATAGTAGTTGTCGATAGGACTGGCGACCGTAATTTTCCCCAAATCTCAAATATCTAATTAACGCCAATTAATTGTTAATGTGACGACCGCACATTTACTTTCTTTATTAATTTTACCCTTTTCTCAAAATTAATTTCCACCAATTTCATTTGCATTTTTCGTTTCATTAGGATTTAACCCTTTCCTCCCTCTTTACCGACAAATTAACTTCGGTGACTATTGCTTTTCCCAAATTTCTATTAGGTGCACGCGGTTTAGTTTTTCACTGTCATTAAGGTCGATAAGTGAGGGGGAGGTTAGAAGTCTATCCTCAGTGGAACTGAGGATAAATTACCTGCCATGCTGAATACAAAGGGGGCTCCTTAGGAGAGGCCTCTGCAAGCCAGTGAGAACATTGATGATAAAAAGAATGCAAAATGGTTCCCCATAACTAAGAAGAAACAGTCTTCGAGGTCCAATAGTAGTGAAGAATGGAGTAGATTTCAGCTAGATCTACATCTACATATACCTCTACACCCTGCAAATCACCAAGGAATGCATGACAGAGAGTACGCCGCACTGTACCAGTTATTACGGTTTCTTCCCGTTCCATTCACTATGGAGCTCGGGAAGAATGATTGAATGTCCCTCTATGTGCTGTAATTATTCTAACCTTATCCTCGCTATCCCTATGTAAGCCATATGTAGGAGGTTGTAGTATATACCTAGAGTCGTCATTTAAAGCCGTTTCTTGAAACTTTGTTGGTAGGCTTTCTCCGGACAGTTCACGTCCATCTTCAAGAGTTCTTTTAACATCCCACTGGTCAAACATACCTGTGACCATATGTGCCGCACTTCTATGTATATTTTCAATATTCCCCGTTAGTCCTTTTTGGTACAGGTCACACACACTAGAACACTATTCTAAAATCTGTCTCACAAGTGATTTGTAATCAATCTCATTTGTAGGCTGGTTGGACTTCCCCAGTATTCAAACAATATCCACCGCTGAGCCCATGATCATTCCATTTCGTATCCCTACGAAGTGTTACAATCAGGTATTTGTATGAGTTGGCCGATTCCAGCAATAACTCACTGATATTATAATCATAAGATACTACTCTCGTTTCATGTACAATTATACATTTTTTAACATTGAAAGCAAGTTTGCAATCTTTGCACCACTTTGAAATCGTATCAAGACCTTTCTGAATATTTATGTAGATTCTTTCAGACACTACTACATTATAGATAGCTGCATCATCTACAAAAAGTCTGAGGTTATGTTAATATTGTCTGCAAGGCCACTAATATATGAACAGTAAGGATCTCAACACATTACGCTGGAGCACACTTAAAGTTACTTCTAAAACTAACGACGACTCTCTGTCCAAAATAACGTGCCATGTCCTCCCTACAAAACAGTAACGCTAATAAGGAGAAGCCAAAACAAAAAATGGTTCAAATGGCTCTGAGCACTATGGGACTTAACATCTGAGGTCATCAATCCGCTATAACTGAGAACTACTTAAACCTAACTAACCTAAGGACAACCCACACATTCATCCCCGATGCACGATTCGAACCTGCGACCGTAATGGTCACGCGGTTACGGACTGAAGCGCCTAGAACGGCTCGGCCACAACGGCCGTCAAATGGAAAACAGATTTGTTGGAAAGAATTTGGGAAAGTGCACCTCATCTATAAGGCAATAGCGAACTGAACGCTAATGTGGTCAGTTCTGGTCCCAGTCCTTGTGGTATTTATCAGTTATGCATTTCTGTAGACATCGAAGGAATTTAAAGACCTTGTTGGTGTAGCGCGTCTGAAAACGTAATGAAATATTAGATCACGCCAACATACGCAACTGAGGAACATATTAGCAGAGTAAAACCTAAAATATATTTTTAGGGAATTTAAATGGGAATTTTACGAAGAAAGACAACGTTGCTTATATCTACTGGGTGAATTTAGTGGAATTAAATTCGACGGAGACCACGGCGATCGTTGTATATGTTGCGTACGAAGTTTGAGAATAACACGGAAGAGAGAAGAGATTTAGGAAGAGGTGCCCGATACTCAGATATTTTCCCTCAACACCCTACGAAATTTTTTCCGCATATCTCGGTAAAGGTCGCACTGTCCCCCTCTCTCTATGTCGAATGATATACGCGATGTTGACATAAAGGATAAAAGAGAGAACATTTTTTACAGAATTAGTGGACAGGCGCCCGGACGACAATCACGTGGGTGCCTATTCAGAGACTGCCATAGAGTCGTTGAGACGTGACGTGTCAACAGTTACCCCGGGGGTGCGGAGTGAAAGCCACGCGCCCCATTCAGCCGCTAATCCAGTTACTCGTCCGCCGGAATCAATGGCGACGCAAACACGGGCGCCTTCCACCCACCAGCCCACGCCTCTTTATATCGCCAGGCGGCGGCTGGGGTGGGGTGTCCTCAGACAGCTGCCACGGCCGCATAGAAATCTTTACGATGGGCGCCGCGCTTGTGGCCGACAGCGGCAGTATGCAAATATTCCAGCGTCCGCAATCGCAGAATTCAGACGGTCTCTGGAGCAGGCAGAACGTAGGCTGCCTCTGCAGCTATCTACGTTTGAACAAACTACTGTGCGACTTCCGAAAACTACACTGTACATACGGTGCAACTTAAGGTTTGTATTCCTATTACTCAAGTTCCTTGTCGAACCTATATGTTCTTCCCAAACATCAGAAAAAGCTCTTTAGAACCTACAGCTCTCTTCAAACATCAAAGCTTCGGTTTACTGCATTTAGTTGCGACATTTCTTTTGAATGGGCTTTAATCGGAAGGCATGAGTTAGTTCACTAGGAAAGAGTGTTGTACCTTGGAACACTTTTCAGAGCTTTGCCTCTAGCCAGCCTTGTAATGGAAGATCACTATTTTCCCTTTCCATTTTTAAATGGTAGTATTCACTTGATGTGCGCTTCTGTATTTTTTAAAACCATCAAAATTGCTCCAGAAACATAATGTTTACACTGTTGAGCTATTACTATACTGTCCCACAATAATGTGGACACCTTCTTACTCTCATACCTGACTCAATGTACGTTTATTTCTATGTTTAGTTGCTCTGCTTTTATGGACTGGATTGTAGATGCATTGTATTTATTATTGGACTAGCCGAGTACCAGGCTTTGCCCAGGTATGTATTTAATCAACGTATTAGTCCACCTCATCCTTACCTCACTCTGTATCCATCTCCTTTAAATTAAAAATGTTCAAATGTGTGGAATTCCTAAAGGACCAAGCTGCTAAGGTCATCGGTCCCTAGCCGGCCGGAGTGGCTGTGCGGTTCTAGGCGCTACAGTCTGGAGCCGAGCGACCGCTACGGTCGCAGGTTCGCATCCTGCCTCGGGTATGGATGTGTGTGATGTTCTTAGGTTAGTTAGGTTTAAGTACTTCTAAGTTCTAGGGTACTGATGACCTCAGAAGTTAAGTCCCATAGTGCTCAGAGCCATTTGACCCATTTTGAACTCCTTCATGCTTTGTCCATATTGTCCTAATTCCATCTCCTACTTCCCCTCTCTGTCAATCTCTTCCTCTCCGTCTCTCAACCCACCTTCTTCTCCCCCCTCTCCGTGTCTATCTCCTCCTCTTTCTCTTGTCTGGAAATACTGTCGATGACAGTGCTACAAAAGCAGAATAATTAAGCATGGCCTTCCGAAACTTCTTCACTAAAGGAGAAGTAGTAAATATTCAAGAACTCGAGTCAAGAACAGGTGCCGACGTAAGTAACGCAGACTTCGTTTTCCTAGGAGTAGTGAGGCAACGCAAATCACTTAGTAAAAGCAAGTCTTCTGTCCAGACTGTATACTAACTAGGTTCCTTTCAGAGTACGCTGGTGCAATAGCTCTATACTTGACAATCATATACAACCGATCACTCGACGAAAGATCGGTACTCAAGGACTGGAAAGCTGCGCAGGTCACACAGATCACTCAAGAAAGGCAGTAGGAGAAACCCACCAAATTACAGGCCCATTCATTAACATCGACATGGAGCAGGATTTTGGAACATATATCGTGTACGAACATAACGAATTACATCGAAGTAAGCGGTATATTGACACACAGTCACGGTCTGTGCGTCTGGTCCTGGGGGAAGTTCGAGTTCTCCCTCGGGCATGGGTGTGTGTGTGTGTGTGTGTGTGTGTGTGTGTGTGTGTGTGTGTGTGTGTGTGTGTGTGATCAAAATGGTTCAAATGGCTCTGAGCCCTATGGGACTTAACTTCTGAGATCATCAGTCCCCTACAACTTAGAACTACTTAAACCTAACTAAGATAAGGATCACACACATCCATGTCCGAGGTAGGATTCGAACCTGCGACCGTAGCAGTCGCGCGGTTCCAGACTGTAGCGCCTAGAACCGTTCGGCCACCACGGCCGGCGTGTGTGTTCGTCCTTAGGATAATTTAGATTAAGTAGTTTGTAAGCTTAGGGACTGATGACCTTGGTAGTCAAGTACCATAAGATTTCACACATATTTGAACATTTTTTTATTTTTTATTTTATTTATTTATTTATTTTTTGACACACAGTCAACACGGCAACACGGATTTAGAAAATATCGTTCTGGTGAAACACAACTAGCTCTTTACCCGCATGAAGTGTTGAGTGTTATTGACAACAGATTTCAGATTGATTCCAAATTTCTGGATTTCTGAAAGGCTTTTGACACTGTGCCACACAAGCGCCTTGTAGTGAAATTGCATGCTTATGGAATATCGTCTCTATTATGTGACTGGATTCGTGATTTTCTGCCAGAGAGGTCACAGTTTAATAATTGACGGAAAGTCATCGAATAAAACAGTAGTGATTTTCGGCGTCCCCCAAAGTAGTTTTTTAGGTCCTCTGCTGTTTCTTATCTATATAAACGATTTAAGAGAATTTGAACAGCCATATTGGGTTATTTGCAGATGATGCTGTCGTTTATCGTCTAGTAAAGTCGTCAAAAGATCAAAACAAACTGTAAAACGGTTTACAAAAGATATCTCTATGGTGCGAAAACTGTCAATTGACCCTAAATAATGAAAAAATGTGAGATCATCCAACGAGTGCTAAGAGCAATCTGTTAAACTTCGGTTACACGATAAACCAGTCAAATCTAAATGCCGTAAATGCAACTAAATACTTAGAAATTACAATTACGAATACCTTAAATTGGAAAGATCACATATAAAATGTTGTGAGGAAGGCGAACCAAAGACTGCTTTTTATTGATAGAACATTTAGGAGGTGCAACAGATCTACTAAACAGACTACCTACACAACGCTTGTCTGTTCTCTTTTGGAGGATGCGCGGTCTGGGATGCTTACTAGATAAGATTAACGGAGTACATCGAGAAAGTTCAAAAAAGAGCAGCATGTTTTGTATCATCGAGAAATAGGGGAAAGAGTGGCACTGACGTGATACAGGATCTGGGGTGAACATTATTAAAACAAAGGCGTTTTTCGTTGCTGCATAATCTTCTCACAACATTTCAATCTACAACTTTTTCCTCTGAATGCGAAGATATTTTCTGCAAGTCGACCTATACAGGGAGAACGCAGCGCGGGGTAACCACGTGGTCTGATTCGCCTTGCCATTTTTCACACGGCTTCCCCCGTCGGAGGTTCAAGTCCTCCCTCGGGCATGTGTGTGTGTGTGTGTGTGTGTTATCCTTAGCGTAAGTTAGTTTAAATTAGATTAAGTAGTGTATAAGCCTATGGACCTATGACCTTAACTGTTTGGTCTCATAGGAACTTACCACCACCATCACCACCACCACCATAGGGAAAAACGAGCATCATAATAAAATCAGGAAAATCAGAGATCACACAGAAAGATATAGGAGTCCGTTTCTCCGCGCTCTGTTTGTGATTGGAACAGTCGAGAATTCTTGTAAAGGCGGTTCTGCTAGGCACTTAAATGTGATTTCAAATGCCTCTGAGCACTATGGGACTTAAATTATGAGGTCATCAGTCCCTTAGAACTACTTACACCTAAATAACCTAAGGACATCACAGACATCCATGTACGAGGCAGGATTCGAACCTGCGACCGCAGCGGTCGCGCGGTTCCAGACTGTAGCACCTAGAACCGCTCGGCCACAGCGGCGTGCAAATGTGATTTGCAGAATATCTATGCAAATGAAGATGCAGATAGGCGTAGAAGTACATCCCCACCTCTTGGCAATCTCTTTACATTTCCTGTTTCTCCCTTTTCTGTCGGTTTCGTCCTCTCCTTATATCTGTTCATCTTGTCTGCCTATCTCTTCCTCCTCTGTCTCCGTGCATCTACTCCTGTTTCGCTTCTGCTCACCCCCTCTCTCTCTCCAACTCCTACTCCCTCTATCTGCGTCCATTTCCTACTCTTCCCTATGTATGTCCATCTGCTCCTTCACTCTCTCGATCTGCTCCTGCCCCTTGTCTCTCCAAGTTATCACCGTCACCCTAACAGGAGGTTGGTGGTTCTAATCCTTCGCGCGTTTTTTTTTCAGATAGTAACTTAAATGTGTACCAAATCCAACTGAAATCGTTCCATGGGTTTTTGTAATGAGTTTTTTACCCATTGCTTTGCTCGCATAAGTACATGTGGAGTATATTTTACACATCTTTGACATATGTTTCATAATATACCAGTCTAAAGAGAGTGCTATATCCGTAGGTATAATCATATTTGTGACCACTTCGGAGCTCTGGAAGAACTGGAGAAGACGGGTGGGAGAGTTGGCTGCAGAACGGTAACTCAAACTAACGGTAGGTGAGCTATATGCGAGAAACAGACTGGAGACATAACAAGAGAAAAGGAAAAGGACAAACAATTAGAAGTCAATGAGGCGCTAAATGAAGCCTTCATTATAAAGATGACAATAACACCAAGACGAGACAAGTCCAAGGTGCGACCAAAGAAAGTAAATGGGTAACAAGCAAGGTAGTTATCAAGCAGTCCTAGTAAAGCGACATCTGAGGCCGTTCTACGACATTGGTGCCACTGTGGCAGTCATAGCCCAACGTGACCACGGCAGTTTGGTGTCAGAAGAGATGTAGCTATGAGCGACAATCTGCTGCATAACTTCAGTGTGCTGAGTGCGAATGTTGCTCGTGATCTGATTGGGAACGCAGTGTTTAATCACCTCAATAGGAAGCCTAGGCATTACGTAAGGGGAAGTAGGGAATGCCCATGGTTACCCCTCAGATTTAGGGGTTACTTGTGTTCAGCTGATTGCAGGAACAGCTTTCACATGTGGCCATTTACTTTTGGTGGAAGACACTAAATACATGATTGATGTATCACGAGCAGTTAACGAACGCAAGCGCGTTTGAAATCATAAGGGCAGAGATGCTACAGCAACATGGCAACAGAACCATCTGCGTTTAGAAGTCTGTGTGCCTTGACTTCTACGACGGGTGGAAGTCAAGATGGTGTTCAGATCACCAAATTGGGCATGGTTGCAATGAGTTCGTGGGTCTGAAGGTGTATGTCTTCTGATAAATCAAGAGGGTAACAGTGTTATACGTTTACTCTTCAGTATGTAGCACGGTATCATCGCAGGCAGTGGTCATGGTTGAGTGCTGGAGCTGTTGTGTGCTTCACTAACCATGAAGTCTTCGCTGGTGTGGCCAGCTAATGGCGTAAGCAGGCCTTAACAGTGAACTGCCCTGCTTGGAGTAGCATAACGGCGAGGGAATACTTGCGACAGCCGCCAGGGAAGACGAGGGCGCTAGAGAGACTGGATCACGCGTCAATGCAGCATAGAGCAGAGCATGCAAGGTTCAACTGCGCGTTACTGGCAGTGGCAGAGAGTGTGACGCAGCAGCTGTGGAATATGCCCACATTACGAAATTAGACAGCAGTAGAGTATGCCCACACACAAGGTAAATGCAACACTCCATATACACTGGTAAGACGGAAATCGGCTTCTATTTGTACTGCAGCGACTGTACACTGTGAGAACGTCGTTCGCTGTGTGCATATCGCCTCGGTTGTTGATGTGAAATCCACTAACCTGCTTCTTTCAGACGATGCCCTTTTTGCTGCAGTGGAGAGGCTGTTCGTGGGATCGTCATATCTGGTTGTGGAAGTATAACTGCTGTGGCGAATTGTGAATGAAATTCTGAACTACTGATTTTGGCAGTAAGGAATGAACAACTATTTAAAAAGAGATGCTGTATAATTATCGAGTTACCGTGTAGTGTCGTGACAGAGACGGCACTTTACACTTCGTTCGTTCCATTTTAATATCCTATTCTGCAACTGCGAGGAGATAAAACAGGAGACACCTTTTATGGTCATAAGTGACCTCACAAATACTGACTGCGTTTATGCAAATATAAACACTAAGATGGACTGTAATTAACGAGATCCACCTTGGATCAATCAGTGAGGGCACTTATACTGATTCCACTATTAATTCAAGAAAATCAACAATGTAATGAGCAGGAGGTACAACTGGCAGACGCCTGCTCCTTATGGTCTCCGTTCCATGACTAACTTGCCAAATGCCAGATGCCCAGAAATTTTCTTTGGGTATATATAACTCCGGCCAAAGGCCTTGCCGCAGTGGTAAAGTGGGTTCCCGTCAGATCACCGAAGTTAAGCGCTGTCAGGCTGGGCTAGCACTTGGATGGGTGACCATCCGGTCTGCCAAGCGCTGTTTGCAAGTGGGATGCACTCATCCCTTTGAGGCAAACTGAGGAGCTACTTGACTGAGAAGTAGCGGCTCCGGTCACGTAAACTGCTATATGGCCGGGAGAGCGCTGTGCCGACAACATGCCCCTCCGTATTCGCATCCAGTGACGCCTGTGGGCTGAAAATGACACGGCGGCCTTTCGGTACCGTTGGGCCTTCCAAGGCCTATTCGGACGGAGTTTAGTTTTTTATACATATTTCTGCCTAGCTCAGCCAATAGCGTTCTCTTACGTAGCTGACGACATGCCACGTCATCCAGATGTCACACTGGAAGTGCCAAGTTATCCAACAGGGTCATCTCTCACCATTTTACACTTGGTTGACGCCGGACAGCACAACGTTACAAAATTGTAGATACTCATTATGTGACACAAATGTTAAGAAAACCGACAGTGGTACAGTATGTCCAAACTAGGCAGCTGCTAGGCGTGGAAAAAGGACACCACAAGCTGGCGACCCCAAGTTGATGGAAGTCATCCGGTAGGTGGCATCTCCGACCAGGCTTCAGCTTCGGTGGCATGCAGCGTTGATCGCCTCCGGGGAAGGCGACCGTCACATTGGTCAGCTGAAAGGCGTCTGTCTGAGTGAATTTCCGTGAAAGAATTATTTGTAATGATTACGACACAAACAAACTACAGAGCAAGCATTGATTTAACTCATTGTAGTGTGTGGATAAGTTGAGAATTTGGGTCTGATTGGAGGTGTGCAAGGGTGGTTCGTGCAGTTGCGATGACCACTGCGACCGGATGGTGCAGCAGCGGGCGCATCTGCCTAGTAAGCAGAAGACCCGTGTTCGAATCCTGGTCTGGCGCAAATTTTCATCTTTCCTCATTGAGATAAATCAATGCCTGCTCGCAGCCAGTGTCTGTAATTCCATTGTGCAGTATTCAGAATATCATAGTGGCTTTTGTATCAATATATATAGCACGAAGTAAGTTATAGATTTAATTTTCGGCCCGTATCTAGGTCAATAGAGCCAGTTAACAAATAATATACTAGGCAGGTTCGGTGTGACATCAAACACAGCAGGACAGGTAGACCGCTGCCGATGGATGCACATGTGGACATATTTGCTTTTTCTTTTTTCTTTTCCGAATAGAGGGCTGACCTACACCAGCCAGGGAACCCTCTCGCTTCGACAGCTGACATACAATGTCGTAGGAAACATAGTTGCAACCATCAGTTTTTCACTGCTGCCATCTAGAACAACGATGTCATTACTTGATTGTTATTGTTTGGACAGTGCAGTGGCTTCTTGAGTTTTAAAGCCGAGAAGAAACAGGAGGGTATGGACTTACCCCACGCATAGTGACAGACATTTAGGAGAGTCTTTTTACTGTGCATAAAGAAGTACAAACTTCTCTAAAAATTTTAATTCATCTTACAGAATATATTATAATACATTTCATTGTGTGCTGCAGTGTATTGTGGACCTTACACACATAAGGAAGTAATCACCGTCGTCACTGAGCCATGCGGGCACATATCAAACTTGTTTTCTCACAGGAGCTATAATCCTCGACTGAGGGACACTCATTGAGAGCTAGAGGGCGTTCGTGTAGGCCGCAGGTGGCGTAAGCGGACAGTGTTTGAACTGCTGAGGGGCAGTCGTGGAGTGATGGCGCAGCCAGCCACCAGGAAACGAACAGGAATACCGAGCGCAAGAATGACGAGCCGGGGTCAGTTGTGGCGTATCTGCAGGTGTGGATTTTACGCGGTTCGCCACACGCGATCGTATGCCGAGTCACCTATATGGTTACTGGGATGTACCGTAGAGCATTAGTCGACGGAACCCCTTGCTCTGGATTTCATGCCCACTGGTGTCAACTACCTCTACAGTGTATTTGCAAGTATTAATTCTCTTGGCTGTTTGTCAAAACTACATATGATTTGGTGGGAAATTTGTTTTTTTGTGTAAAGTCAGTGCTGCAGTCTATATGCGGTTGCAGGCATGTGACCCGTTTAGATTCGCTGTAAAATGTGCAGTGGCAGCTTGGTCTGCTGCAGTGCAGGAAACACTACAAATTTAAATGGTGCTTCATCCGGCTGCTGTTTGTGTCTGGCACAATACACTGATTTGGGTGAATGCATCACAAGGCATATACACGGTAGCCTTTATGTGTTTGGTATTTCGTAGTTAACTTTCGAACAGAACTGAGGCCAAGCTGCTGAGTGCGCATTGTTAGTGTTTGTCTTCAGCCCGAATTCTGCTTAATAAGGCCAAGTAAAATATATTTTATTATACTATTTCGGTGAGCAAAGAGCTTTTGACTTCTGGTAGTCGTAGTCTTAAGTATTATGTAGTCCCTTGATACTGGCTAAATTGATTACGAATGTTTTGGTGCCTAGAGTCGATTACGTTTCTCTGAAGCTATAAATCTGGTATACAGTCTGAGATACATTTTGGAGTCATTATAGCGCATTGTGCTACGTTTTGAATACCCGTGTCATTGAATAGTTTAATTAACAAATGGGCTTTGCCACTGAAGCGCTGTTATACCGTAAATTTTTATTTCATTGCGGGAACCGAACAAATGTAAACTTTACTGAACAGCTGGTCATTACCATCCTCAAATTCTTATAGTTATTGTACGTAAATCAAGTATTTCTTCGTACGTTAAGTCTTGTTAATTAATTGTAGTATATTCCTTATGATCAGTGCCGTTTAATCCAGAGGCCCTCTAGAAGCATGCTGGAATTTTCTTGAAGAGACTATATCTTTCAAACTTTAAATTATTTGTGGCTCAACTAAGCTCAGCATACGAAACTCTTTTTCTAAATTTGCATCTTCTTCCTACTGTGCCTTCGATTAAGATTTTAAAGTGTTTGAGCTTTGGTTCTAAAAACGGAATTATTGGGGCTCTTTTTATAAATGGAATGTAATTTTTAGTCTGTTGTAGTGATTTGATCGTAGCTGCCCTTGTACCCTCCTGTGTGAGTCCTGTTCTGTGACTCTGTACTGGAGACTGGGTTTGCCGGGTTATGTCACCGATGCGCCTATTTAACGATTCTTGTTCAAAATTTGATTTTATGTTTTTGCAAGAGCATTTCAACAAGACTGAGATACACTTATGGAAAAAAATCCTAACATCAATAAATAATTAATGAAGAGTGATGAAATTTCCAGAATAAATTTCCCTAGGTAACGTATTTAGGTGATTAATATTGCCATATCGCAAGTCAACGTAAGTACGAGATAAGCTTTTGCAAATGTGAAATGCTGGTACATCAATAACCGGTGTAACCACCACAACCTTGAATGCAAGCTTGCAAATATGGATGCATTGTGTTGCACAGGTGCCAGATGTCAATTTTTGGGATGAAGTTCCATGCCTGTAGCACTTGGTCAGTCGATACACGGGACGATTAATGTCGTTTGAGGATGTCGTCCGATGATTTCCTATATGTGCGCCGTTGGAGAGAAATCTGGTGGTAGACCAGGCCAAGGCAACATGTCGCCACTCTGTAGAGCATGTTGAATTACAGCAATGGTATATGGGTGAGCTTTATCCTGTTGGAAAACCCCCCTGGAATGCTGTACCTGAATGACAGCGCAACAGGTCGAATCACCATACTGACGTGCAAATTTGCAGTTAGGGTGCGTGGGATGAACCCAACGTGCTCCTGCTGTCATACGAAACTGCAGCTCCGACCACAACTCCAGGTATAGATCCAGACAGACAGGTTGGTTGCAGGCCCTCAATTGGACTGCTAACCAACACACAGCGCCTCTGTTTCGCTAACGCATCGTTCCCAGTCAGGTACGCCCCACAACCAGGTTGCGCCAATGGGCCCCTTCTTCCTGTAACTTGCGACATGAAAACCGCTGCGTTTACACTTTTCAGAGCTTCGATGGCCTCTGTGGTCCCCATTCCACTTCGCAACCGCTGGTCAGCGTAACTTACTGCAATCCAGCCCGCACCTAGCTCTAACGTGAGCTCAGAATATCGCACAAAACTAACTTTCCCTATCATAAACGGTGGTGCCGCTACATTATTCCCGTCTTTGGAAAGACCCGGTCCCCGGGTCGTCCTTTAACTGACTCTTAAACTTGTTTGGAATGGCACATATAACATACTTACTTACTATTAGAAAACTTAAATGTAGACTAGTACCCCCTTAAAACCATGAAATAAAACAAAACGAAAAAAATTCCTAACTGGGCGACCACTGCTTGATCAACCCCTTACCTACTCGTCTCATGCCCTTGGTATCCAACCCACTGGGACTTGGTCTATTATAAGATCCCTCTGGGAATTGGCTCTCTGCCTAATCAGAAAGAAAACAACACGTAATAAAGTTAAGGCTGCGATGACACTTGGCACAGAGGTGCTCAAAACGATCGTTATTTGCTGTTTCCTTTCCCTATACTGCGTGACGTGTTGAACAAGCTGTTCGGCTGATATGTGCCCCTCTTGCTCTATAATGATCTGGTTTACAGATGTCAACATACCTGGCTCCAGAGTTTGATTTAACAAGGTCAGATTCTGCCTTGGCAAAAACTCTAAAGTGGTTTCTGGTCAGTACAGCTGTGGCTGCGTAACATTCAATTGTGTGACTCCTGAAATTGACGCTGGTAGATGGAAGGTTGGTCCTGTTATGTTACATTTAGTTCCATTGATTAAAATTCCACTTCCTTCGAGCTCTACACGTTTTGCTTCTGTAAACACTCCTTGCTCAAAACATCTTGTTACTATTACGAAATTCTCGTAAGTAGAGAAGATCCAATGTATGCTCGAGTTGGGCTCTATGATGTCCCGTGGACAGTCTATTCCTTTTCCGCTGGCCAAAAATAACTGCACCATGCATGTGTCGCATATTTGTAGCTTCACAGATTTTCCTGCAACATTCACTATTTTTGATCCAAACTCAACACTGATTGTGTGACTACTTTCATTCCTAAATTTACATCTTATAAACACCACTCTTCTGCCCAGCACTGTCGATAACTAAAAATTTAAACAAGAACTCATACGACTCTGACATCGTTCAACATGTATTTATTACGGATTTGCCGCCAAATTTACTCGAACACATTTATTTCTCCAGAACTGCGTTTGATTTCTCCTCCAACAACACTCCGCATACTTCAGACGCTACACTTCCCTTTTCAGTGACCTGAGGACAGGGCTCACCATCACTCTTCCCCCCTCCTTAAAAATACTGCTGCTCCTAGCAGGCTTACAATACTCGGAAACACATACCACTCACAAAAATACAATGCCTAATGAATCTACGCGAACCCAATGATACATTACACGAAAACGAAAAAAAAAATAGCTACAAATACTCTACTACTTTCTAGATCACAAAGCATACGGTACTTCATGCTGTACTCTATCTTCCTGGTTTTCTCTGCGCTTAGCACCTCTCTTCACTCTATCTTTCTTCCTCTTTCCTTCCTGTAACACGCCTGGAATCACATCCAGACAACCCATAAATGGCCGTAATCGCCCAACGTGTACTGTCGTCGTTCTAGTTAGCAGCTGAAGCTTAACATTAACGGGAGATGTGGTTTCAACAACTTGGTATGGCCCTTGATACCTTTTGAGGAACTTCTTCGTTTTCCATTTTTGCATATAGGGGCTGGACACCATTACCCATTGCCCCACCCTGTACTACGATAAACTTCCTTTCCGCCTTACTGCGCCTTCCTGCCTTTCCAAAGCCTTTATATTCGCCTTTTGTACTCGTTTCCGAACATCCCGAATTGTTCTCACGAATTGACGTACAGATTCACTGGTCCTTTCCTCTAGCTTCACTAAATCAAACGGTGACGGCATTGCTCGCCCGTACTCTGTCTCATATGCAGACAAACCGGTATTTGTATGGATTTTTGCATTGTATGTGCATACAATATGCTTCAAATACTCGTCCCACAGATGGTGATGAGAATCTACAAAAAACTCAGCATCTTCCCGATTGTTCTGTGTGCCCGTTCTGTCCTTGCATTGGCCTGTGGATGCAAAACTCTCGTCCTCAGCTTTTTTGCATTCAACACTCATAAAGAACAATTTTGACAGCACTCACATCTTGTGACTTTACTGCAGGCGGTGGGCTCGAACGTCATACTGGACAGAGGACGTCCGCTATTCTGACACCAAATGTTGTCTGGTACCAGAATGTGACGTGTTAGAACTCGGTCGAGCTTTTCAAATCATTTATTCGTTTCCTCTAAAAAATGGTTCAAATGGGTCTGAGCACTATGCGACTTAACTTCAGAGGTCATCAGTCCCATAGAACTTAGAACTAATTAAACCTAACTAACCTAAGGACATCACACAGATCCATGCCCGAGGCAGGATTCGAACCTGCGACTGTAGCGGTCGCTCGGCTCCAGACTGTAGCGCCTAGAACCGCACGGCCACACCGGCCGGCAGTTTCCTCTACAAAGCTCCCTTCACCTCAGTCTGTGTCTCAGGCCCCCCATTGCTGAGGTAGCACCCTAGTGGCCTGCGCAATGCACTGTGTCGAGCTGGCCTTATACGCCAGCTGCAGAGTTCCAACTACGCCAGGATGGCTGCGCCAGCAGCCCACTTAGCAGCCACTGCCCCTATCGACTCGCGCTGCTGGGAGCCATAGGCCGGCCCCGCTGCTGCTTCTTCCTCAGCTGGCGTAGCTGGGAACTCTGTGGCAACGACCACACGCGATCCGGCGTCCGAATCTGCGGCTCCTCGCCACGAAAGTCTCCGGCGTGTGACGGGAGCTGAGACGACTGCCCGCAGTAGCAAGCCGCATCGCTCCGAGTCAGGTGCACTCCACACCCCAGTTGCGCCAGAGGGCCCCTTCTTCCTATAACTTGCGACATGCAAACCGCTGCATTTACGCTTTTCAGCGGTTCGATGGCCGCTGTGGCCTTCATTGCACTTCGCAGCCGCAATGTTATTATACTGGTGAACATTTTGAACAAACTGCAATACATTCATATTTAAATGTGTCAGATGTGTATAATTTCTTTGAATTGTTGAACCAACGCATGAAATGGTTTTTATTTATATTTGATAAATATTGAGAGAAAAAACACGTTTAATTTTACTCACGTATTTTAAATTTACAGCTAAATTTTCTATAGTAGGTAAGGGTCTGTTAGATGGCTTTAGGAAGGGTAAATGCATCACAGGCAGTTCTGACGTTGCGGTTGATAGTGGAAGCAAGCATGACTGAAGAAAAGACACGTTCACAGGATTTGTCGACCTGGAAAAAGTTTTCGACTATTCAGAATGGTGCAACATGTTCCAAATTCTGGGAAAAATAGAGGTACGCTGTAGGGGAAGACGGGTGATACGCAGCATGCACAAGAACCAAGAGGGAGCGATAAGAGTGGAAGACCAAGAACTAAGTGCTCGGATTGAAAATGTGTAAGGGGTTTTAGTTTTTCGCCTCTGCTGTTTAACCTCTACATTGAAGAAGCAACGACGGAAATAAAGGAAAGGTTCAAGATGTGGAGTAAAATTGAAGGAGAAAGGACATCAAAGATAAAATTCGCTAAGGACATTGCTGTCCTGAATAAAAATGAAGAATAATTACGGAATATATCCAATGGAATTAACAGTCTAATGAGTACAGAATATGGACTGAGAGTAAAATGAAGAAAGACGAAAGTAATAAGAAGTAGCAGAAATGAAAACATCTAGAAATGCAGGATCAAAACTGGAGATCACGAAGTTGATGAAATTAAGAAATTCTGTTACTTAGGCAGCAACCCATGACGGACAAAAGAAGTAGGACATAAAAAGCAGACTGTCACTGACAAGGAGGTAATCCTTACCTTCCTAAGCCTTAATGTGGGGACACATTTCTGAGAATGTACTTTAGTGGCACAGCATTGGATAGTCGTGAAACGTGAATAGAAGAGAATCTAAGCATTTGAAATATGGTGCTACAGAAGAGTGTTGACAATTAGGTGGACTGATGAGGTGAGGAATGACGAAGATCTTCACAGAATCTGCGAGAAGATGAATATACAGAAAATATTGACAAACAGAAGGGACAGGATGGTAGGACATCTGTTAATGCATCAGGAAATAACTTCCATGCTGCTAGATGGAGCTGAAGAGGGTAGAAACTGTGGAGTTAGGCTGAGACTGGTGTCCATTGAGCAAATAATTGAGGACGATGGCGGGCAGAATCAAACCAGTGGAAGACTGAGCCTTTTTTTTTTAAAAAAAAAAGAAAAGAAGAATACTCCAGCACTCTTCAAATTGGAGTCGGAAGCATTGTCTGAATACTTGACCAGGAACATATATACACAATACATATTTGCCTTATGTTCATCGCTTTTGTGTATACTTATTACTTCACAGAGACCTTTCACTGCTCTTGCATGCACTGTACAACAAAAAATATCTGAGCTCCGAGCAGATTCAGACTCCGAGAGGATTGTAGTGGACATTTCATGGCGTGCTGCAGAGTGTTTATGCTGGGCCTCTGCTGCTTGCAATGTGCGACGGGTCTAACATTCTGCTAGCAGCCGCCTTCGGGAGCTGCTATCTGCAGGGTCCAGTATTCCTATGGATGGCGATACGCATGCCACTAGAATACACAGTCGTTGCTTCAACTATTGCATGCAAAAGTACCAGTCCGAGCGTCTTTTAAGACGCCGCACGCTGAGCTCTGCCTCTACATTTCAGAAGACTCACGGTGGCAATACGACTACGGACATAGAACGACGTTTTCTATTAGGTCGGTGCAGAAATTCGTACCGTTTCTGTTTCGCATGTTCGTATTTTGGTTGCTATAAGTCTATTTATCGGTTTTCATGGTTATTTGTGGTTCACCGTTGCTGTTGGAGAGAGTGAATGCAGCTGTGGACGTCATACAATGGAGTACCGAGTAGAGAAGCAGGAATCGTATAAACGCATTAATCCACAACGGTCTACCCCTGTCTACTCGAGAAATGGCAAATGAATTTTGAGCATCCAACCATCGCACTGCATTTGAATGCAATGTAAAAAAATTGGATGTGTGAGTAACGCATGATCGAAGCCAAAATGACAAAAATCAGCAGGTGGCTATATGTGCATCTCTGCTTATTCCTGATAATTTGGCTCCTGAACTGCTCCGACCATCGTATCCTGCTGGTAACTGATGGCGACAAATTGCGTCTGAGCCGGCCGGGGAGGCCGAGCGGTTCTAGGCACTACAGTGATACCGCGCGACCGCTACAGTCGCAGGTTCGAATCCTGCCTCGGCCATGGATGTGTGTGATGTCCATAGGTTAGTTAGGTTTAAGTAGTTCTAAGTTCTAGGGGACTGATGACTTCAGAAGTTAAATCCCATAATGCTCAGAGCCATCTGAACTAAATTGCGTCTTTATGCTAACATAAGGAAAAGAAAGAAACGGTTGAGCCTAAACAAAGCAGCAATTCCCTGTGCAAAGAACAGTACACATTCACTAAAGATAATTACAAATCATTTACATTGGAAAGAACACTTATAAAATGTCGTGGGGAAGGAAAGTCAAAGACTTGGTTTTACTGGTGGAACACTTAGAAAATGTGACTGATCTATTAGAGATGGCGTACACTACGCTTGTCCTTCTAGTGGAACACTGCTTCGCTGTCTGGGATCCTTACCAGATAGTACTAACAGAGTACACCGAGAAAGTTCAAAGAAGAGCAGCACGTTTTCAATTATCTCGAAATTGGAGCCAGAGTATCACGAACATGTCACACGATTTGCGGTGGACATTTATAAGACAAAGGCGTTTTTCGTTTGGCGGAATCTTCTCGCAAACTTTTAATCCCAACTTTCTCCTTCGAATGCGAAAATATTTTGTTGACGCCGACCTACATAGGAAGAAACAGATGGTTCAAATGGCTCTAAGCACTATGGGACTTAACATCTGAGGTCATCAGTCCCCTAGACTTAGAACTACTTAAACCTAACTAACCTAAGGACACCACACACATCCATGCCCGAGGCAGGATTCGAGCCTGCGACCATAGCAGCAGCGCCGTTCCGGACTGACGGGGCTAGAACCGCTCGGCCACAGCAGTCAGCTAGGAAGAAACTATCATCATAATAAAATAAGAGAAATCAGAGCTCACACGGAAAGATATTTGTATTCCTTTTTTCCGCGTGCTGTTCGAGATTGTAATAACAGAATTATTGTGATGGTGGTTCGATGAACCATCCGCCGGGCTCGTAAGTGTGATTTGCAGATTATCCAAGTAGATGGAGGTATAGACAATCTTACGTATGTGGTTGAACAGCGGCGGTGTGATGTACTACGAATTGCTTCAACTCGGTGTAACCATTACTGCTGAGATGTATTATGAACAGCTGAGACGTCTTGCAGTCACAATCCAAGGAAGATGCGGGTACTCCACGATAACGATATTCCAGTGCCTATGTTATTCTGATTACGAAGCAAAGTTCCTTTGAACATAGAGGCATGTACATACGAACAGGCACTGCGGCGACCACAGCCGTTACGAAACACATCAGATGAGTTCGGAATGGCGAATAAGGACTACCATTTAGCTGTAGAATGGAATGACGACAGTGAAAATGTGTGCCGGACCTAGACTCTAACCCGGATTTCCCGCTTATCACGAGCGGTTACCTTACCATTTGGTTAACAGTGCTCCATTCACAGCTAGACTGACGTCCATATGTCTTCAATCATTCATCTACGACCTGTACTCGTACAGTCATTATGTATATTCCATTACAGGTCACACGTTGTACTTGAAAGTAGCGACTTTAAGATACAACGTCTGACCTGTAATGGAATATATATACCTGTACTCGTACAGTCATTATGTATATTCCATTACAGGTCACACGTTGTACTTGAAAGTAGCGACTTTAAGATACAACGTCTGACCTGTAATGGAATATACATAATGACTGTACGAGTACAGGTCGTAGAAAATGATTGAAGACATATGGACGTCAGTCTAGCCGTGAATGGAGCACTGTTAACCAAATGGTAAGGTAACCGCTCGTGATAAGCGGGAAATCCGGGTTAGAGTCCAGGTCCGGCACACATTTTCACTGTCGTCATTCCATTCTACAGCTAAATGGTAGTCCTAATTCACCATTCCGAATTGATCTGTTGTAATAAAAAGACTACACAGGAGTTGGGTTGGGAAGTCATTTCGTAACTACCTTATTGACCTAGTCTCGGACCCTCATATTTTCACCTTTATGACTCTCAGTCGAAAAACCTTCAACGAACTTCCTCTCCGGATGAAAATGCTCTCCGAAGATGGATCGAGTTCTACAGTCGCGGAATCGAAAAGTTACCCAGCGTTGGCAGACTATTGTAAATACTGGATGAGAAAATATTATTGATGACTTAAGTCGGTATTACGTGTATGTTTTGTGATTATTAAACTTATGAGAAAACTGAGAACTTACGCGTCAAACCATTACATTCTTCGACCACATAAATTTCTGCAATAGTGTGAAACAGAGACAACGAGTGTGAGACGCCCTCCTAAACCCGCAAGACAGGACAGATAGTTTAAGTTGTGGAAAGGGGCCAAAATAAGCGGCTATCTGTTACACTCGAACATACAACCTTTTATTTGATCAAACATTACAAGAGCGAAGAAATTTTTTTAAAAAAGCTTTAATTTTGGAACTTTATTAGTGGCTGAATGCGCCGTACAATCTCATGCCTTAAGGGCAAGACCACTTTAATTTAAGAACGGCTGAAAGACGATAACTTAAAGCTCAACCAAAATCAGAAATTTAAAAGGCAAAGCCTCATCTTAAAACTGTTCCTTAATTAGGCTGAAGGCCCAAAGAATCTGACACCTTAAGCGCAAACAACTTAAATTCAAAATGGGCTGAAGACTCAATAACATTAATTTTAAAGATGTCAAAAGCTTTACGTAAAACAGTTCTTAAATTAGGCTGAGGGCCCAAACCATCTTACGCCTTAAGGAAGAAGCAACCTTAATCTAAAAATCGGCTAGAAGCCATACAAGTACAAACAACAAGAACAAACAAGAAAAGGCAGTACACACAAGCGTGCTCTTAAGTTCTGACAAGGGAACCTCCCCATCGCACCCCCCTCAGATTTTGTTATAAGTTGGCACAGTGGATAGGCCTTGAAAAACTTGACACAGATCAATCGAGAAAACAGGAAGAAGTTGTGTGGAACTACGAAGAAAATAAGCAAAATATACGAACTGAGTAGTCCATGCGAAACATAAGCAACGTTAAGGATATTGTAAGATCAGGAGCGCCGTGGTCCCGTGGTTAGCGTGAGCAGCCCCGGAGTGAGAGGTCCTTGGTTCAAGTCTTCCCTTCAAGTGAAAAATTTATTTATTTTCTTTATTTTCGCAAAGTTATGATCTGTCCGTTCGTTCATTGACGTCTCTGTTCACTGTAATAAGTTTAGTGTCTGTGTTTTGCGACCGCACCGCAAAACCGTGCGATTAGTAGACGAAAGGACGTGCCTCTCCAATGGGAACCGAAAACATTTGCTCGCAAGGTCATAGGTCAACCGATTCCTCCACAGGACAACACGTCTGATATATTCTATACGACACTGGTGACGGCATGTGCGTCACCTGACAGGAATATGTTGTCGACCCATCTAACTTGTACACTTGGCGAATGAGTAAAAAGATTCTTCTACCTTGCCGATTTAGGTTTTCTTGTGGATGTGATAATCACTCCCAAAAAAGTGATGAAAACATAAGAGTTTGTTACATGAACTGCAACAAATGACTGCAACAGTTTCACAGTCGCACAGTTTTCCCTGTGCTCTGTCAAAACATATGTTTTTAACGTTTTCAAAATTTTCCGTGTGTAGACCGTCAAATCCTGCATGTGTCCAAGCAAATCTGAACATGTACTGGAATTTTGGAGAGCGAAGTTGATTATGTTTGAGTGCCTTAACTTTGATAATAGTCTGAAAATAAAAAATTTTTCACTCGAGGCAGGTTTGAACCAAACACCTTCCGTTTCGCAGCTGCTCACGCTAACCACGGGACCACGGCGCTTTAGAGTTCACTGTGCCCTTGTTGCTGCCTATCTTGCGCATGGACAACTCAGTTTGTATATTTTGCTTATTTTTTCATAGTTCCACATAACTTCTTCCTGTTTTCTCGATTGATCTGTGTTCAGTTTTTCAAGGCCTATCCACTGTGCCAACTAGTAATTAAATCTGAGAGGGGTGCAATGGGGAGGTTCCCTTGTGAGTGTTGGCCTGGAATTCTAACACTAACACTTGCTCAGGTGAGACAGGCAGTCGGCCCAACCATTGTCGACCCAACGACAACCCAACCGACAGACAGACAGTCAACGGACCCATCGACAAGATAACCTCTTCACCCGACCAGCACACAACGTAGAAGGTATTGGCACCCACAACAAATTACACATTGAGCTGTTGAACTACACACCGTGCTGGACAGTGACAACACGATGAGGAAAATACACTGCCTGCATTTATGTCAATGGCCAGGGAAGGTAACCGGAGCGTTAACGCCCCACAAGGCAGAATATTCCGCTGGTGCACTTCAATTCAAATAACCAAGTACAGTTAAACTCCACCGGAGGGTGGCTAAAATTTGCCAACTCGCAAACACACGTTGTAGCTCGCGGGAATATCCGAACAAACGACAACGAACTCCAAACGACACACTGTGAACAGTCGTGACTTGCTGGTAAATTAGGTCAAAACTCACCTTTCACGTCCAGGATCGGTGAGCCACGATCCTCGTAGTAATGGGAACAGCATCTCACACACTGACACCGCGCACAGGCTGCCAGTGGGCCCGGCCGAACTACGCGCTGCGGAGATTTCCTTGCTGCTCCACGCCAACAGACCAACTGTTCGCACACACCCCCACCGGAAACTATAAGGACTAGGCCGAAGATAGTCCGAAGTGCGGATATCGATACACACCGCTGCTGCCACCTGCGGAAAGAGAGGATAATTGCATAATCGCGATAACTGCGGAGACTAAACACAGAACAGCAACCAAGGTTTGATCCAACACACAGCATGAGCCAGCCACGGCACACAGTGGTACTAAAGATATTGTTCAAATAAACGTGTCGATGTGTTAGTCATTTATTAAATGTTTTGTGTGTTCAATTTTAACCTAGCTACCACATACACACTTTGAACTTAAGAGACACGAAGTATACTGTAAGTCTAGATATGCAAGTGATTAAAATATCACTGAAACCGTCTTGAAAGAACGTGTAAATTTATTTATTTTTAGCAAAGATAGTGTTCTGTCTCATGTAAGGAACATCTACCAGCATGTGTCGGAATCTTACAGCAGCAGTACAGTAGCTTGGGAAACTGGGTTTCGTCGTTCCGCGGTGCTGTCACATCCGTCAGTTGGGAACCGAAGGCCGTCAAGCGAATAATGAACCAATGCGTACAGAAGGACCATACCCATCGGCATGGATGGTCAGTGACCCAGCACGGGAAGCACCCGAATGTCGGCCGTTCAGTATCATGCAGGTGAGTCACCAAGCGCGAATCAGGTAATGGACTGGTTTGCTGCCACGTATGTACTCAAACGGACAGTGCGACAAGAATGTCTGCAGCCTCATGGACTGTCAATAGGCAGAGCAGTCCTTTATAGCTGCAGAGTAAAGTGACGCGCCGACAGTGGTGCGCCTAAGTACAGCACCATGTGTTCTTTCCAGACGATTTCATGTTTCGCGTTACAGGATCATGATGGGTGTATCAGTGTGTAGAGACTCAAAGCACAACGAACGTTTCGAGATTGCATTCGTCATCGACACGCGACCTGATGGCATAGTATCTCACTGGGTACCCAATACAATCACCACTGGTCACAGCTGATTTGAGAAGATTTTTCCTGCAAACGACTTTTCTTTTCGCGAACCCCTTGCACTATCTCTCGTGCACTATCACCCACGTCACTTTTCGCTACTAATTGCGATCGTCCTCCTATGCACCCCTGGCGTCTCATCCAAGGATTAAATCATCCCTGCTTCCGGTTCGAATAGCCAGTAGTTTGAACAGTAAGAGTCGCGTTTCTGGCGTGTTGAATCCAGCCACTGTGCGTTATGGTTGAGGATTATGTGAAAACACCTTTCAACAAGGTAACGCAAAACATTCTGTTGCCGTACGTCGATACATACAGTGTGGAAGCGTTGCCCTGGCCAGCACATTATGGAAATCTCTCGTCCATTGAAAACGTTCGTTCCTGGGCTACCTGTAATCTGGTACGGCACTACACGCCAGCCACAGCGATTGATGAGCTGCGCCTTGGAGCTGAAGCAGCGTGGAATGAGACACCCATATCCGCCTCTCTTCCAATCTCAGATCCAATCGATGCCCACCCGTGTAAGAGACGCTGTTGCTATCAGAGGTGGCACTTGCGTGACCTTCTCTCCCCACCCTGTGTAATCAGAAAAGACCTACAGATTTAATAATGTATCCCTCTATTATATTGTATACGTATAATAACTAAAATTTCTTTTTAGTGATGTCTGTATATTGATGGTCAGCAGCATGTTAGCCTATTGAGAAGACTAATGACAAGCTCATAATGTAGGAAACGCAAGTTATGTTCTTCAGGAAACGTGAAACGGTGATATGTTTGGACAACAGGATGTATGAGCTAACGTAGAGCCAAATTAGAACGAAATTAAAAATTACATGAACACATTCAGCTGCTGACGGGCGTTGATATATATTAAGGGAGAAAAGTGAAAATGTGTGCCGCGACCGGGACTCGAACCCGAGATCTCCTGCTTACATGGCAGACGCTCTATCCACAGAGAATAGTGCGACTGCAGGGACTATCTCGCGCACGCCTCCCGCGAGACCCACATTCTCACCTTGTATGTCCACACACTACATTCGTAGTGTCCCACCCCAACACACTCATTACCCGTGGAAGACATTCTTACCAAGTCCCGTAAGAGTTCGGAGAATATGTGTGCATCCGCTCAGAAGAAGAAGGTCATGGCCGGTATTGCCAGAACTACATACTTATTCCTCTCATACAAATATCTGGTATCCAAAATGAAATGGCTCTGAGCACTATGGGACTTAACTTCTGAAGTCATCAGTCCCCTAGAACTTAGAACTACTTAAATCTAACTAACCTGAGGACATCACACACATCCATGCCCGAGGCAGGATTCGAACGTGCGACCGTAGCGGTCGCGCGGCTCCAGACTGTAGGGCCTAGAACCGCTTGGCCACTCCGGCAGGCGGTATCCAAAATGTGAAGATATGAGGTCGAATCATATCATACTCTCAGTTTTAGCTTTAGTAAATCACCAATTACGGTTGATTCGTAGTTAAATGCTAGTATAATGCAAAGGAACGTTGAAAACCACTGTATGGGCATAATCGAACATTGGCCCAGTGTGTGGGTGCGATATAGGACTAATACGGGACATCGGCAGTCTACTGAGAAAATCAGTACGGTTATGCGCTTGTTCCACTGCTGGGAAAGTGTAAGGGAAATGTCGAATATCTTAACTAGCAGACATTCGGGAAACTACGTCGTATATCTCGCGAAACACTACTTACAAAATTCCAAGAACAGCCTTTCAGAGGAATTAAGTATGCATATTCTTCAGGCCGCTACCAGTCTATCCCGTAGAGTTTGTGCAACTAAAGGTAGGCAAATAATAACTCAGCTAGAGTCGTACTAACAGTCACTATTACCAAACTCCCTCCACGAAAGCAGACGGTAAGAAATCTTAATGTACGGTACAGTAAAAAGTGCTGTCTGGCATGCACATCACATGACGATTGCTATGTATATTCATGTGTTCCGTGTTTGTGATACGTAAATTTGGTACTGTGTCACATGGTTAACGACGATAATAGAGAGGAAAATACTGGTTGAATGTAGTTTTCCACAGAGGTCCACTGTGGGCTGTAATTATCCTATGGTAGCAAACTTGGCATATTTGCTAATGCGTTAATGTGAAACTGATTAACGTTGAAAACAAAATAGTTCCAGTTTTGGCCACCAGGTGCAAACTTATTTACGTTGGAAAAAATGGTTCAAATTTTGGTCACCTGATGCAAATCTGCCTCTGTCGCTGTCCCCGGAGATCATATTGAACAAATTATTTAGATGACAGTTAATAATAGCATAAATATGATGCCCATCTCTCTTGTTTGACCTGTTCTGGCCACGTCCCGTTCCTAATCATTACATACGCAAACATTTCTATACGTCTTTCTTGCATTTAAGGTGCCAGATTTTCACCTTGTGGCCAAAATTGGCACAATTTATTTTTCTAGCATTAATCGGTTCCGCATTTACGAATTAGAATATCTACCAAGTTTTGCTGCCACGCGATAAATAAAGCTCACACTGAACCTCTGTGAATAGCTGCATTTCGATTATAACCACTCGTTACTTGGAAATAAAAAGTTTCTGTAAGAATCTTTTCCACAGTGCCAGGTTTCGATCACAGGCTCCGAACAAAATAAAATTTTGTAACAGACATTAGTCAAAGTTACATTTCCAGTTTTCCAGTCACTACTACACAGGGCACCGGTCATCTTAAGGCTATGAAAAATACGAATTATTTATTTTTTTTTTTTTTTAGTCGTCAGGTCTCTTACTGGTTGGTGCGACCCGACATGAATTCTTCTCTTGTGCCAACGCTTTCATCTCTGAGTAGCACTTGCGCTCTACAGCCTCAGTTATTTGTTGGATGTGTTCGAATTACTGTCTTTCCCAGAAGATTTTTCCCTCTACCGCTCCCTGTGGTACCATGAAGATTACGCCCTGATGACTTAACAAATGCCCGCAGCTCGTGGTCGTGTGGTAGCGTTCTCGCTTCCCGCGCCCGGGTTCCCGGGTTCGATTCCCGGCGGGGTCAGGGATTTTCTCTGCCTCGTGGTGGCTGGGTGTTGTGTGATGTCCTTAGGTTAGTTAGGTTTAAGTAGTTCTAAGTTCTAGGGGACTGATGACCATAGATGTTAAGTCCCATAGTGCTCAGAGCCATTTGAACCAAACTTAACAAATGTCCTATCACCCTTTGTGTGATCTCCACGTGTTGCTGTCTTCATCGATTCTACGGAGAACCTCCTTATTCCTTATCAATCAACCTAATTTTCGACATTATTCTGTAGCACCACATCTGAGAGGCTTCGGTTCTCATTAGTTCCTGTTTCACTAGTTCCACGATTCACTCCATACTCTAAACGTAAATGCTCAGAAATTTCTTTCTCAAATAAAGGGCTATGTTTGATGCCAGCAGATACTTTTGGTCAGAAATGTCCACTTTGCCTGTGGTAGTCTGCGTCTTATGTGCATCATCCGTCCGTCATTGTTTATATTGCTTCCTCATGCGTTATGTTGCTTGCAATATAACAAAATTCCTTCACTTCGAATACCTCGTTATCACCAACACTCACTGGACGTCGATACTTTCGACGGCTCATCCAATGACGAGACTCCATTACCGAACCTCCTTTCCCAAACTTGATGTCGGCGATCGGCTTTTTCTTATTAAGACTTTAATTATACACTCCTGGAAATTGAAATAAGAACACCGTGAATTCATTGTCCCAGAAATGGGAAACTTTATTGACACATTCCTGGGGTCAGATACATCACATGATCACACTGACAGAACCACAGGCACATAGACACAGGCAACAGAGCATGCACAATGTCGGCACTAGTACAGTGTATATCCACCTTTCGCAGCAATGCAGGCTGCTATTCTCCCATGGAGACGATCGTAGAGATGCTGTATGTAGTCCTGTGGAACGGCTTGCCATGCCATTTCCACCTGGCGCCTCAGTTGGACCAGCGTTCGTGCTGGACGTGCAGACCGCGTGAGACGACGCTTCATCCAGTCCCAAACATGCTCAATGGGGGACAGATCCGGAGATCTTGCCGGCCAGGGTAGTTGACTTACACCTTCTAGAGCACGTTGGGTGGCACGGGATACATGCGGACGTGCATTGTCCTGTTGGAACAGCAAGTTCTCTTGCCGGTCTAGGAATGGTAGAACGATGGGTTCGATGACGGTTTGGATGTACCGTGCACTATTCAGTGTCCCCTCGACGATCACCAGTGGTGTACGGCCAGTGTAGGAGATCGCTCTCCACACCATGATGCCGAGTGTTGGCCCTGTGTGCCTCGGTCGTATGCAGTCCTGATTGTGGCGCTCACCTGCACGGCACCAAACACGCATACGACCATCATTGGCACCAAGGCAGAAGCGACTCTCATCGCTGAAGACGACACGTCTCCATTCGTCCCTCCATTCACGCCTGTCGCGACACCAATGGAGGCGGGCTGCACGATGTTGGGGCGTGAGCAGAAGACGGCCTAACGGTGTGCGGGACCGTAGCCCAGCTTCATGGAGACGGTTGCGAATGGTCCTCGCCGATATCCCAGGAGCAACAGTGCCCCTAATTTGCTGGGAAGTGGCGGTGCGGTCCCCTACGGCACTGCGTAGGATCCTACGGTCTTGGCGTGCATCCGTGCGTCGCTGTGGTCCGGTCTCAGGTCGACGGGCACGTGCACCTTCCGTCGACCACTGGCGACAACATCGATGTACTGTGGAGACCTCACGCCCCACGTGTTGAGCAATTCGGCGGTACGTCCACCCGGCCTCCCGCATGCCCACTATACGCCCTCGCTGAAAGTCCGTCAACTGCACATACGGTTCACGTCCACGCTGTCGCGGCATGCTACCAGTGTTAAAGACTGCGATGGAGCTCCGTATGCCACGGCAAACTGGCTGACACTGACGGCGGCGGTGCACAAATGCTGCGCAGCTAGCGCCATTCGACGGCCAACACCGCGGTTCCTGGTGTGTCCGCTGTGCCGTGCGTGTGATCATTGCTTGTACAGCCCTCTCGCAGTGTCCGGAGCAAGTATGGTGGGTCTGACACACCGGTGTCAATGTGTTCTTTTTTCCATTTCCAGGAGTGTATGTATGATTGAAAACTATCTTGCGACCGGTTGTGCTCGACTCTTCTAAAAGCGGGCTTTTGTCCTGCTCCAGATACGTTTTTTCCTTCTTTTTTCTCTTTCTTCTTTTGCAGACACAGAGGTTCGTTACCAGCCATACGTTGACTCTTTGAACGCTTGTCTCATTAGCGGTGAGATGAAAGAGTGTCGAAGCCAGGGCAGAAAAATTCTCATCTCCGTCCGTCTTCAGTACATCTTCGTCCCGGATATGTAATATCGCGTAACTCCTTTATACTCGGCGCGGAATGAACTGTGTACTGGCGAGTCTCAAAAAAATCTTGGCCGGCAGCGCTTCCTTTGCGTAATTGAAAAAGTTTCCGTAATTACCGGACCCCGCTGCTGTCGGAGTCTTTAATGCTGGGCGACGGCGACGTTTGCTCTGCGGATCAGGACACAGCTCCCACCACGGTTCAGCTTATGCGCATTCTCTCCATTTGTCCAACAGGCTAAACTGTGGAGCGTTCGAGATCGAGAGATGTCATCTTAACGTACATTTCGCTTCTGGGAATGGTTCAGATGACAACCCTGAGTGTTAGCAGTTCACAATTCTTTGAAAAAATTTTCTAGCGACACAATTGTGTTTAAAAGCCAAAGATAAATTAGATTTTTAAGTGATTTTTAATCCTCTCTTATACAGGGTGGTCCACTGATCGTGACCGGTGGAAATATCTCACGAAATAAGCGTCAAACGAAAAAACTACAAAGATCGAAACTTGTCTAGCTTGAAGGGGGAAACCAGATGGCGCTATGGTTGGCCTGCTAGATGGCGCTGCCATAGGTCAAACGGATATCAACTGCGTTTTCTTAAATAGGGACCCCCATTTTTATTACATACTCGTGTAGTACGTAAAGAAATATGAATGTATTAATTGGAGCACTTTTTTCGCTTTTTGACAGATGGCGCTGTAATAGTCACAAACATATGGCTCACAATTTTAGACGAACAGTTGGTAACAAGTAGGTTTTTTAAATTAAAATATAGAACGTAGGTACGTTTGAACATTTTATTTCGGTGGTTCCAATGTGATACATGTACCTTTGTGAACTTATCATTTCTAATAACGCATGCTGTTACAGCGTGATTACCTGTAAATACCACATTAATGCAATAAATGCTCAAAATGATGTCCGACAAACTAAGTGCATTTGGCAAGAAGTGTAACGACATTCCTCTCAACAGCGAGTAGTTTGCCTTCCGTAATGTTTGCACAAGCATTGACAATGCGCTGACGCATGTTGTCAGGCGTTGTCAGTGGATCACGATAGCAATTATCATTCAACTTGCCCCACAGAAAGAAATCTGGGGACGTCAGATCCGGTGAACGTGCGGGGCATGGTATGGTGCTTCGACGACCAATCCACCTGTCTTGAAATATGCTATTCAATACCGCTTCAACCGCACCCGAGCTGTGTACCGGACATCCATCATTTTGGAAGCACATCGCCATTCTGTAATGCAGTGAAACATCTTGTAGTAACATCGGTAGAACATGACGTAGGAAATCAGCATAAATTGCACCATTTAGATTGCCATCGAGAAAATCGGGGAAAATTATCCTTCCTCCCATAATGCCGCACCATACATTAACCCGCCAAGGTCGCTGATGTTCCACTTGTCGCAGCCATCGTGGATTTTCCGTTGCCCAGTAATGCATATTATGCCGGTTTACGTTACCGCTGTTGGTGAATGACGCTTCGTCGCTAAATAGAACGCGTGCAAAAAATCTGTCATCGTCCGGAAATTTCTCTTGTGCCCAGTGGCAGAACTGTACACGACGTTCAAAGTTGTCGCCATGCAATTCCTGGTGCACAGAAATATGGTACGATAGCAGTTGATGTTGATGTAGCATTCTCAACACCGACGTTTTTGAGACTCTCGATTCTCGCGCAATTTGTCTGCTACTGATGTGCGGATTAGCCGCGACAGCAGCTAAAACACCTACTTGGGCGTCATCATTTGTTGCAGGTCGTGGTTGACGTTTGAAATGTGGCTGAACGCTTCCCGTTTCCTTAAATATAGTAACTATCCGGCGAACGGTCCGGACACTTGGATGATGTCGTCCAGGATACCGAGCATAATACATAGCACACACCCGTTGGGCATTTTGATCACAATAACCATACATCAAGACGATATCGTCTTTTTCCGCAACTGGTAAACGGTCCATTTTAACGCGGGTAATGTATCACGAAACAATACCGTCCGCACTGGCGGAATGTTACGTGATACCACGTACTTATACAGTTTGTGACTATTACAGCGCCATCTGTCACAAAGCGAAAAAAGTGGTCGAACCAAAACAGTCATATTTATTTACGTACTACACGAATATGTAATAAAAATGGGGGTTACTATTTAAAAAAACGCAGTTGATATCCGTTTGACTTATGGCAGCGCCATCTAGCGGGCCAACCATAGCGCCATCTGTTTTCCCCCTTCAAGCTAGACGAGTTTCGTTATTTGTAGTTTTTTCGTCAGATGGTCATATCGTGAAATATTTGGCCCTGTCACTATCAATGGACCACCCTGTATATTGATCGATTAGTTTAAGCTCATCGGACAGTGTCAGTCACTCCGTTAAAAGAACACATACGCCTCGCTAGGGACCGTTGGAGATTGTCTAAAACTACACGATCCATCACATTTAATGTGACTACCGCCTGTTTGCGGCTTCAGATGGCAATAGCCACTCACAAACACTAGGTGGCGGATGTAGCAGTGGACAGTATATGAAGCATTCCGAAAATAGTGATGTCGTCATCTGATGTCCAGTACGACATAATCATGGGCTTTAGACCCCACAGTGAAAGCCAGACTTGTAAAACTACTGTAGGCTATCGTAGACTATCATAATTAAGTTACAGTAGCTTCCCTAGCAGCCTTGTTTCTGTTAAAATCGTAACATCATACATGTACCTTAGATTACAACCACCCCCTAGGCTTCCAGTTAATTAAGACTTCAACGAACCACGTATCTAAAGTTTTCCGTTGTGCGGGAAAGTCATCTACCTCGAAGAATAAATGAAATCGGTGAAATGTAGATGCAACTGTAACCCAATCGCCAATGCCCAGTATCCGAGGCAATGAAATGAAGAAATTAGAATCAAATGAAGTTAAATAAACTGAACTTCTAGCAGTAATTATTAACGAACCAATTCAAAAACTCAAAAAATCAAACTAAAGGAAAAATAATCAATGCCTAAATAATATCTAATTATATTTAAATCAGCATAACAATAGACAAAAATTATAAAAATAAAATTTGACAGAAACAGCAGGCCGTGTGGCCGAACGGTTCTAGGCGCTTCAGTCTGGAACCGCGCCACCGCTACGGTCGCAGGTTCGAATCCTGCCTCGGGCATGGATGTGTGCGATGTCCTTAGGTTAGTTAGGTTTAAATAGTTCTTAGTTCTAGGGGACTGATGACCACATAGTGCTCAGAGCCATTTGTACCACTTGAACCTTGAGAGAAACATCAGGGATTGGAACTTACATAAGGATGCTTGGTTAGGCTGCAAGGTCAAATCAGCACAATATTGGTAAACACTGCCATAGCGTAATTTTAGACGGATACGTCACAATGAACAAATACCTTCCTGTGAAGTAGTAACTCACGGAAATCAATTAGTAATAATCAAAGAACAAAAAAATCCCGTCAGTAGTAAATAGTTACATAAATACAAATATTTCATGAAGCCGCTCAGTGTAATGCTGTCTTTAATTTTACTCAGTAAGTTATTTATCTTTAATCATTATTAAATACTGTCATTTAACTTGAAAACTATCGTAATAATACAGCGTTATTCAATAATCACTTTCCTATGCTTTACAGATACATAATTTGCAAAGTCAAAGAATTTAGGCTGTAAAGGAATGGCAAAGGTCGTGATATGATTTTCTGACTTGGTTCACACAACTTGAATTAATGTTCATTAATAATTGCTGCTAATCACTTTGTGCAATTACTATTGTTATTTCCCCAAGACGTTATCAAACATTTTTGATTGATTGCAGTTGCGTGAAATTGAAAACTTATTTTTCCATGAAAAGTACACAAAAATACCTCTTACTGAATCTTGATCCGTTAAGAACTTTCTTTCACATTAATATTTACTGGACTTCAGAACTTATGTTAGTTGTAGTCTTGCAAATTATCGAAATTTTAATTATTATTATTTCTTCTACAAAACACTGCATTACTTTCTCTATCATCAGAACTCTCTCGGATCATCAGTAATGGACAGGATGGAACCTATACAGTATACGCGTTTTGTCTTAGGTGAAATTGAAGATTAACACTTCAGTAATACTCGGTGCTACTCAAACATAAAATGAACTACTAAGCCGGTTATCCGTATACAAGTCTAAGCAAGTAATTAGTTGGATCTTATTTCATGCTGAAGTCATCAGTGAATTTTAAGGTATTGACCGTTCACAATGTGTGGCACAGGTTCTTCTTCTTATAGCTCCGTAAAAAAAACGAAATTAGGCCCACACTACTCTTCATGTTGATTTGCGTCCTCTTGTGGTAATTACACTTTGCCCCTGTATCTTATCGCCCTAAGCAAGTGTGTCTGTTTACACTGTCTCGCAACTAAGATTTCTTTAACTTTAAAAAGGAAACACTTCATTTCACCATGCGAACATTAGTACACTCATTCACAAACTTTGATTCGTACAAAAATAAATCGAACAGTGACATGGCAAGGTAAAATTTTTGTAGCCCACAGAATAGTTGTGATACACGGTGCTTTACGTACCTATCGGGCAGTACCCATTTGATCGCTTTGTTTGCGAATGCGATCAGTGTCTTACTGGATTCCCATCGAAACCGGAAGCGGTTAACAGTCTAGAAACTGAGGATATGCACGAGGGTAAGTCAATTATTACCTGAAATTTACTTATATTTTTGTTTATTTTGGTAGTACTGTCGTTTTACGTTGATGAGGCATGCTTTGTTTATTTTTTGTTATATCTTTGCAATTTTCAAGCTGCTAGGTTAGTTTCGTTACCGCTGCCGTGCTGTTAATCACAGCTGCTCCGCTGTCTATTTGCTCCAAAGAAGTGCAACTTTCAGTGATCCGTTTTCTGTGGTCGTAAGGCTATCAGGGGCCGAAATTCGTCGAAGACTTTCGGTACAGTATGGGAACAGTTTTTTGCCACAACAGAGTGTCTTTGAATGGATTGAAAAATTCCGAAATAGTCGCACTTGTGTTACGCACAATGAAGGAGCCGGACGACAGTTTACCGCCACAAATAAAGAAACCATAGAGCGTTCACGTGAAATGATTCTCTTAGAGAGACAATTAAATATTGACGAAGTGGCATATCGTCTGCAAATTAGTCACGATTCTACCTACCAAATCTTCCACAACAGGCTTGGGTTTAATAAAGTTTGTGCAAGATGGGTCCAAAAAAACAACTAACACGGTTGCGTAAAAAAAATGGATAGCTATGGTAACGAAGGGGACAACTTCTTAGACAACATCATTACTGGTGACGAGACATGGATCCACCATTACGAGCCGGAGAGTAGACGGCAGAGTACGGAATGGAAACATCCAAATTCGCCGCGCAAGAAAAACTTTAAGATCCGCAGTAAAACTGATACTTAGAATTTTTTGGGATGCACAAGGTCCAGTATTGGAACATTATAGGGAAAGAAGCACAACAATAAACAGTGTACGTTACGGTGAGTTGCTTACTGCCAGGTTAAAGCCCCCAATTCGAAGCAAACGCCAAGGATTGCTGTCAAATGTGTTTGTTGTTGCACGACAATGCCCGTCCGCACACCGCTGTCAAATTTTAAATACTGAATCATCCTCCATATAGTCCGGATCTTGCCCCTTCTGACTATCACTTGTTTGGTCCACTCAGACAATCATTAAGGGGCCGTCGGTTTGCCTCGGACGAAGCAGTGAAAGAAGCGGTGCATTCCTGGCTCTCAGCTCAACGGAGAACCTTCTTTTCATGAGGATATAAAACAGCTTTTACAATGAAGGACCAAGTGCGTTGAAGCGCAAGAAGACTATGTCGATGTAGAGGTCATGAAAGACCTTCTTGGCATGGTAGTTTGGAAACTCTCTACAACGCTGCCAAACTCTGCTAGTTTCCTTTTGTTGTGTGTTTTATTTAAAAATAATTCAGTGTTATGCTATCCGCAGTAAGAATATGATTTACATAATGTGATGCCTAATTTTCTGTGAGAGGTCGTGGATCAGAGCGTCTTAAATGATTACTATAAAATTTTATAACTACTTTGCGGATAATAATTGACTTACCCTCGTAAAACGTCGTGTAACCTAGCAAATTCAAACTGTCAATGTTTAATTCAGGTTTTATTCGAAAATTGTTAATTTGTAACATGAAACAAAGGGATGTTGTAGTAGAAATAATAAACCATAAATATTTATCCTATAGCTCCGGAAAACGCAATTTCCTCAAAAAGAGGTAAAACTAAAAACTGCAAAACAAAAACACTTCAATCATCGCCTCAGTACTTGGACGATGTTATACAAAGCATGTTGCTGTTTCTTTCGCACTTATTAACAAAAGCAGGAAACTCTTGCCTTGGATTCTCACGAAGAACGTTCTAATGAGTAGAAAAACGTAGAGAACAAAAAAAATTATATAGATTTTTTATGTTTGTGCATGTAAACCGTACTTGCGTCGAGATTAACTGCTTTGCTTACATCAAAGCCCAGAAGCTACGCGGTCAACTAATTTTTATTTCCTATAAAATGCAATTTCTATTTTCTGAGGATAGAAAAAACACAATGGAGTATTATTGAATGACGTACGGTTCTAGTACAAAAAAAAAAAAAAATAAAAAGTCGTCGGTTTCCAGTTTCTCTCTCATACATTCATTTAAGTTTCTTTCCCTATCAGAGCTATCAGTACCACCGGTAATACTCCCTATCAGTGATATCGGTACCACCGGTAATACTAACATCTACTCAGTCATTTATGTAGTGTATAAAACTACTGAACTGTACTTTTGGTAGAGCACAGCCCTAGCTGACGCATTTGCGATACGGCTAAGTCTGTAAACAGTTCGCTTGCCGCCGTGATTAACGTATACCGTGCAAGGCAAAATGGCGCTTTCCAAAACCAGCGTCGAGTCACCTATCGTGCATCGCAGGCCACAGATGGGGCTGCACGACGGCTGCGCAGATGTGTGACGCAGGACAGAAGCGCAACTGTTGAGCAACTGACCACCCAGAGGAAGGACAATGCAATTTGCCACACATCTCGCCTTGTGTTGTATTCTCTTCAGCCGCTTTTGTGTCGTAGACTGCATGCAATTAATAACTGTGTTCTTTACTCATAAACAAAGAGTTACTTAAATTAATTTTCCATGTGCTGTGGTACAAGCTCTCTTCTGTATAGTCCATATAGCCTCAATGCTGCTGAAGCAGAAGTCCGCTATGCTGACTATAAGGTTGCGATGTGCTATCTGTCTCTGTGCTAGAGATTAAGTGTGCGGCTCCGTCTCGGTGACATGCTGGAACTCCACAGCGTACAGACTCGAACTAACTGGCGTAACAGGTCCGAATTAACTGGCTAAACTAACTGGCCCTCCGGTCCGCGGTCGCGATCCTAAATACTCGCGGCTGAGAGGGCGTTGGCGGCGCATTTCCAGCGAATCTTGTCGTTGGCCTCTATTGGTACTCTCGTAACCTCTATGCCGCATGGTGTGTTGGCGCCAGCATACGCCAGCCCACAATGTACGCGTGTGGTTTGAACAGCGTGAAGGTTAAGCATTTCTGTTGGCCATCAGTCTCATAGGATTTGAAACCAATCAAGAATATGTGCGACCACCTCCATCGAGCAGTTCACGCCATGGATCCTCAGCTGTGGCCCTCGATTCGGCATGGCTCTCAATCCCTTTCAGCACACTTCAGAACCGCAATGACTCTCTCCCTGCTCGTCTCTTAATACAACAGGTAGTTATCCATGCTTCTGACAGGTTGTCACATTAACATGACTGGTCAGTGTAGAATCGGGCGGTCATGTGACTGTCCACCACTTAATTCATATATGTGGTGTTCAGGGGCGGCTTGGTAGATTGGAATTACAAAGTTTTAAACATGGCTGCTGGGTTCAGTGACCGTTTATAAACAAAATTGAAACAAATGAGCCCTCGCTCACAATTTTTTTTAGTCTTGTTAACTAGGTTTCAACACTTCTAAGAGTGCCATCATGCAGTCTTTTTAAAAACTTTGTGACTGAAGCCCTTCTGGCCTGTTATTTATTTTATACGTGACATGTGAGTACTGTCTCTGTCTTGTATTGTTAGTAAGTACTTTTATATAAAAAATTTCTTTTCTCATAAATTTGTAATTATGTTATAGGTCACTTTAAACGTTTCAATTCTGATGAAAGCACTCTTAGAAGTGTTGAAACCTGGTTAATAAAACTAAAAATATGTGACAGAGAGCTCATTTGTTACAATTTTAGAATGGAATTAGGACAGGAAGATGTGTCGACGTGGAGACGTGATTAAATGGTAGATAAGACCTGTGGTGGCTGGACGTATCCTTGAACACACCGTGGATGAAGTTGCCCATCATTTAAAACGGACTCAGGTCTCTGTAAAGAATCCTGCCACGTAAGAACACAGGTTTTAAATAGCTTCTAATCGACAGAGACCGGAGTCGGGTATCACTCGTTGTCAAAGACCGTCTGTTTAAAAACCGTGATATGTATTGGTACTGTCATAAAAACTGCACTTCCTTTATGGCCCAAACAACTCAGAACCGGAGCGGTTGCTTAGGGAAGGCGTGCGTTGTGGTCCAACGGCTCGCTGTTCTGCCTGTCTTCATATGGTGCAATTCGTCGAACTCTAGGAGAATGAGCCGTTCACCCCGCAGTGTGTGGATGAAGTGGCACAGGCCGGAGATGGTTCTGTGATGTTTTGTGCGTATTTTCCGTACCATTATTTGGGCTCACACATATAGGTTACCTTCAGCTTGAAGGCAGATAATCATTTCAACATTCTCGTTAAGCTGCTATTACCCTTTTACCTGCTTCATGAGCACAGTGTTGTGGAAACGCTAATCATCCAAGGCGCAACAGCCGCCTTCACATGGCTATACGCATATGTTCCTCGTTTGACGGACCCTCAGGTACTCTACCACATGTAGGCTCATCCACTACATCATCGGATATCAACTCTGTCTGGGGTTATTTCCAACAGCGGGTGAAAAACAGCGATCAACATCTGCGTAGATTGGTGGTTCTACTGGATCTAATAAAGCACGAGTGTGTTCATCCGGGTGCGCAGTGCCTCAAGAAACTTGCGGACTCTCTCGACGAGATTGTTTTACACGATATTTGTGTGACCTCTCCTGTGGTTGACAAATTTTGTGCCCGCTATGGTTATCTGTGAAGCGACTATTTTTGCCACGTCCAAAGTACCACAACTCCTTATTTTTCCTTTCTTACTTCTATAATCTTCCTCTTCTAACAGCAGCTTTTATCCCTTTGTACATATCTTTTCTTTGGCCTTTGTATCTATCTCTTCTTGGGGAAGCATATTGAAGATAACTGTGGTACACTCGTCCCAGTAACTGCCTCATGTGACCACAAAGTGTTAGCAGCTTCTCTTCTATTGCCCCACTATGGCTCTTTTTTCAATTTTAATTCCTTTCTTAATTTTTGACACCATCATTTTATCTTGTAAATTCACTCCGGTGTATTACTCAGTAAACATTTTCTATGCTGTTTGTTCTTGATTTTCTTGTCTTTTGAGAGACCATACTACTGACTCATAAGTGACAATGCTCTACGTAACATCTACATCCACATGATTACTCTGCTGTTCACAATTAAGTGCCTGGCAGAGGGTTCAATGAGCCAACTTCTAGCTCCCTCTCCACCGTTCCACTCTCGAACGGCGACCGGGAAAAACGAGCACCTACATTTTTCTTTGCGAGCCCTGATTTCACTTATTTTATCGTGATGATCATTTCACCCTATGTAGGTGGGTGCCAACAGAATGTTTTCGCAATCGGAGGAGGACACTGGTGACTGAAATTTCATGAGAAGATCCCGTCGCAACGAAAAACGCCATTGTTTTAATGATTGCCACTCCAATTCACGTATAATGTCTGTGGCACAATCTCCCGTATTTCGCGATAATACTAAACAAACCGCTCCTCTTTGAACTTTTTCACTATCATCCGTCAGTCCTACCTGATACGGATCCCACACCGTACAGCAATACTCCAGAGTAGGACGGAGAAGTGTGGTGTAAGCAGTCTCTTTAGTAGATCTATTGCACATTCAAAGTGTTCTGCCAGTGAATCGGAGTCTTTGGTTTGCTTTACCCACGACATTATCTAAGTGATCGTTACAATTTAGGTTATTTGTAATAGTAATCCCTAAGTATTTAGCTGAATTTGCAGCCTTCAGATTTGTGTGACTTACCGCGTAATCGAAATTTAGAAGATTTCTTTCATTACTCATGCGAATAATTTCACACTTTTCTTTATTCAGGGTCAACTGCCACTTTGCTCACCTCACAGTTATCTAAATCATTTTACAATTCGTTTTGGTCATCTGATGACTTTACAAGACGGTAAAATGACAGCATCATCTGCAAAATATTCTAAGACGGCTACTCAGTTTGTCTCCAGTATCGTTAATATAGATCAGGAACAATACAGGGCCTAAAACAGTTCCTTGGTGAACGCTGGATATTACTTCTGTTTTACTCGATGACTTTTCATCTATTACTACGAACTGTGACCTTTCTGACAGGAAATCACGAATCCAGTTGCACAACTGAGACGATATTCCATAGGCACACAGTTTGGTTAGAAGACGCTTCTGAGGAACGGTATCGAAAGCCTTCTGAAAAATCTAAAAATATGGAGTCAATTTTACATGCCCTGTCGATAGCACTCGTAACTTCAAGAGTATAAAGAGCTAGTTGTGTTTCACAAGAACGGTATTTTCTGAATCCGTGCTGACAATGTGTCAATAGATCGTTTTCTTCGAGGGAATTCATAATGTTGGAATGCAGTATATGTTCCAAAACCCTACTGCAAATTGATATTAGTGATATGGGCCTGTAATTCAGCGGATTACTCCTCTTTCCATTTTTCGGTATTGGTGTGACTTGAGCAACTTTCCAGTCTTTAGGTACGGAACTTTCTGTGAGCGAGCGGTTGTATATAATTGCCAAAAATGGAGCTCTTGCATCTACATACTCTGAAAGGAACCTGACAGGTATACCATCTGGACCGGAAGTCTTGCCTTTATTAAGTGATGTAAGATGCTTTGCTACACCGAGGATCTCTACTTCTATGTTTCTCATCTTGGCAGTTGTTCTTGATTGGAATTCGGGAATATTTACTTCGTCTTCTTTGGTGAAGGAATTTCGGGAAACCGTGTTTCATAACTCTGCTTTGGTGGCACTGTCATCAGTGACTTCACCGTTGTTATCGCGCAGCGAAGGTATTGATTGCGTCTTGCCACTGGTGCGCTTTATACAGGGTGTTACAAAAAGGTACGGCCAAACATTCAGGAAACATTCCTCACACACAAATAAAGAAAAGATATTATGTGGACATGTCTCCGGAAACGCTTAATTTCCATGTTATAGCTCATTTTAGTTTGATCTTCCACTTACGCTCAATGGAGCAAGTTATCATGATTTCATACGGGATACTCTAACTGTGCTGCTAGAACATGCGCCTTTACAAGTACGACACAACATGTGGTTCATGCACGATGGAGCTCATGCACATTTCAGTCGAAGTGTTCGTACGCTTCTCAACAACAGATTCGGTGACCGATGGATTGGTAGAGGCGGACCAATTCCATGGCCACCACGCTCTCCTGACCTCAACCCTCTTGACTTTCATTTATGGGGGCATTTGAAAGCTCTTGTCTGCGCAATCCCGGTACCAAATGTAGAGACTCTTTGTGCTGGTATTGTGGACGACTGTGATACAATACGCCATTCTCCAGGGCTGCATCAGCGCATCAGGGATTCCTTGCGACGGAGGGTGGATGCATGTATCCTCGCTAACGGAGGACAATTTGAACATTTCCTGTAACACAGTGTTTGAAGTCACGCTGGTAAGTTCTGTTGCTGTGTGTTTCCATTCCATGATTAATGTGATTTGAAGAGAAGTAATAAAATGAGCTCTAACATGGAAAGTAAGCGTTTCCGGACGTATCTCCACATAACATATTTTTTCTTTGTGTGTGAGGAATATTTCCTGAAAATTTGGCCTTTTTGTAACACCCTGTATATGGCCACAATCTCTCTGGGTTTTCTGCCAGATTCAGAGACAGAGTTTCGTTGAGGAAATTATTGGAATCATTTCGCATTTAAACACGCGCTATACTTCGAAATTCTGCAAAATTTTTCCAATCTACGGGATTTTGTGTTCTTTTAAATTTGGCATGCTTTTTTCGTTGCTTCTGCAGCAGCGATCTGACCCGTTTTGTGTACCATGTGGGATCAAAACGCTCACTTATTATTTTATGTGGTATACATCTCTCAATTGCAGTCGACATTATCTCTTTGAGATCAATCCACATCTTTTCTACGCTTATGTGATCCTATCTGAAGGTGTGTAGGCTGTCTCTTAAAAATGTATTAAGAGCATTTTTATCACCTTTTTAAATAGATGTACTTTGCGTTTCTTTTTGATGGTTGTGGGTGTTACAGTATTCAGCCTAGCAGCAACTGCCTTGTGGACGCCAATCCCTGCATTCGTCATGATACTCCCTATTTGTCCAGGATTATTTGTTGTCAAGGGTCAAGTATGCTTTCGCAAGTTTACGCTTCGAGAAGGCTGATGAACTAATTGTTCAAAATAATTTTCTGAGAAAGCATTCAGTACAATTTCGGATGACGTTCTATGCCTGCCGCCGGTTTTAAACATACAATTTTTCCAGCATATCGAGTATAGATTGAAGTCACCACCGATTATAATTATATGAGTTGGGCACCTATTTGAAAAGAGACTCGAGTTTTCCTTGAACTGTTCAGCAACTACCTATATCTTCTGAGTCGGGGAACGGTAAAACGATCCAATTAATAGTTTAGACCGATTCTGAAGTATAACCTTTGCCCATAATATTTCGCAAGAACCATCTACTTCAATTTCACTACAAGGTAAACTACAGCAATAAATACTCCACCACCAACTGTATTTAATCTATCCTTTCTGAACTCCGTTAGATCGTTTGAAAAAAATTCGGCTGAATCTATTTCCGGCTTTAGTCAGCTTTCCGTACCTATAACTATTTGAGCTTCAGTACTTTCTATTAGGGCTTGGAGCTCTGGTTCTTTCCCAAGACAGCTACGACAATTTACAATTACAGTACCGATCGTTTAACTACAACTACCTTACTGTGTTTAACCTGCCCCCTTTTATACGGAAGCTCCTTCTGTGCTTTCCTGAGACCGTCTAACCTAAAAAAGCGCCCAGTCCCTTCCACACAGCCTCCGCTACCCATTTATCCCTTTCCTGTGTGGTTCGAAAATGGTTCAAATGGCTCTGAGCACTATGGGACTTAACTGCTGAGGTCATCAGTCCCCTAGAACTTAGAACTACTTAAACCTAACTAACCTAAGGACATCACACACATCCATGCCCGAGGCAGGATTCAAACCTGCGACAGTAGCGGTCGCGCGGTTCCAGACTGAAGCGCCCAGAACCGCTCGGCCACTCCGGCCGGCCTCTGGTTTCCTGCGTGTAGTGGTCTCCTGACCTATTAAGCGGAACCCGGAAACCCACCACCCGATGGCGCAAGTAAAGGAATCTGCCGCCTACACGGTCACAGTACCGCTTGAGCATCTAATTGAGACCCTCCACTCTGCTCTGCATCAGAGGACCACAGTGGGTTCTGTCGACGATGCTACAGGTTGTGAGCTCCGGCTTAATCTCGGAAGCGAGACTAGCAGTCTTTATCATTTCCGCTAGAAACGCGAAGCCAGAGAAAATTTCCTCCGATCCAAAGCGGCATTCGTCGTTGGTACCGACATGGGACACCACCTGCAGTTGGCTGCACCCTGTACTCTCCATGGCATCCGGAAGCACCCTTTCCCCATCCGGAATGACTCCCCCTGGTATACACAAGGAGTGCACACTGGCTTCCTCCCCCCCTTTGCAGCCATGTTCCTAAGGGGCCGCATTGCGCGCCTAACGTTTAACCTCCCAACTACCAGCAAACCCACCCTCTGTGAATGCCCAGACCTTGCCAGCCGAGAAGCTTCCTCTGGGACAGGGTGGACGACTGCATCCGGCTCGGAGACTTCGTCAGCCACAGATAACGCCCGAAACCTGATCGGCAAACGAACCGCGGAAGCCCTACAATTAGCCTCTCTGAAAGTCTTTGGCTGAGTCCCAGACCTTGGAATGATCTACCACTCGACCACGGGTGAGGGGTCAACCTCAGTGCAGGCAGTACCCGGGACGGCCACAGTAGTGGATCGATCGGGGGACACGTGGGACGTGCTCGACATCCCTCCCATCCCCGCGTCCGACCCCTCACAGTGATGCCCTTTGGCAGCAGCCTCAAGATATATGACTGAAGCTAACACAGTCTGGAGCTGTGAGCGAAGGGTCACCAACTCAGCTCGCATCTGTACACAGCAATCACTGTGCCTATCCATTTCTGAACTCGCTCCTGTTTGGAACTCATATAGACATGTAATAAACCAACGGTGTACTCGCCCTATTAGCAACAGGAACTCGCAGTGCTTTCTCACTACTGCAAACTTTGTCTTCTCCTGATGCTAGTATTCCACAACGCAGAGTTTAGCTGTTCTCTCATTCCTCTACTTACAAGGGAACCTCCCCATCTCACCCCCCTCGGTTTAGTTATAAGTTGGCACAGTGGATAAGCCTTGAAAAACTGAACACAGATCAATCGAGAAAACAGGAAGAAGTAATGTGGAGCTATCAAAAAAATAAGGAAAATATACAAACTGAGTAGTCCATGGCAAGATAGGCAACATCAAGGACAATGTGAGCTCAGGATCGCCGTGGCCCCGTGGTTAGCGTGAGCAGCTGCGAAACGAGAGGTCCTTGGTTCAAGTCATCCCTCAAGTGAGAAATTTAATTTTTTTTTTTTCAGACAATTATTGTCTGACAAACTCTTATGTTTTCATCACTTTTTTGGGAGTGATTTTCCACAAGAAAACTTAAATCGGGCAAAGTAGAAGAATCTTTTTACCCATTCGCCAAGTGTACATGTTAGGCGTGTCGACAACACATTACTGTCATGTGACGCACATGACGTCACCAGTGTAATAGAATCTATCAGACGTGTTTACCTGTGGAGGAATCGGTTGACCCATGACCTTGCGATCAGATGTTTTCGGTTCCCATTGGAGTGGCACGTCCTTTCGTCTACTTATCGCACGGTTTTGCGGTGCGGTCGCAAAACACAGACACTAAACTTATTACAGTGAACAGAGACGTCAATGAACGAACGGACAGATCATAACTTTGCGAAAATAAAAAAAAAATAAACTTTCACTCGAGGGAAGACCTGAACGAAGGACCTCTCGTTCCGCAGCTGCTCACGCTAACCACGGGACCACGGCGCTCCTGAGCTCACACTATACATGATGTTGCATATCTTGCCACGGACTACTCAGTTTGTATATTTTGCTTAATTTTTTCGTAGTTCCACACAACTTCTTCCTGTTTTCTACATTGATCTGTGTTCAGTTTTTCATGGCCTATCCACTGTGCAAACTTATAACTAAATCTGATGGGGGTGCGATGGGGACGTTCCCTTGTTAGTCCCAATCTATTGAACTAGATTTTTCGTCTTTGACCACTGACACATAGACTTCAGGACTCCTGAAGATTTGCTCTTTTTCCAATATCCGCTACAATGTACTAATCCATTTCGTTTTTTCGATGTTTACTTTCTGACCCCCACCTTACTTTGTTGATTCTGGCCTTTTCATTTGCTGGTTAATACCGTGATTGCTTGAGAAAGTCGTAATATGTTCTTAATGCAATTTTCTACGAATTATTACACATAATATTTACTAATTCATACTGCGAGTTTGTAACTAGCTTTACAAGTTACAGGCAAGTTGATATATCCTTGCCGCTTTAAACTAATGCACTTGCACATGCTCTTACGCCCTGCATTCATGGTCTGCATATGATTTCTTTCTCGTTTAGATTCCTCTTCCAGAACGTATCTCAGGGACCTTTATTAACCTTATCAGAGGATTTTTATCTCATTACAGAATATTATCTTCACTTAAAAGTGCAATAAACATTTTATTTAATTTGAAACATACAAAATGTTCGAAGTAATTCTTCAATAATGCATCGATGAGGTTGCCGACATCTATGGAGAACCAGTACGTTGTTGTCACTGAGGTCACATTGCTAGCGTCTTCTATTACTCCACAGCTTACAACAAGCTTAATAGATTCCTTCCCATTCAATTTGCCATAAATAATGTAATATTGACTGCTACTTCAAAAACCAAATGAAATTAAATCCATACTTGCCATTTGACTATTTTCTATTTTCCTTTGAACTTTATTGCAGTTCGACTCTATATCCATTGTCAAGTGGTTCTACAGTCAACAAAAGTTTAGTATGTACAAAATATTCTACCAGAACCGACGTAATAGTCAATCAGCGCAAAACGTCATTACTATACCACACCATTATAATTTACACCACGAAAACGTTTTCGAGTACACCATCAGTAAGTTATAAACCAATATTATCCTACTGTAATTACACGTATTACATGCCTCATCCTATGTCAAGAATATCATCTGTAACATCTAAGGATACAATGGACATGATGTCGACGTCAGCTATGAGACGCCAACTCTCTACAAATGTTCAACAATGCATGAACAGGAAATGAGAACGTGTGACGCGGAAATGCATATCCTCCAATTTCCATGTATTGAACTATAAGGTTTTTTCCTTATTTTGTTACCTGAAGATATGACATTTCTGTGTTTTTATATATTATAATTGTTTTACTATTTGCATATACATATATTTATGCATTTATGTCGATGTATAATTGGTTTGTTTTGTAAATATTATTTGTATTTTTATGCTGGGTCTTGCCTAGGGAAAACTGTGCTATCGAACGATTACATAGATAGGTCGTGTGGAGAACCAAAGTGTTTAGGATCTATGGTGTCAACTCTGCCACATGGAGCGCGAGCAGGGGGAGTCTGGCTGGAGTAGGGCGGTGGAGCAGGTGTGTTGTGTGACGCTCCCGGGAGTTGCCGCGCTTTCGGGGTTTGGCAGCATGTAATTGCGCTCGACTTGCTATGACAGTTTCTGACACGGTGTCGCGGACGGAAAGCATTAGCTGGCGCACATCAAGAGCCCGTTTTGCCTGGTGATCGCGTCGAGAAGAAGGCGCACCAACATCCAGCTTCTGCAACAGCGACGGCCGACAATGTGTGACTGTCGCACCTCCTCGATCGACGACTGCAAACCTTCAATCAACCAACAAGTAAGACTGGAAGCACGTAAAGGTTTAGAACTGTATGGCAGACCTCAGCTTTTCAAACTGCTCAATTTGCCTCTTTAAATTACAGCAATGTAGCATGAACCTTTGTTGCTCATTGTCCCAATTGCATTACCAAGGAGGGTCCCTTCCTTTTCCGGAATGAACCCGAGTGTCGTTGAAATTCAAACGCCAGCATTGAAGTAATATCAATCCATTTCACTTCTTTAATTTCAAAGTTCAGTTAAAGTATTCATAGCTGGCTACAATATTTAGATTACACAAGCACGAATTAAGAGTGCGAGTTTTGTTACCATATTTTAGCTTACCTGTGACTGCAGCTCAGCTTGGTACGTACTAAATTTTACTATTGTTAATTGTTCAGAATCATTTAATTCAAGTTCAAAGTTAAATCTCTTATTTCTAAATTGCGTACATTCAAGTAGCTTTTGAAATGATTGTTGAGGTAGCCCAAGACTAACCTTATTTTATTGAATTTCTCAATCTCTTGCTACGACAGTATCGTCCAAATTGTTTGAACTGTTCGGCACTTGAGCAGTCAGCTGTTCCAAATACCGTTGGAAAATGGCAGATGCGGAAGCACTGTCAAAAGGCAAACGCAAATAGCTAAACAAGACCAAATGAGTGTTAAGAGCACACACGGTCTGAGATTCTTCATCTAGTGGTATTTGAAGATATGCGTTACGCAAAGCAATTTTTGGAAAGTAGCGACCAGTGCTTAGTCTGTCCACGATATGCCCTGGGCGTAGCAATGGATAAGTGTGGATCACACTTTGTGGCTTGACTGTAGACTTTAAATCAACACAGAGGCGAATGCGACCTGAAGGTTTAGAGAGAAAACTCATTGGACTAGCCCAATGACTAGTTTGTATGGGCGCAATAGCTCCGCGATCTTGCAATTCTGTAAGTTCAGCAGCGACTTTTTCCCGTAATACAATGGGAACAGTTCTGACCCGACAAAATTTCAGCTCAGCGTTGTCTTTCGTAGTAATATGTGCTGAAATGGATTTGACTGTTTCAAAATCTATTCTCTAAGTTTGACATCAGTTATATTGTACACGATGGCATCACGCAACATAACATCTGAATATAAAGCACCACAAACATATTTTAATTTGAATTTTCTCGTCATACCCTGTAAATCTGTTACCCACTGGCCATAAGTTTGTTCTGACCTTTTCTTGCAATGAAGGAATTGGCACCTAGCTGCCACCACATTCACTTGTTGCTCATAATAGTTCGTTAGCGAATCTACATCATGATCATAGGAAAGTTCACTCGGAATGGTGTTAGGGAACAATTTACGAATGAGGCGAAGGACTGCACTTTCTAGTGTTGACAAAAGGTAATGGAGCCTCACAGTAGCTAGTACGTTATGAGCACAGTTGTTGCACTATGTTTGGGCTTGATTGGCGAGTAGCTGCTGAGCTGTGTCTTGCCGTGTGGCCATCTGCTGCCTCTGAAAGTGAAACATCTGTGTTGGCTGTATTGCATCTATTGCTTGAGCTGAGTTGCCTGAACAAGTGGTGAGAGAGGTGGGTTGCTCATTTTGGAATAGGTAAATGCGATAAACAGACAATGCAAACAATAAAAATAAGCACACAAGCAAATAAAATTTCTGCAACGACCAACTGTAAACGCTGACTAGAAAAACACTTAAGACACTGTTAAAACATGTAAACTTACCCCTGCAAAGAAAAGACAAGACATAATTAAGACTCCAGCAAATTACAAAAGCTCACGAAAAATTGTGGCAGCCCGGTGTCTAGGTTGTCTCGTTGGTGTTCGTTCACCTTCTTGTCGCCAAATATTATGTCCAGTGTGGTCGTCAAATATGGGGTGCTAATGAGCCTGCTTACTCGGATCGCTAGACAACATTCAAACAAATCGTACTAATGAGTTGTATTACAAAAAGAAAAGATACAATTCTTAACTTAGCCATAACACAGATGTGTCGCACATACGAAATAATGAATCTTCTTCAGTATAGACGATTACAAGAGAGTACAACCGAAGTAACTAGAGTTGGCGCTGCTATCTACGTTCGCTAGTCTTGAAGCTACTATTGAACTGGGGCGTCGCCAGTCGGTCGTGGCGCTTATGTCCTCTTCACCTCTTCAGATACGGGCCGGTGCTGCCGCGTTGTCGTCCTGGAGAGGGGTCCGTCACTGTGCAATTGGCTGACGTCTTCTCACAGCCATCTCTGCTCTGTCGTTTCGGAGTGGCGTGCCGGCGCTGACTTTACACCGTAACACAGACCACGTACACCCCTTCATGAATATCACACTACCTGATGATGGAAGGAGCAATTTTCAACAAGATAAAGCGCAATGTCACAGGGCCAGAACTCTGAAGTAGTGGGTCAAGTAACACAGTGGCGAGTTCCAATTGACATGCTGGTCCCCCCTGCCCGCCCCCTCCCCCCAGCTCGCCATATCTAAGCCCAATGGAACACACTGGTTTGGGATGAAATGTGGCATCAGAGCTCATCGCCTCCATTCCCGTAATTAATGGGAATTAGATGACTTGTGTGCGCGTATGTGGCGTCAACTGCCTCCAGTGATCCACCAAGGCCTCATTGCTTCCACGCCACGACGCGCCCCACTATTATCCGCGCCAAACGTGTACATACCGGCTATTGGGTAGGTACTCAGAATGTTCCGGCTGATCAGTGTTTATAGTACAGAGGCATTTAGGTGATCGTTCGTACTATGCTCCATGCGAAAATGGAATTGGAAAGCGAAAATGGAATTGGAAAGCGCAAATACGTGTTACGATGGTAAGAATCATCTGCCATGCACCTGATGTTGGCTTGCACAATATGACTGTAGATGTAGTGTTTAATTTGGCAATTGTATTTCAGCATAGTAGGTATGATGAAATAAAAATGGTTCAAATGGCTCTGAGCACTATGGGATTTAACAGGTGAGGTCATCAGTCGCCTAGAACTTAGAACTACTTGAATCTAACTAACCTAAGGATATCACACACATCCATGCCCGAGGCAGGATTTGTGCAACTGGTGGACAAATGTGTCAGCACTACTATCAGAGACATCCTACGAGCAGCGAGGTGTTTGTGATCCATCGATCACCTCGGATGAAAGTGACCGCACTTTTCAACACTGCCGTGTTCCGGCAATGTGCGGCAGGCCGGCACGCGGGATATCGGACAGGTTTGTGCGACGTTGTTATGATGATGCCAGACGCCTCACCCAACGACTGACCATACTTTCGTTCGCTGTCAGGTGCCCCTAGACATTTTGCATACTTGTATGAAATCTGTGATGCTTAGCTTTTACACCAAAAGGAACTCAAGTACGGCTCTCTGCTTCGAACATACCTCCGTTACAGACTCATTCTGAAGGCTACATAAGGCGCCTCGACCCAAAGGAACTTCATGCAACGATAGGGGTTGAGGGGGGAATATTGCAAGATGTCCCACAACAAATTATGCCTTTTTTCAACCCAAATTGTCCGAGAAAAATTATATGTTCCATTACTTATTGAACGCCTCTTGTAAATGAAAGGAAAACTGAAAAAAGAGAATGATTACTAAACACATATAATGTAATATTAGAAACTGTTCTAAGTAAGGTTCTTAATAAGTGAATTGTAGGTGGAGAGGACAGAGTGAACAGTATCACATAACATAGTTAAGTGTGCATTTACATACATGTGTATTGCAAGGAATGGCTTCAGCTTACAATACTGTTGCTGTAACGGTTATAATTTATTTTCCTGTTAGAAAAACAACACCTAGTGAGAGTGGTGTGCAGCTCCTGGGTGTTGAGGTTAAATCCTCCACTAGCTGCTACACTGCCAATGTACTGTGCCAGAACGCTAAGGGAAACTATCACAATACACTGAACTGACAATATGCACATATACGGATGGCCGTAGTATCGCGCACACAATAATATAGAGGCAAAGTTGGTTTACGCGCACTTTTGATATCAAATTAGAATCAAAATACTTGAAAATTAATTAAATTGATGAATTAATTACCCTTCCCCCCTGGAAAATGCCCTGCCTACTAGAGGGAACCTCTTCTACCCTCCCTGCCCCTCTATTGGTTAGAAATTCAAAGTCGGCGAGAAGCTGAAAATGTCGTTTTTAAACTCCAATTTTGGTCGTAAATTCAGATGCTAATTATATTTTATTACAGAGGACATAATAATAAATACTTTTACATTATTTATTTATAAAAATTCAACTTGTTAATTGCTGGTGTGGAAGGAAGTTCTGTACACGCTTTATTTAATCTCGGTTAGGAATACTGACGCTGACCATGGCCGACCCAGAATCCTGGTGCAATCTGACTCCCCTCCTCCTACTGGCGAAAAATTAAAAAAAATGTGCAGGAAAGTCCAAATTTCTCAATCTGACGGAAGCATGGGGTTTTGAGTGGCTATTTCACATTGATCGGACACTAGAGAGTAGCTCTATCCAATCTCGTCAAAAACTACTGTGTAGAGAGAATATTTTCCCTATTAGTCTATCACTAGATTTGTTCCAGCCAGTTTAGCGAATAACCCTGTGTGGGAAGAATAGATAATAATAATAGGACAGCAAACTATCACTTGAGTTCAGGGGAGTAGCGTCCTGCCCCATATGGGTAGTGTGACTGTCAGCAGCACAATTTCCCGCTCTTCAGAAATGTGAATTAAAAAATTTCGCAAATTAAAAACACAAACAAAATTTTTAGATTATGTTCGATTTTAAACTGGAAATCAAAGACAGTTAAAAACAGAAAATATAAACATTTCAAAAGCACACTGCAAGAAGATGAAATTCTTCTGATATAACACTGAACCACCGAGTGTTCACAAAACAAAGTTGAAGAACCTATACTAGGGTGAGAAATACTGCATGAGGAGAGAGTAATTTCCATAACTTTGAAAGTTGTGGGTACAAAGTTAGGAGACTGTTAAATAGGAAAAACTATGGAGATGAGAGGTAAAACTGAGGTGGGGAGTGGGATATACAGTTGGTGTGAACGACAGAGAGTGGGGAATAGTGTGTTGTGTGGCTAGGGCAGGGGTTGGAAGAGTAGTAGTAGTAGTAGGGGAGATTGTGGCAATGAGGATATATGATTTTGGTAGGAATATGGGTGGATACAGCCTCTGCAAATTCTGCTAGAGGAAGGTTATGGCCTGAGGGACATCGTCAGATTGCTTCGAGGAAAGGGGGTGGCTTCCATTATGGGTGTCTATCGATTACAGCTAGGCGTCCAGTTGTTGCAGGGAAGGTCTCTGAGTACTCTTGGATGGATTCGGATGAGGTGCCAGAGGATGTGGTTGGGTATAGAAGATGGTGACGGAAACAGGTAGGTGGTTACTTCCAGTTGGATTGAAGACTTCTTTAGTGAGGTGTCCAAGGAGTTTGGCAGACGATGGGATTACTTTGAGACTGGTGTTGCTTTCAGGATGGGTGTTGAAAGTGATGGGAACAATATCACTTCGCAGGCAGACGGTAAACTAATGCCAGTGCTACAATCGATGTGAGTGAGGAGGTCATTGGGGATAGGGCGATTAGGTTGGATGTAGATGGTGGTACAGGTACTTTATTTTTTGTCGATTCATCTGTTTTGCAACTGGTTCGATGCAGCCCGCCACGAATTCCTTTCCTGTGCAAACCTCTTCATCTTAGAGTAGCACTAGCATCCTATGTGCTCAAGTATTTGCTGGATTTACCTCTACCGTTTTTGCCCTCTATAGCTCCCTCTAGTTCCATGGAAGTCATTCCCTGATGTCCCATCAGATGTCCTGTCATCCCGTCCCTTCTCCTTGTCAGTGTTTTCAACATATTCCTTTCCTCTCCAATTCTGTGCAGAACCTCCTCATTCCTTATCTTATCAGTCCACCTAAATCTCAGCATTTGTCTGTGGCACTATATCTTTAATGCTAACATCCTCTTCTGTCCCGTTTTTCCCACAGTCCATATTTCACAAACATACGATGCTGTGCTATAAATGTACTTTCTCAGATTTTTTTCTCAAATTAAGTCTTATGTTTGACCCTAATAGATTTTTCTAGACCAGGAATGCGCTGTTTTCAGTGCTTATCTGCTTTTGTTGTCCTCATTGCTCCGTCCGTCATTGCTCCGTCCGTCATTGGTTATCTTGCTGGCTGTATAGCAGATTTCCATCATCTACATTGTGCCTGTCGATCCTGATGTAAAGTTTTTTACTAGTTTTTATATATCTAATCTAAAGGAAGAAAGACAACGAAATCATATTATATTCTAAATAGTCGACTAAGAAAATCGCAATATCATTACAGCGACTACATAAACCCGTGTCGCTAAGCCCAATACGGAAACGTCGCTCGTTAGTTGGAGTCAAGTTATCTACTACCTTATACAACTAGGACGCTACGCGCATCAGCAAAATCGGAAGACTGATATTGTACCAAACTGTTGTCCAGTTTGTTTGCGGCGATCCTCTTTCAATCGGGCAAGAGACTGCTTTCCAACGAGTCTGTAGGAACGTCACGGTGAGGACGGGTCTCCACAAAATGTCAGCCCCTAAATAGCTCACCGGAAGATAGAAGTCACGAATGTGTTTTAACTTGTAAATTATGCGGCCAACATCAATAGGGGTTCAAGACTGACAGGACGGACACAGAGAAATAATCGAGACGTGATGTGTGAGTTTCTTGAGTCATCATCAAAACAGTACGTCGAACATACGGCATTTGCGTCTTTCTTCGTATGTCACCGAGGCTCAACCGCCCCAAAGAACGAGGCTCCGTGACCACCTCATATCATAAGCGAAAGATATGTCTTTTCCACAAGGACCGACCAGACAATTGCTGTAGTTTCTTTGCCATCATCGAGCGAAGCGGGTAAACTTGGGCCACGTAATAATCTTTGCATAAGACACATGTATCACGTGTTCGGACTTTATGGAGCAGAGTAATTGAACGCCTTTCACGTTCTAGTATCGCTCCCTGAATTTTTTCCTTAGCAGATTTCCAGTTGAGCGTTGCCATTTTGAGTGGACAACGATCAGTGTAGATTCAGAGAGACGTAAGACTATGGTCTAGAGTAGCCCATGGAACAACGGCGTCATCAAAACCTCGCAAAATAAGAAGCCGCCTGCGTTTACCTTAATTAAGTAGTGCAAATGAAATCCTAAAATAATCATCGATTACAGCCGTCACTCGAGGTATCTCAGTAAAATTGCGGAATAGGACCATCACGTCATCCGCGTATGCGCGAGCAGCTATAGACCATCCGGAAAGCGTCCAGCCTTTCAGCTGGGATGCTATCATCCGAAGTAGGGACTCCAGAGACAATCCAAAGAAAGTCATAGACAGCGGGCTTCCTTGAGGCACTTCCCGACGGATAGTTACCGGGGGCGTGGGCGTCAGTTGGCCTAATAACCACCGAAGCTGCAACACGCGTTAACAAGTTTGAGAGCACTCCCCGTGTGACAACACTAAAACCAGCTGCCTCCAGAATGCGCAGCAAGAAGTTGTGATTAACACGATCAAATGCCTTTTCTAATTCTAGGAAAGCAAGGGCACAAGGGATGGACGTTACAACAGCAACCGAAACCACGTCACGACACTCGACTATAGGGGTACGAATGGTACTTCCAGGTAGGCAGCTTTGATGTTTTGCAACAATCATCTCCATCAGAGCAGACATCCTACTATTAACTGCCCTCGCCGCAGTCTTATAATCAAAGTTTAACAAAGTAATTAGTTGAAAGCTATCCGGGGAAGCCGGTCCAGGGATTAAAACAGTTTTTCTCACTTTGAACGAGGTCGGCACGACTCTACGCTGTAGCAGTTCATTCAAAACTGATGTACCGGTAGAACCCAACGGTGGCAGAAAGCGCACGTAAAATTCCTTGGGAAGTCCATGCAGATCCGGAGACTCTCGAGAAGGCGATCCCACAAAAAATTTGTCTACTTCCTCAGGCTGAAATGCAACTAAAAGCGTTTCATTATGTTGCAAGATGCTGACAAGTGGGTCGCAAATGTTATACTGGACTCATCGATGTCTACACTACATTGGTGTAAGACACGCACTACATCATGTTGCTCCGATACGATACGTCCGTTATTTGTCGTGAGAGAATGATTAGAAGCGCGTCGGCGGCGGGTCTGATGCCGAAGCAACTGATATAAGGAAGTCAGCTCTTCCGCCACCAATGATCGGCGCTTGGATCGAATTTTCAACCATTCTTTTCAAGGTCAACAATTTTGCCTTTACACGCCAAACATCCGCAATTCGCAGAGGGGCGTGATCCGCAGTATCATAAAGTTCACGCAGGATGAAATAGTAATAGTCGTAAGTTCTCCAAAAATCTGACGCTTTGGCAGAAGAGAAATGTATCAAAGTTTGCCTCAGGCTCGGTTTTACCAGCTGTGTCCACCAGCCAAGGCGGTAAGAGTACTCCCCAGTGGACCTGAGAGTACGCTCCCACACGGCTCGCATCACGTCATCGAGAGAGGTGTCAGCTAGGCGACCAACATTTAACATCCACGAAGCGCGAAACAATTTGATTGGTGGCCGTTCTAGATTGAGGGTTGCAGTCACAGCACAGTGATCCGTAAAGGAAGCTGGGATGACTTCAACACCAAGAAGACAAACGCGCACGCATTCTGACAAGTAAAACCTATCTCACCTGCTACTGTAAGTCGCTATAAAGTGGGTAAGTTTAACTAACTTCGGGTATTTTCATATCCATACGTCTTGTAGGCATAAGGAGCGGACCAGTTTATGTAATTGGCGACAGAAATTAAAATTTGGAGATTGATCTGCAGGACGCGATACACAGTGTAATTTGGAAATTTGTGGTAAGATCCTATGAGACCAACGTGCTGAGGTCATCGGTCCCTAATCTTATACGCCACTTAAACTAACTTACGCTAAAGACGACACACACCTCATGCCCGAGGGAGGACTCCAACATCCGACGGCGGGAGCCGCGCGTGCCGTGAGAAGGCGCTACAGACCGGGCGGCCACCCCGTGAGGCCACATAGTTAAAATCACCACCCAACAGAATACCCGGAGGACTCTTACGCAACTGATAAACAATAACCTTTTTATAAAAACGAAAACGATCCTGTGCGCGAGCAGTGCCAGAAGGAGCATATAAAAGAACCAAGGTCAGATTAAAAAGTTGACAAACTATGCCCCTGCCAGAATCCAACATTTCTACCTCACCAATAGGAGTACCTCGCGAAAAAACAAGGTGGTCCCCGTAGAAAATTCGGGGTGTAATATCTCTTTATATTCGATGAATTATTCTGATACAATTCTACCCATGAATGACGTTTATCAATTTTCAATCTTCATACTCACAGAATCCATGCGCAAAGTAGTTTTATACAATAGCTATGCCATGAGCGCATAAGTATTCTTTGTAGTACTATCTCTGGTGGTTGTTAAAAAAAAAAAAAAAAAGATGAAAAAAGCTTCCGAGATTGTCTTCGTGCCGATTAGCCTGAGCTTTGTTTGAAGAACTGTAATCTGATTATTGAGATTTATGACAGAAGATAACTGATACGAAATTGTACGATTAAAAGTGAAATATATATATATATATATATATATATATATATATATATATATATATATATATATATATGGCTCCTTCATACAAAAGGTGTGTATTTGACATTTGAGAATTAATGATATTCATCGACATATTGCGTAGTTGGGTAGTTGTTAATCAGAAGAGAACTTCCGAAAGACTGGATACGAACCTGCATTTAATAATCCAAGAGCTCCATTACTTCTTCGGAAGGTTAAACTTCATCAAAGCCAAATATCCGCTTGATCTGAGGTTTCCCGACTGATTATACAACGCTCCCAAAATTACGAGGCATTTTATTTGTACAGATTAGCAGACTGCCGCAAAGCACGAGCCTGCAGAGAAGAAGGATCATCGCCTGATTTCATTCTAACAAGTAAAATTTCTGAATCATTTTTAGTGACTGAGCTATGACTGTGTTTCCTATCATGAATGATTGATTGCTCGAACGAATTGAGAGCTACAGAATTACATAGATAGGAGAAAAAATTATAGGGGGCTGCATTTTAGATCACACGACAACCATGTAAGGAAAAATGCCTAAATAGCACCTCCTGTAAGAAGACTATGTCAGCACATGAATCATAAATGAACGGACGCAGCGAAGCCAATCGCAATTCTGTTTCCACACGATTCACGTTTAAGGAGAGGAATGTGTAGGCTTGGGTCATTGATCACAGCTATACAGAGCTGTAAGGGAAGCTTCCGAACAGAATTAGGCAGACAGCGGAATCCACAGAGGAACCAGACATCGGGTGACCAGAACCACCGTCATCGCAAACTTTTTTTCTTAGATTCCTTACGTGTCACAGCACGGTCAGGTTGTATACGCTGTTTCTGTCGGCTGCGTGGCATGGCGGCCTCTGCAGATGGAAGTGCGAGAGTGATCATAGCCCCCCCCCCAGAACAGGCTCATGTAATGCAGTTCGAGTCACCAAGACAGTAGCATTCTGTGGAACCGCCATTGCAACAGGTGATGCTTGCTCCCTAATTTTATTCTGCTCAAGAGTTGCTGTAGGTGGCAAAGTCAGGAAACCTTCGGCGGCTGAAGGGGAAGTGGCAGGAGGACACTGCATCGTCTGATACAGTAACGCAGAACACAAAGACGAAGGGGGCCCTCCGCTCCTTCTCTAAACACAGGAAGTTCAGAAGGAGCCACTTCGCTAGCAGGAGGAATACTGGAGGCAACGTCTTCGCCACCCACCTTACCACGGACGGGAGGTATCGTAGCATCGAGAGGAATAGGGGGCACAATCGATATGGAGGTGGTTGGCGTAGATGGTACAGGCAAATCCTCACCATCACCATCTTGAGTGCGACGTCTCTTGTTTATCACTGTTACAGGTTCTGCCCCGGGGGCAACAGGATTCTGAACCTGGCGCGGAGGTAAGGGCGGAAATTCATTGACACTATTATCAGAATTGACCTTTTGTTCACTCTGATCTGAATCAGAAGAAGGTCTGACGGCGGAAGTGGAAGAAACAAGATCAGCAACAGTCAATTTGCGTCGCTGCACTAATGACGGCTCTAATACAAAATTCGACCAAACGTGACCAGTTTCATCACATAGGAAGCAGGTTCCCTCTTAACCAGTATACACGACACGAATACGGTAGTCACACACTTGTAAATGTGATGGAATATTGCGTCTGACATACATTTCCACGGAACGAATTCCACTATAACACTGTAATCTGTGTTGAGTAGACCAGTGTTCACGACCATAAGGAGTCAATATGTCCTTTACAAAGATGCCATCTACTTCTGGCTGGAGGTTGAACACTAACATTGTTATAATCAATTTCAGCATCTGCGAGTGGCACCATACTAACGGAATATCACAATGCCTGAACGGGACTTGAGAACCATGTCGCGGCAGTAATCATTCAACGTGAAGGGGATCCATAAACTTCACGTAAGACACGTACTCCTCCACATCAAAATAAGCGGTGTCGACCTGATCCGAATTCACCTGAAATGTATCGACAAGCCTATCGGGCTGCACGTGTCGCGCTGTTTTATCAAAAGTATGTAAGGTGTCAGGCAAATCCAACACCTTCCATGAAAACCCTGACATGATAAGCAAATCCAGTAGTATGTCACATAGCTCCGAATAAATCGTGACATTAAATTAACCAAAGTAATACGAGTAACGAGTGAGCAAATGGAATACCACAGACTAACACAAGAATGCCTAAATGCATGTCATACCTTTCCACCGTGAGACAGACGCAGTTCCGAGGGGAGAAACGAGAACAGAAGCCGAGAGCAGAACCGTGCTAAGCGAGAAGGCCCTACGATAAGGGACGGACACCCACGTCGCCAGCTAACCGCTACGACCACACCACCCGCAAGTTTTAGCGTGAGACTTTTTCGCGTCTCTGTTACATCAGGACCACCCCTCAGCCCATGTTAAAAGATAGAGCCCTCCAGAAGAACAGTATAGATCTTACGATAACGCTAAAAGGACCACACCAGCTGCAAGTTTTAGCGTGAGACTTTTTCGCGTCTCTGTTACGTTGCAAACTTTAAAAACATTGCCCCACCACGAAAAGTATAACGTTTCTCATTGGATAGACAGAATTTTTGCAGGCAGAGCTTAAGGTTAACATTGAGACCCTGACTGGTCAGTTGAAAACACAGCCAGATAGTTTTTTTTAAACCAACTTCGGTAAATTGTAGTAAGGAGAAGTTAGGAGAGAGTTGCTTCCGAGAGGGCGAGCTGGACGGAGCTGCGCCGGCCGCCGCCCCCTGACGAACACGGACAAGGTAATGAACGCACTCGATGCCGCATTTTTGAACGCATAAGGCTTCACTCAGAACTGCAGAAGTCTCATCTGTTACATCCCCTTTTTGCGTAAAACTAGTGTCGATCGTCAATTAAAGCTCATGGTGTTCACATTTGCCACGTGAAGTAAAGATCTGAAACGCGATGATTTTTCTGTTATATAGTTATTGAGAAGCCACATCAGCCACTGTAATTTACGACGAGTTAGATAAGTAATTAAAGATAATTGAGGGTCACTGTAGACCATTTTGATAGTTTTCTCTCTTGTGAAACTTAATTTAAACCTAGATTATAGATGTGATATGGCATAGGTCATCCTTCGATCCATTGCAGAACTTGGAAACCCATTCAGGGAATATTCGTTCACATTTTTGTTGAACGCAGTTTGTTTTTACCATCCTGTATTAAAACATTTCCTTTTATCAATAGTGCAATTTGTAAACAATGTTTTGTGAGTAGCATAAAATTTCCAATGGTAAACTTAACTGCTTTTTCGACGTTATTTTACCGGCTAACTAAAAATAGGAAAGCCTTGAACCCCTTCCACTAAATTTAGTTAGTATTAAGATTCTTTTGCAGGGATTGCAGTGGAGCTGACGCTGAAATCATTAAGTATTTGGTTATATCATCGCTGATCTCACTGAACTCTTCTGAATTCTACATGTCATGCGTGGTCTGGCGTCTCCTTACCAGCAACAGGTCCCAGGTTCAAACTAGTCAATTCCCTAAAAAAACACGCTCAGAGCGTCGTTGCCCGAAAGTGGTAGGGAGACACGATATAGAACCGACGGAAACCACGCAGAATGTTTAGAAGTAAAGCTCTCAGAAACTTTTTGTGGAATAACGTGGAAACCCTAGTAGCCATAGCGGAGCGGCCGTCGCCGCTGCAAGTAGACCAACACTAAGCGGCGAGTAAGGCGGAGCGGAGGCACCACGACCCTCTTGGCAGACAGGACAACACTAACGAGGAAAACTTCACTCAAGCGACGCTGCGGTAAGTGAAATAAACAAGAGCGTTCCCGTTCGGCGGTAAAGGGAACTAGGCATACACCACAGGTGTAACAGGTAACAGTCATAATTAGGAAACAGATGGTACAGATAAGGTGTTTGGTGGGACTATTGTAAAAGGGTGTAACACTGAAAATGCAGGATGCATGGCACCTGCTACCGATATATAATTTTTTTACAATTGTATGTAAATATTTGTAATTTAAATGCTTTCTTTTAATCAGTAAGGACATTGCTTCACTGTATGTGTTCACTTAGGTAGAAGTCTGTTGACGTTTCATTGTATTTATCTATGTTTTGCTGTTAAACGTACAAGCTCTAGGAAAAATCCAAAGGAACTGTTGTTTGCACCGACTAGCAACGGTAATAGCAGTGCTTGTGCATTGTAAAATCTTTGGGTAGCGGGTTGTTGCGCAGGGCGCGCGGAGAGAGCGAGGGACGGGTTCCAGCGCTTGTAGTGTGCGGAAGTGTGGTGTTAACGCTCTCACAGTAGAGAGTGCCATTTCGGCGGCATCACGTACGCGCGCCGGCCAGATGACTATTAGCAGGAGGAAGGACAGTGGGCGGGCGGAAGAGCCTGTATTAATTACGATTGCCCGTTTCTGTAATTAGCTGTGGCCCCACAAGATGCTACCGTCTTCAACAACAACAGCAGCAGTTCCAGAAACCCAGATTCGTCGTCGGCTCAGAGTTTCGTCGCACGCATAGCATTGAAGTAAGACTGTTCGTTGGTAGAGAGTATTAACGGCTAACCCAGCAGCAAAACTGAATGTGATTTGATTAATTAAGGACAGTGGGATGCATGGCACCTGCTACCGACATATACTTTTTTTTATAACTGTATGTAAATATTTGTGAATTAAATGCTTTCTTTTAATAAGTAAGGACTCGATAGCCTTTTTCAAAATTTAATGACAAACTTAACGTAAAAGTGACTTATCAGTTTTCTTTATCATTACATACTCACTTAAAATTAATGCCAAAAAAGTGACAACCTTCAGTTGCCACGTCAGTGTTTAATAATAAATGTTTTTTCTTCCCATCATCTTGTACTGGATTTTGGATGTAAATCGCCTTATTGGGCTGGCGACCGTAATTATTTCCTTTTGGTTCATTAGTGTAACTTTTGGATTCATGATCAGTGGTACCCGTTTTCTGTCCAGTGTTCTTCGTGAGTGAATACATAAAATAACTTTTATTCTTCCAAATTGTAGCCCTGTTCGGTTTAATTACTTTTTTATTGTTAGTAGACTTTTCTAGAAAGATCGGTTGTACACTTTCCCCCTACTTATCGGTATTACTTCTTCGGGAAAGACAGCCTTATCCAATTTGAAAAATTCCATTTGGTATTCACGCGATCCACGGTCATATTTTATATCGCAAGCAGGATAGGCTGCTTCGAGAGGGGGAGGTTACACGTGGCGACGCAGGTGACAGGCCAATATCAGTTTAGTATTGTCCTGGGCACGAATTTTCATTGTGCAGTTTGTAGCGAATAATAACCTGTTGCTACAAACAAAATTGCTCACATATAATGACAGTAAGTGGCATACATAAGCCGCACTTTCAAATTTCACAGTAATCAGTAAACTGGGCAACATGAATAAATTAGGCGAAACGAGTAATTTGATTGTACCAAACGTGGAACAATCGGTCGAACAATGCACGACCCACGAAGCGGGACCCATTGTTCAGAATTCGACGGCTAGCAACACAGACGCTTCTGCTGAAAATCGAACAATGGCAGAAATGGAATTCCAGGCACTTGTAAATGTTACGGAATACAGAATAAAAAGTAAACAGAACCTATTCATGACGGATACGAGGACTCTATTAAGACAGAACCGAAGTTGCAACCTATGATTTCCGGAAATATAAAAGATTTGTTCACTTTGTTAATCAGTAAAATAGAAGACCAGAATAAAGCAATTACAACTCTTACGGTAGTATTGGAATTGTTAACACAAAGGTAGATAAAATTGGAGCAGCAGTAATAGCATTGAGTACCGAAATCGTTAATCTGAAGCTTCCTCCATGAGGAAGCCCAGACAAAGATAGGAGACATAAATAGTCGTTTCGAAACTGAAGTAGGGAGGATCGAACAGAAACTGCTAGAGGCTATTGGTCCCACAATAGAGGGCAAGGTATCTGAGAAAGTGAAAGTAGCTCGAGAAGAGGATGTAGGGAAAATAACGAGTTTACAGACTTTAGTATCCGACGTATGTGCTAAAGTAAATAGACAATCGGTTGTGTGTAATGAAAAGAAGCAGGAGGTGGAAACGTTATCAGTTACCACTTGCCAAGAGATTACAAGGATAAAGAGTTACAGAAACGATTAGAAGAAAATCTGCACTACGTATCATACCACGCACATAGCGCTGAAATATTAGCGAAGGAGGAGCGTTTCGATCCCCTCAAAAAGCAGGGTGGACTCCGTTCTACCGACTTCATTAAAAATTGTGAAAGGGGATTGCTGGAATCATGGACAGTCAAGAGAAAACTAAGTGCAGTAATCGACGTGTTGGCTGGCGAGGCTAAGCGATGGGGCTTAAACCTCGGTATAACAAACATGACGTTTCAAGTGTTCAAAAATGCATTCTTGAAATAGTGTTGGTCAGAGCAGAAACAAGAGTGTGTATGGCGCGATTTCGTAGTTTCGAAACCCTACGATGTAAACACGCGCGGCCCCATGAAAGAATTTTGTGAAAACTGGATCCGCAAATTGGAATATTTGCGCTATGGAAAAACTGAACCTGAGATTGTAGGGGGCTGTGTCAGAAGCTTGCAGATGACTCCAAGAGCTACATCGGCAGTAGTTCGAGAGCGAGTGCTGCGTTTTTAGAGAAAGTAAAAGACGAAGATAATTGGCGGAGTAACCGTTAAAATGTTACAAGCCATGGGAATGGTAATAATTACCACCGTAGTCACAACCAGAACAATAACAATAGTCATGGCAATAATGGCAGCAACCACCATGGTAATAACATTGTACAGCATTATAACAATAATGGTCATAGTAACAATAACCACAACTGTAGAAATGATAGGGGCCGTGGTCTTTGGATGAATGATAGTAGACACGAGCGGAATGATACATCTCAGCACTCTGATAGCAACAGGTCTGTCGGAATTAGTCAGGGAAACAACTAGCCGCGCCAGTTAGTGTAACTTTTGGATTCATAATCAGTGGTACCCGTTTTCTGTGCAGTGTTGTTCGTGAGTGATTACATAAATAACTTTCATGTTTCCAAACTGTAGCCCTGCAGGGTTTAATTACTTTTTTATTGTTAGTAGACTTTTCTATCAGAAAGATCGGTTGTACACTTTCCCCCTACTTATCGGTATTACTTCTTATCCAATTTGAAAAATCCCATTAGGTATACACGCGATCCACTATCATACTTTTTATCGCAAGCATGATAGGCCGATTAGTAAGGGGAAGGTAACAAGGGTTGCGGTCGAACAGGGATGTTCTTATTGTGACCACCTGCAACTCTGCCTCCGGCCAGGGAAGGGTGTTACCTTGGAGGATATAGGGGGAGGTTCGTATGGTGTGGTGATGTTGGAGGAATGTTCCATTAAGGATAAATATGTGGGTTTTGTGTTGAGATAGGGTATTCGTTAAAAGATGTTTATTGATGGGGAGGGAGCGGTACAGGATTCTGTAGTGCTGTTGCACCATTACAAGGGATAAGACTGGCTCGTGTGCATGAGGTCTGAGAAGGTTTAAACAAGGGTGTCAAGGTGGGTGAAGATTAAGTGGACCTGGTTGTGGAAACATGTAGACTGGGTGTTGAGATGGAAGATGGGGTGGGCAGAAAGAGAGATTAGTGGGAAGCTTTGTGGACATTGTAATTGATGGATGTTTTGGAGGCAATTGCAATTAATTTGATAGTATCTTCATCAGAGAGAGTTGGGTGGAGGGCATCGTTGTGGTAAGTGGGGACGCCAACAGGACAGAGCTCATGTTTGGTAGGTTGTGGGTTAGCTTTGTATACCGCAGAGTAGGTCAGGTATGTGTCACTGCAGGTGTTGCATGTAGGAGTGAATGCTAGGTTGAGGCACTGTTTAAGAAAATGGGAGGCTTTGAAATCTCCAGTAAGATGGTTATTATAATGTAGACAATTTTGGAAGCATTAGAACTGAAGGTCTGAACTTGTGGCGGTGCTGATACATCAAAGCTCCCTCCTTAAGGAGATGGTCTACGGTGGCGGCAGATTCAGAGAAGACACAGGCAAGGCGAGTTGGGCCTAAGTTATTATTGATCCAATTCGCTTTTCTGACTTCTACGTCTGGTTATGAAGTTCAGATGCCTCTTCATTTGTGATCTCAAGGTCAACCGTTGTGATCAATGCAGTGAGGGTGGGAGGCTGGTGGGGAAGTTTCAGTTGCTTGGCCTTTGGTATAGTTGCGAGAGAAGTCAAGGAGGCATTGGGACAAAAGGCGGCATGAGGAATTTTTGAGAGAAGAACAGTGTGAAAGTTGGGTTTTAGAGTCTTTTGTAGGACAGAGTCTTTTATTGGGGTGATTTGTTGGTTGTGGTGGCTGGGTAGGTATTTTTTGATTTAGAGATCGAGGTATTTGGGTTTAAGGAACTTTTGCTCAGGGTTGGAAACGATGTAGATGTGAGTGGTAGGGGAACAAGTTGGAAGAAGAGGAGCTGTATCAAAATGGTTCAAATGGCTCTGAGCACTATTGTACTTAACATCTGAGGTCATCAGTCCACTAGAACTTAGAACTACATAAACCTAACTAAACTAAGGACATCACACACATCCATGCCCGAGGCAGGATTCGAACCTGCGACCATAGCAGTCGCGCGGTTCCGGACTGAAGGAGCTGTATCCATAGGCTGGATGTCATCAGGTTCAGTTTGCGGCTTTTTAGGTAGGAGAGTGGGAGAGATGTCAGCAGCTTGACATTTAATAGGTTGCTTGGTGGCTGTTGGAGGGAAGTATGGTTGTGGGATGGACTGGGGGTAGTGTGATATAACGTTGTTGATGGTTACCTGGGTGTTGTGCAGTTCCTTCAGGATGGCACGTATTGGTCAGTGCAGTGAGGCTCGACTAGGTGATTTTTGTGACGTCGTCTACCGAAAGTGTGGCAGTGGTAGAGGTCGCTGGTGAGTCGTGGGTGAAAGAGAGAATGTAGGGACACCTGGGGACAGAGACAGGTACATGTATAATGCCTGCATTAGGGCAGTAGTAAATGGGGGTAGAGGTAGGGGAGTCGGTTACACCATGTGTTCCCTGTGTTAACAGTGGGAGCAAGAGTTGAAGAATAGATGACTGACACAGTAGTGTGATCCATGATCGAAGAAGTGTTGAGTGGCGTTGATTGTGATGAGCAGTTGCCGAAGCGATGCTGGGCTGACGGCGACGAGCTGTGGTGCAGTTGTGAATGATGCGAATGTCTCCGATGTGACAGGGACGGGAGCAACTATTTCACGCCTGATGGAGTGGAAGCAGTCAACAGATGAAGCTAACGGCGTTGGCAAACAAGCGATGAAACAGCGGTGACGCTGATACAGGCTAAGAATGGCAGTGGAGATGCGATCTGGAGATGATGAGTGGTGAGGGCGAGATGTCGATGTGAAGACGACTGGCAGTGAAAGCAACGAAAGGTAACGAAAGCTGGCAGCGAAAACTGTGACACTTAGTGAAGCTTGGCAGAGAAGGCGACGACGAAGACGACCGGAAACTACTCCCTACGGGAATTTATACCCAGAGAGCAGCCCAGGAAGTTTTTATTCCCTAGAGGAAGAGGAGTTCCTACCATCTAATGGGGCCGGTGTGGCTATAAACTCCTGCTCCCACATAAAGGACTCCTGCGAAGAAGAATTGGGAAATGAAACACACATATACCTATTTACAGGTCGAAAGTCGCATTCCAGACAACAGAAACATGGGAAATACCGAAGTGACGTGGCGCAGTGTTTATTACACTGTACTTTCATTTGAGAGGATGATGGTTCAAACCCATGTCTGGCCATCCAGATTTAGGTTTTGCGGGATTTCCCTAAATCACTCCAGAAAAATGCCGGAATGGTTCCTCTGAAAGAGCACAGCCGATTCCCTTCGTGCTTTGTCTCTTAATGACTTCGATGTCGGTGGGATGTCAAACCTAGTCTGCTTTCCTTTGTTGGGAATTACATTGAATGGTATTATACGTACACTGAAGTGGAGGGGGGGGGGGGAGAGAAAGGAAAGGAAAGTGAGCGGGTTACTGATGTCAGGTGCGGCGATAAGTGTAAATATATGCCGGACTGGGACTCTAACCCGGTAGCTACTACTTGCTAGGCAGATGTGTCAACCACTGCGCCATATAATTGTATGATATTTTTACGAGTGTAGTGCTCATATTTTACTTGAATATGCGATCTCAAGAAAAACTGCGCATTCACTTCCTGACTACCATAACTTCATCTGCTGAGTATATTACGTACCTGAAGAGTGGAGCTGCTGACGACAGGCTTAAGTTGCGGCTTCTGGTCACTGACACCCCGTGACCACTCTTGGCACTGGCCATGGCACAGAGGTGCCACTGGGACAAATAGTTCTAAGTGCAATTTTTATACCCCCTGCATAGACTCCCCATTTTTTAAAAAAAAATTATTTTATCCAATCCAAACGGGAATGTTGTGACCACACACGGCGAATTTTCCCATTTGAAAACTTGATTCCTCCCCTTTGTATGGACTTTATTTTCGAAGACAGAAGAAATCGGAGAAAAATTCGTTTTCACATCGTTAAAGTATTGTTACTTTTAAAAATTCTGTACCACAGTATGCCACAGGCTATATTTATTCTTTCTCTCATCAGCTTAATATTTGTCATGTCCTGCATCAAAGCACTAGAATACTGAACTCATTTATGGCTAATGACGGAGTGCTAAAACATGCTCTAACTCTGTCACAGTATGCTTCTTCAATTCGAACTCTTAAGATTGCAGCACAGAGGAATTGTAAATATCAGGTTAACAAAACGTATCACTGTATAAATTTGACAATATAGCTGATTTGATTACGATGGTCATATCTCCCTGTGTAGGTTGGAGATTAAAATTTCATCGAAAGATCTCACCACAGTGTAAAAACGCCTGATTGCCGTTCCACCTCGCGAATCATAACTGTAGTGCTCTCGCCCTCGCTTCCACCCGTCCATCGGCACGTCGTTGACATCAAGTGAACTGTCTAATTAATTAAATTGATCGTAAGAACCCCTTTGCTTGGTGAGTAATATTTTTCGTGCTGTCGGATTACATTCGCCACGTACCCTATCCAGACGCTCCTGTGACGTCTCGAGGGGCTTTCCACAGGCTCGGTAGTCTGATAGCGACATGGATGGGAACCGTCTTAAAACAGTTGGAGGTTGCCAGCGGTAATTACATCCTGTCTGTCGATTGACTTTCAGGCTGGTGAAAGTAAGTCACATAGAATTCTGGTCACTGCTTGCAAACTAATGCTGGTGAGACCTGTCGGCCTAAGGGGGCAGTACAATGTTTCACTTTCGTCTCCATCCCCGCGATGGCTCCTCCCTCGTCGTCGCTACCGCCACCGGCCAGCATGCGAACAGTACATCTACATCTACATCTACATGACTACTCTGCAATTCACATTTAAGTGCTTGCCAGAGGGTTCATCGAACCACAATCATACTATCTCTCTACCATTCCACTCCAGAACAGCGCGCGGGAAAAACGAACACCTAAACCTTTCTGTTCGAGCTCTGATTTCTCTTATTTTATTTTGATGATCATTCCTACGTATGTAGGTTGGGCACAACAAAATATTTTGCATTCGGAAGAGTAAGTTCGTGACTGAAATTCCGTAAATAGATCTCGCCGCGACGAAAAACGTCTTTGTTTTAATGGCTTCCATCCCAACTCGCGTATCATATCCGCCACACTCTCTCCCCTATTACGTCATAATAGAAAACGAGCTGCCCTTTTTTGCACCCTTTCGATGCCTTCCGTCAATCCCACCTGGTAAGATTCCCACACCGCGCATCAATATTCTAACAGAGGACGAACGAGTGTAGTGTAAGCTGTCTCTTTAGTGGACTTGTTGAATTTTCTAAGTGTCCTGCCAATGAAACGCAACCTTTGGCTCGCCTTCCCCACAATATTATCTATGTGAATCTTCCCAACTGAAGTTGTTCGTAATTTTAACACCCAGGTACTTAGTCGAATTGACAGCCTTGAGAATTGTACTATTTATCGAGTAATCGAATTCCAACGGATTTCTTTTGGAACTCATGTGGATCACCTCACACTTTTCGTTATTTAGCGTCAACTGCCACTGGCCACACCATACAGCAACCTTTCTAAATTGCTTTGCCACTGATACTGGTCTTCGGATGACCTTACTAGACGGTAAATTACAGCGTCATCTGCGAACAACCTGAGAGAACTGCTCAAATTGTCACCCAGGTCATTTATATAGATCAGGAACAGCAGAGGTCCCAGGACGCTTCCCTGGGGAACACCTGATATCACTTCAGTTTTACTCGATGATTTGCCGTCTGTTACTACGAACTGCGACCTTCCTGACAGGAAATCACGAATCTAGTCGCACAACTGAGACTATACCCCATAGGCCCGCAGCTTGATTAGAAGTCGCTTGTGAGGAACGGTGTCAAAAGCTTTCCGGAAATCTAAAAATACGGAATCAACTTGAGATCCCCTGTCGACAGCGGCCATTACTTCGTGCGAATAAAGAGCTAGCTGCGTTGCACAAGAACGATGTTTTCTGAAACCATGCTGATTACGTATCAATAGATCGTTCCCTTCGAGGTGATTCATAATGTTTGAATACAGTATATGCTCAGAACCCTACTGCAAACCGACGTCAATGATATAGGTCTGTAATTCGATGGATTACTCCTACTACCCTTCTTAAACACTGGTGCGACCTGTGTAATTTCCAATCTGTAGGTACAGATCTATCGGTGAGCGAGCGGTTGTATATGATTGCTAAGTAGGGAGCTATTGTATCAGCGTAATCTGAAAGGAACCTAATCGGTATAAAATCTGGACCTGAAGACTTGCCCGTATCAAGCAATTTGAGTTGCTTCGCAACCTCTAAAGTATCAACTTCTAAGAAACTCATGCTAGCAGCTGTTCGTGTTTCAAATTCTGGAATATTCCATTCGTCTTCCCTGGTGAAAGAATTTCGGAAAACTGCGTTCAATAACTCCGCTTTAGCGGCACAGTCGTCGGCAACAATACCATCGGCCACTGCACAGTAGCCACCGTCGCCACTGCCAAATGTCTCCCCCCAAAGTACATCACGTGGAAGCATTCCTATTAACTCCTAACAAATCAGTGCGCTTTTGCTTCGAAGACTCAAATGGGAATCCCTGGAGGAAATGCGATTTTCCTTTCGAAGTACACTATTGAGAACCGACGTTTGCAGCTAACGGCAGGAGGATTTTGCTGCCGCCAACATACATTTCACGTAAGGATCACGAAGATAAGATACGAGGAATTAGCGGTCATACGGAGGCACATAGACAGTCCTTTTCCTCTCTCTCTATTTGCGAGTGGAATAGGAAAGGAAATGATCCGCAGTGGTACGAGGGTGGTAAAAAATATCTTTCCTGCTCTCGGATTACATTCGCCACGTAGCCTTTACAGACGCTTCAGTGACGTCTCCAGGGGCATCCCACTGGCTACGTAGTCACTAACTTTGATACCAAAATGGGTGGTAACTGCCTTCAAATAGCTTAAGATTACCAACGCTAATTACATACTGCCTCTCAGTTACCCTGTCAATCTTGTGGAAGTAAGTCTCATAGAATTCTGGTACACTGCTTCCAAAGTAATTCTGCTTAGACCGTTCAGCCTAAAGGGGCAGTACAATGTTTCAATTTCTTCTCTATCGCCTCGATGGCTCTGCACTCGTCCTCGCTGCTGCCGCCTGCCCTCATGTGAACAACAGCCACCGCCGCTAAATCACGGAATAATGTTGCCTCTCATTTACCGAGAAAACAAAGGATGGAACTTTTGCTGATTGTCTCTCAGTAAAATCCTTCGTTTTAGCCCCTCATTATCAAACTGCAGTCACTTCATGAGATGTTTGTGAGAGGTCATAATATATTTATTCACAATACTTAGAAGAAACGGTACAGAGCGCAGCTCTTAACTCCCAATTCGTCAGAGTACCGTTTATCTGTCGTATTCTTACGAAACCTCCAAACTTCCATATATAGTATATCGACGAGTAAGAGATATTCCTCGCCAAGTCACAGAGTTCCGCTAATTCTCTCGAAGTCCCATCATGTTCCGACACAACTGTTCAATTACTTACGAGAGCTGTTCGGGAAGTAAGATCCGATCGGTCGAGAAATGAAAACCACGGTGAAAATGAAAAATTCTCTCTTCGCAACAGTTAGCCTCACCTACCAGCTACCTCTCTAAATACTCCACACTCCGACTTAACATTTGTCTTGGCGTTGTACAAGCTTTACAGTTCTGCACTTGAACATGCTATAATGTCAAAGCAGTTTCATTGCCAATATATTACTCGCTTGGGATGCAACGCTGTTAATCCTCCAGTGCAGGAAATATATTTCGAACAACTGACATGCATTTACCTGTAAGTTTTCTATCCCACTCACTATGGCGGGAAACTTTAATATGATAAATTCAAATGGCTCTAAGCACAATGGGACTTAACATCTGAGGTCATCAGTCCCCTAGACGCAGAGCTACTTAAACGTAACTAACCTAAGGACACCACACACATCCATGCCTGAGGCAGGATTCGAACCTGCGACCGTAGCAGCAGCGCTATTCCGGACTGAAGCGCCTAGAACCGCTCGGCCACAGCGGCCGGCTAATGTGATAAAACTACGATATTTTATACCAGTGCAACATATAACAAATTCCATTCAATTTTCGAAAACTATGCTACGCTTGCATCAGTGCCATAAAACGATCATCAGCAGCGGAAAACTTATGAAACAACATGTTATGTGGAAATAGACAACTGCATAGTAGCAGTGTTTGACATGTGAAATTACGTGCCATGCAGCATGAACTCCATGAACAGAACACAATCTCTTACACACATAACAAATTTGAAGCAAATGTATACACAAGGATTGCAATACCTCATAAACCCCTATCACTGCAGTTACGAAACCGAGAGAGTCCGTTTACGTCTAGGATGTGGGATAGAAATGGATTACTTCTCGTACGTCTTCCTTCGTCCAGAGTAGGGTGCCAAAATAGGTTTTCCATTGGTTTGATGGATATGAACCAACATACACACACACACACACACACACACACACACACACAGGAAGTCCTCTGCTGACACTGGTATGGGGTGGTTTCCTGTTAACTATTGCAGTATAACACTCTCTAAGTCATATCCAGAACATGCAGTTGTATGTGCATCTAACTCATGTTATACCACAAAACATCACAGACCGAGAGAACAGCAAAAAAAAAAAAAAAAAAAAAAAAAAAAAAAAAAAAAAAAAAAAAAAAATGGTTAAATGGGCGATAAAAGATCTGACAAAACGTCTCCTTCTATCTATAACTCAGCATCAATCCACAATTAAGCCCCTCTTTACAATCCTTCTCAAATGATTACTCCATCTACTTTCTATCCGCCCTTAACGTAGATCCATGTCAATTTAGAGGCTAATGGTTCTCTTTTCTAGGAAAGCATCCAAGGCAGCAGTCAACTTGAACACATTCCTATTACATCAGTAGACACAGTGCAGATTGCTGACTGTTAACTGACACCGCATGGTTCTGATTGGTAGAGTGTACAGAGAAGCAGATTCTAAATACTGTTCGCTAGAGATTAAAATTCCTTAACACTCTTGCACAGGGTCAAACATGCGATCCATTCTGTAGTTGTATACTTCAACCTTGAAGCAGGTAATGCAATGCTCTTTAGCTGAGAGCACTTAATAATAGTCTATAAGGTGCTGGTCGATAACGTTTGCGTCACACCTGGGCTCGTGATTCGACATATACCGATTTATTACTGTACATTTGGTGGTCATCCGTATTAAACGATCTATTCTAGCTGTCTTATCGCTGTCGACGATCAGTTACAGTTCCCCTGGTCCCCAGTGCTTCCATTTCGACCTTTTCTTGTGTTCCTCTCGCTGAAACACACTCGTTCGCATGCACAAGAAATTTTCCTGAGCTAAGCAGACATGTAAGTACTCTTTCACTCTCCCTCATTTTCCAGAATTTTGTTGTATTTTCTCGTAATTTATACTTTCTCTCTATCAAATCCCGGGATTTTACCGATTTTATGTCACGTTAGACGATGATAGGATGATAGATGGAGTAATCTGTTGAAAGGTTTTGTAACGTGGTATTATTTAATGGCAGACTGATGATGCATTTATTGTGATTGAGATGTTGTGGCAGGTCATTTATCATACATTTAACCATTTTTTTCGTTATTCTGTCAGGTTTTATCAGTTGTGTAGTATAACCCGCATTCGTCTAGTACACATCTGTGTGTTCTGTGAGTGCTATCTAGCTATAGTCGTTGACAGAAAACCTCTCCATACCACAATTTAGCACAGGACTTCCTATGTGTGTGTTTGAATCATGTCCACCAAACCGATGGAAAAACTATTCCAGCATCTTCCTCTAGACGAAGCAATGTGTTCTATAAGTATTCCTTTTCCATCACACATCTTGGAACTAAATGTTCCATACCTGCAGTGATTCTAAGTCAGTGACGGGGGTTTGTGAGGTACCGCAATTCCTGTGTATACATCTTCTTGACAGATGTTGTGCATGGAAGAGATTGTGATCTGTTCATGGAGTTAGTGCTGCAAGGCATGTAATTTCACGTGTCAAACACTGGTGCTAGGAGTCTGTCTATTTATCAACAGGTCGCAGTTTCATGCATTTTTCCGCTGCTGCTGATGATTTTATAAGGCTGACGCGAATGGTGGCATTGTATCCTAACTGCAATTAGATGTGAACAGTTGTCGCCATGCACCTTCAGAAAGCCATATAGCAGATGTATCACACAGAATTGATGCTTTTTTTCCTTTGGTGTAGAAGGTAGTAGTTTTATTATCTTCAATTTCTCACCAAAGTGCGTGGGATAGTAATCCTTGCAGGATGAATGTATTTCAGTTGTTGAAAATATATTACCTGCACTGGGGTATTAACAGCATTGCATTCCATGTGACTAATATACCGGAAACCACATTGATTTAGCGTTATAGCATGCTTAGATGCAGAACCATGTAGCCCTAGGAGTCTTTCTGTATTTCTTTCTTTCTTTCTTTGGTCCTTGTTTCGCACCAACGCGGGGTCGGCCTGGTTATTACGGATTTGGCAGTGTTAGTTGCAGAGGGTGGCCAGATGCCCTTCCTGCCGCCTTCCGGAACCCCTGGGTAAATAGTCTACCTGAGGTGTCTGCGTCTAGTATAAGTCACGAAACAGTGCATGTGTGTTCAGATGTCTGTGAATCGTGTAACTGAGGCGGAACGTGGGGACCAGTCCAGTATTCACCTAGCGGAATGTCGAAAACCGCCTAAAAACCACATCCAGGCTGGCCGGCACATCGGCCTTCGTCGTTAATCCACCAACGGATTCGATCTGGGGCCGGCGCGCCTACCTGAGTCCAGGAAGCAGCGCATTAGCGCTCTCGGCTACCCTGAAGAGTCGAAATTTCTGAATTATTTGACGTGGAATGCCCTCTAAGAACAACACATGATAAATTCTCCCTTTCAGATACATTCTTCATATCGAATCCAAATTCTACAACAAACCAGCCGAACTGATAGCACAAGTGATTTACGTAAAGCGTTTCGAACTGCTTCCATCTGGAGTTACATCACACATAAACCGCGCATTTATTCTTCTTCTTAATAATCTGTTATATCAACATCATTCAAATGTATCAGCCTTGTATCTACTATACACCAATAAGTGCTACCCTCCTCAGCAAGCATGAATTTAGAGAGATAGTGAGTAACTGAATGGGTGACGCGAGTAAGATTGGTATTTATCAGTCTTTCCAGAATGGTAGTTACAGTATTAGAATGAGAGTAATGGTCTATATCAATAGTGTCAGTCAGTTTTGGAACTTTCGAACATGTACTATGCTTTTATCAAAAGTAAAATATCAAAGTGTATTGATTACATGGAACTCAGGTCATTCTGTTCCGTCACGAGACGTCAAATGAAGCGGGTATAGTGAACTCCTACTAGTGTTCAGTTCCCAATTTGATTTAATACAATGTTGCATGGAGGGATGAATACAGAAAAAGGAAGAGTAACAAGATGCATAGAGAGATCATCTAGAGTTTAGGACAGGATCCTTAGCCGAAAGGTTCCACAAATGGGCAGCTTGTTTCGAAATAGAGGGCAGTGTGCTAGTGCAATACTATGGGTATGATTCGTTTGCTAGGGTGGTAATCATCAGAGGTTCCGGTCAGATTTTTTATTCTTCGACTTTATTCTACAAATGCGAGAATACTTTGCGAATACCATCCCCATAGGGGAAGATACAAATTGAAATACGATATGACCGGATTGTGATTCTTCAATTTCTCCAGGCATATTTTATGACGAAATAAATCTCGGGTGAACAGCCTGGTGTGAGTGTGCATAGGACACAATATTTCGGCAATCGACCACGTTGCCATCATCAGGTGCGCTGATGTACTGACCAGCGGTGGGCCGGCGCCAAATAAATATATAGGACAATTATCTGGAAAAATTGGACGCATTTTACATAAATACCAAGTGAATACCATCTTCCGTCCTCCAAGAAATCCAAGAGCCTTCTTGACAGTGTCAAGGACAACCTTGGTCTACACAAATCAGGGATTTATCAGATACCTTGCCAATGCGGGAATGTATACATAGGTCAGACCATTCGTACCATTGAGGACCGAGGCCGAGAATATCAACGGCACACTAGACTGCAACAGCCCAGTAAGTCGGCAATCGCTGAGCATTGCCTGTCGGAACTCCACAGCATGGTTTATGCCAAAACCAAAGTCCTGACACAGACTTCCAAACACTGGGACTGTGTCTTCAAAGAAGCCATAGAGATCAGAGTAAGGGAGCAACAACTAAATCGTGACAGCGGTTACATCCTTGGCAAGGCGTGGGAAGTCGCGATCACCCAGATTAAGAAGAAAAAGGATATTTGCCAGAGTGTACCGACTTCGAGGGAGGAGGGAAGAATAACGAGAGCGGTGCCGGCAGGCCCTCCTGAACGAGAAGACCTAGGACGCAGCGCCCAGACGGCGGGAGAACGGACGCTGTACTTGGACCGCACGCAGGGCGCGGACCGCACCAACTCATAGGAAGCGCCTAAGGGTGGAGCGGGAGGATGATTGTGCTATATATTCATGGTGGCGTCGGCCTACTGCCGGTCAGTACATCAGCGAATCTGATAATGGCAACGTGGTCGATTGCCGAAATACTGTGTCCTATGCACACTCATACCAGGCTGTTCAGCCGGCCGGTGTGGCCGAGCGGTTCTAGGTCCTTCAGTCTGGAACCGCGTGACCGCTACGGTCGCAGGTTCGAATCCTGCCTCGGGCATGGATGTGTGTGATGTTCTTAGGTTAGTTAGGTTTAATTAGTTCTAAGTTCTAGGGGACTGATGACCTCAGATGTTAAGTCCCATAGTGCTCAGAGCCATTTGAACCAACCAGGCTGTTCACCCGAGATTTATTCCGTTATGACCGGATTTACAAAGCTAAGGATCATAGTTTTTCCTCCTTTTCCCTGTTGACGGCTATTTCCTACACTAAGGAACGGTATTTATGAAATATCACGAAGGCAATGTGACAGGATTCGCGATACGGCTACGTGTATATAGCACTCTCAGAGTAACGGAAGGGGCTATTTACCAGTGACACAGAAATTGAGAACCATGCTGCAATGTCAGTGGCTGGTAGCATCAGGGGATCGACGCAGTGAGACGTTTTGCTGACGTGACAAGTCATCGAGAGTTGTGGTTTGGAACTCATGTAATTGGGAAAATGCGTTGTAATTACGGGAAACCTGGTAAAATTAAGAACATTGTTGGAAAATACATAGAACTGGTGATAATACAACAAACCTATGAAGGAATGACAGTCTTCACTTTTTTGCCTGGGTGTTCGAAAATCATTCCATTCCTCCGCTAGTGGGATTGAGAAATAATGGTGAACAATATCCGTATTCTGTAGGTTTAAGTCATACAGAATACCCACTTGTTCCACATGCTTTCATGAGATGTAAGACATAAAAATGATGGACGCAGTGTCAAAGACTTGGAGGCCAGAATGACCACCACCTAGGACATCAGAACAGTGATCATATACTTTGGTGCAATATGCACCACCGATAGCAGGAAGCACACAGAGACATCTGCTGTCCTGTTACTGTGGAACATGAGGTTAAATGCAGAGGACAGCTACTGTATTTGGAAACGCTTCACATTGCTGCAAACTCTTCTTGCTTCCCTATTCTGAGATGTCTTCCGCATTTTGTCAATAGGGAGCAGAGCCTCTGTCTCTTACTTCAACCATCCTGTATGTTGTAGGTGCACCTTATCGTACGCCATGCACTCTCCATCTTATTGTGAGAGCAAATGGATCGAAACCTGTTAATGTCAGTTTAACACCTGATGCGGACATCAGAGTCATGGTAGAGGTATAAAACGTATGGTGGAGATTCAAAGCTGTAGTCACACAGTGCTTCGATGTGGTACAGCAAAACAAAAAAGTATTAGGCTGCTTATGAAACAACAATACAAGAGCCGTCTATTGATATTGATAGTCTGGGGAGTATGGTTTGACTCCAGTGCAGGTGACTAAACTTTATACAGATCCCTGGGAGCAACTTCGATCACTGCATGCCTGCTCCAATGGACCAATAAATGTAAATTAAATGGGGTCTCCACATATGTTCAAAGTCAACATGCAGACAGTATTTGTTTTTGTTGTATCGGAAGAGAGAGATGCGGTTCTCTACCAGCTGACGTTAGCGAAATTTTTATAATTCGTAGTTTTACGTCGTTGGATTTTATGAAAATAACGAGGAAACGACGGGAGAGTGTGTGTGTGTGTGTGTGTGTGTGTGTGTGTGTGTGTGTGTGTGTATGAGAGAGAGAGAGAGAGAGAGAGAGAGAGAGAGAGGGGGGGGGGGGCTATGCTGTCAGTGAAGACTCTGACACCACCACGCTGTCCTGTTTCTGGCGTCGTAATCGTAAGAAGGAGTTTAGGACATGTACAGGGGGATATCAGTTGAAAATTACTCGATATCGGTTAAGTGCAGGTGTTACCCTCCTGAATTTCCATGATACTCTGCAGGGTTGTGAATGTCTTTCTGGACCTTAGTGTACTATTTTTCGCGTTGTGATAACTCTCTTTCTACTCAGTGATTAGTGAGGACTAGACGGTGTCGTAAGTGATGTAACAGTTCTGTCGGAACATGGGGGGACTTCGAGAGAATTAGCGGAGGTCGTTGACTTGACGGCGGACCTCTCTTACTCGTCAAAATACTATGTGTAGAAGACTGGAGGTTTCGTGAGAATACTGCAGGTAAACGGTACTCTGACGAAAGTGGAGTTAAGAAGTGATCTCTGTACCGTTTCTTCTAAGAATTGTTAACAAACATATTACAACCTGTCAAACATTTCTCGTAAAATGACTGTAGTGTCGTAATGAGGGGCCGATTCGAAGGGTTTATCTGAGAGCCGGTCAGCAGCCTCAGTTCCGTTCTTTGTTTTCTCGGTAAAAGAGAAGCAACATTATCCCGTGATTTGGCGGCGGTGGCTTGTGTACACATGCGGGAGCAGTGAGGATGAGGGCGGAGCCATCGCAGGGGTAGAGAAGAAGTTGAAACATTGTACTGCCCCTTTAGGCCGAACGGTCTAAGCAGAATTAGCAGTGTACCAGAATTCTATGTGACTTACTTCCACGATCTTGACAAGGCAACTGAGAGACACGTTGTAATTAGCGTTGGTAATCTTCAGCTACCTGAAGAGAGTTACCACCCATTTTTGTATCAGGGTTAGTGACTACCTAGCCTGTGGGAAGCCCCTGGAGACGTCACTGAAGCGTCTGTAAATGCTACGTGAGGAATGTAATCCGAGAGCAGGAAAAAAATTATTTTCCACCCGAAGGGACTGTTATGGTCAATTTAATTAATTAGTGAGTTAAATCTATATTAATGACATGCTGCTTGCCGCTGGGAGCGAGAGCGAGAATATTACAGATATGAGTCGCGAGTGAGAGCGGTAATCAGGCGTTTTTACAATGTGCCGACATCTTTTGACGAAACTTTAATCTACCACCTCCACAGGGAGAGATGACCATCGTAGTAAAATCAGATATTGCCAAATTTATAAAGTGATACTTTGTATTAAGCTGATATTTACAACTTTGCTCTCCGGCTATCTTGAGAGTTTGAAATTGAGCAGGAATCCAGCGACTGAGGTAGAAAATGTTTCAGCATTCTGTCATTACTCATAAATGAATTCGATATTCTAACCGTTTGATGCAGAACATAACAGCTATTAAGCTGACATGAGCAATTTCTTTTTACCTGATGAGAGAATATATAGAATAAATACAGCCTGTGCCATACTATGGCACAGAATTTTTACAAGTAAAAATACTTTAGCGATGTCAAAACGATTGCAACTCTGATTACTTCTGTCTTCGAAAATAGCTCACATGAAGAGGAGGAATCAAGATTTCAAATGAGAAAATTGAGGTGCATGGAGAGAATGTTCTCGTTTTGAATTGGATAATTTGGGTATTTTAAAAATAGGGAGTCTATGTAGGGGTGGAATTTCAGTTAGACCTATACGTCCATGTGGCACATGCTCGTCAGCAGTGTGCCATGGCCAGTGCCTGGAGTGGTCACAAGATGTCACTGACCAGAAACCGCAGCTTAGGCCTGTCGTGACCTGCTCGACTCTTCAGGTACACATTACACTCAGTAGATGTCGCTATGCTAGACTGGAATCACTGGTCAGTTTTTTCTTGAGATGCCATATTCAAGTAAGATGATGAGCACTACACTCGTAAAATATATCATACATTTATACTGGTGTTCTACGGATCGGAGCGTGGAATGTTAGATCCCTTAATCCGGCACGTAGGTCAGAAAATTGATAGGTTAAAGTTAGATATAGTGGGAATTAGTGCAGTTCGCTGGCAGGAGGGACAAGAATTTTGGTAGGGCGAATACAGGGTTATAAATACAAAATCAAATAGGGGTAATGCAGGAGTCGGTTTCATAATGAATAAAAAAATAGAAGTGCGGGTAAGCTACTACAAACAGCATAGTGAACGCATTATTGTGGCCAAGATAGACACGAAGCCCACGCCTACTACAGTCGTACAAGTTTATATGCCAACTAGCTTTGCAGATGACAAAGAAATTAAAGAAATGTCTGATGAAATAAAAGAAATTATTCAGATAGTGAAGGGAGACGAAAATTTAATAGTCATGGGTGACTGGAATTCGACAGTAGGAAAAGGAAGAGAAGGAAACGTAGTAGGTGAATATGGACTGGGGCTAAGAAATGAAAGAGGAAGCCGCCTGATAGAATTTTGCGCAGAGCATAACTTAATCATAGCTAACACTTGGTTCAAGAATCACAAAAGAAGGTTGTATTCATGGAAGAAGCTTGGAGATACTGACAAGTTTCAGATAGATTATGTAATGGTAAGACAGAGATTTAGGAACCAGGTTTTAAATTGCAAGCCATTTCCAGGGCAGATGTGGACTCTGACCACAATCTATTGGTTATGAACTGTAGATTAAAACTGAAGAAAGTGCAAAAAGGAGATGGGACCTGTATAAACTGACTAAACCAGAGGTGGTACAGAGTTTCAGGGAGAGTATAAGGGAACAATGGACAGGAATGGGGGAAAGAAATACAGTAGAAGAAGAATGGGTGGGTTTGAGAGATGAAGTAGTGAAGGCAGCAGAGGATCTAGTAGGTAAGAAGACGAGGGCTTGTCGAAATCCTTGGGTAACAAAAGAAATATTGAATTTAATTGATGAAGGGAGAAAATATAAAAATGCAACAAATGAAGCAAGCAAAAAGGAATACAAACGTCTTAAAAATGAGATCGACAGGAAGTGCAAAATGGCTAAGGAGGAATGGCTAGAGGACAAATGTAAGGATGTAGAGGCTTATCTCACTAGGGGTAAGATAGATACTGCCTACAGGAAAATTAAAGAGACCTTTGGAGAAAGGAGAACCACTTGCATGAATATCAAGGCCATTGATGGAAACCCATTTGTAAGAAAAGAAAGCAAAGCAGAAAGAAGGAAGGAGTATATAGAGGGTCTATACAAGGGCGATGTACTTGAGAACAATATTATAGAAATGGAAGAGAATGTAGATGAAGATGAAATGGGATATTCGATACTACGTGAAGAGTTTGGCAGAGCACTGAAAGACCTGAGTCGAAACTAGGCCCCCGGTGTAGACAACATTCCATTAGAACTACTGACGGCCTTGGGAGAGCCAGTCCTGACAAAACTGTACCATCTGGTGAGCTAGATGTATGAGACAGGCGAAATACCCTCAGACTTCAACAAGAATATAATAATTCCAATCCTAGAGAAAGCAGGTGTTGACAGAAGTGAAAATTACCGAACTATCGGTTTAATAAGTCACAGCTGCAAAATACTAACGCGAATTCTTTACAGATGAATGGAAAAACTGGTGGAAGCCGACCTCTGAGAGGATCAAATTGGATTCCGTAGAAATAGTGGAACACGTGAGGCAATACTGACCCTACGACGTATCTTAGAAGCTAGATTAAGGAAAGGAAAACCTACGTATCTGGCATTTGTAGACTTAGAGAAGGCTTTTGACAATGTTGACTGGAATACTCTCTTTCAAATTCTGAAGGTGGCAGGGGTAAAATACAGGGAGTGAAAGGCTATTTACAACATGTACAGAAACCAGATGGCAGGAGGGTGTGCACAATGAGGAAATCAAAGAAATACTGGGAATGAACTCTATAGATGTAGCAGTCAGGGCGAACAGGCTTAGATGGTGGGGTCATGTTACACGCATGGGAGATGCAAGGTTACCCAAGAGACTCATAGGTTCAGCAGTAGAGGGTAGGGGGAGTCAGGGTAGGCCAAGGAGAAGGTACCTGGATTCGGTTAAGAATGATTTTGAAGTAATCGGCTTAACATCAGAAGAGGCACAATGTTAGCACTGAATAGGGGATCATGGAGGAATTTTATAAAGAGGACTATGCTCCAGACTGAACGCTGAAAGGCATAATCAATCTTAAATGATGATGATGATGATGATGGCCAGATGGCAGTTATAAGAGTCGAGGGACATGAAAGGGAAGCAGTGGTTGGGAAGGGAGTGAGACAGGGTTGTAGCCTATCCCCGATGTTGTTCAATCTGTATATTGAGCAAGCAGTGAAGGACCGAAAGAAAAATTCGGAGTAGGTATTAAGATTCATGGAGAAGAAACAAAAACTTGGAGGTTCGCGGATGACATTGTAATTCTGTCAGAGACAGCAAAGAACTTGGAAGAGCAGTTGAACGGAATGGACAGTGTCTTGAAAGGTGGGTATAAGCTGAACATCAACGGAAGCAAAACGAGGATAATGGAATGAAGTTGAATTAAATCGGGTGATGCTGATGGAATTAGATTAGGAAATGAGACACTTAAATTAGTAAAGGAGTTTTGCTATTTGGGGAGCAAAATAACTGATAATGGTCGAAGTAGAGAGGATATAAAATATAGACTGGCAATGGCAAGGAAAGCGTTTCTGAAGAAGAGATATTTGTTAACATCGAGTATAGATTTAAGTGTCAGGAAGTCGTTTCTGAAAGTATTTGTTTGGAGCGTAGCGACGTATGGAAGTGAAACATGGACGATAACTAGTTTGGGCAAGAAGAGAATAGAAGCTTTCGAAATGTGGTGCTCCAGAAGAATGCTGAAAATTATGTGGGTAGATCATATAACTAATGAGGAGGTATTGAATAGGATTGGGGAGAAGTTTGTGGCACAACTTGACTAGAAGAAGGGATCGGTTGGTAGGACATCTTCTGAGGCATCAAGGGATCACCAATTTAGTATTGGAGGGTAAAAATCGTAGAGAGAGACCAAGAGATGAATACACTGAACAGATTCAGAAGGATGTACGTTGCAGTAGGTACTGGGAGATGAAGAAGCTTGCACAGGGTAGAGTAGCATGGAGAGCTGCATCAAACCAGTCTCAAGACTGAAGACCACGACAACTGCAACACATTTATATCGTCCATAGACAACCTCCTCCCCTGGCCAGAGGCAGACTTATAAGTGGCCACAATTACAACATCCCAGTTTGGCCACAACCCTTATACAAGACTCCCACCAAAAACCTTATCCTTACCCTCTTTTTCCTAACTCTAACCATTACCTGTGCCACCATCTACATCCAGCCTCATCACCCCATCACTCCACACCCTATGTTTTCCTCACCGACATATGGAAGCTATGGATCTGAGCACTATGGGACAACATATGAGGTCATCAGTCCCCTAGAACGTAGAACTACTTCAACCTAACTAACTTAAGGACGTCACACTCATCCATGCCCGAGGCAGGATTCGAACCTGCGACCGTAGTGGTCGCGCGGTTCCAGACTGAAGCGCCTAGAACCGCTAGGCCACTGCGGCAGGCTCACCGACATAGATTGTACTTTTTCCATCTATATTATTGCTCGAGGCATCAACATCCATAATAGATACCCCACAGAACTCCAGCGGTGGCATTAGTTTACTACCTGCAAGGTGACATTCTTCCCATCCCACACAACACCCATCCTGAAAGCAAAACAACAATTAGTCCCATCGTCTCTCAAACTCCTTGGCCACCTCACTGCAGAAGCACACCATCCAATTGGAAGTGACTGTCTACCTGTACTCCTCACCATCTCCTACACCCAACCTCATCCCCAGACACCCGATATGTATCTCCATGCTTGAGTTATCGGAGACTATTCCTCAAACAACTGAATACCTACCAGGAATCCATAGACATACAGAATGGAAGCCACACTGTGTCCTTCGAGCAATCTGATGACCTCCCTTAGGCCACATCCTTCCTGTAACTGAGGCTGTATCCACCCGTATTCCTACCAAAACCATATATCCTCATTGCTACAACCTCCCCCCCCCCCCTCCGCATATCCTACTACTCCTACAATATTCCCATCATTTTTAGCGCTCCTTCCTGGAGACTCATGACTTGTATACATTCAAATGCCACTGACAAATACAATATATCAGGAATTCATTAAATTAAAAAAAAGACAGTGGCGCTGGCAGCAGACATGCAATGCTATACTTCCCATTAACTCTTACGAGAAGTGTAAAGCGTTCTGTTGACTCACTGGCAATAACCTCAAACCTTACTACCACCTTCTCCATGACAACCATCCCCTACCTGACAACCTGTGCAAAGCCAAGCATTTTGCATACTATCCGTCCAATATCTCCTCCCACCCTGATGATCCATATTTTCATTTTCGCTTCCCCTTTCTTGCTCACAAATTCCAGAACTCGGACAAGATGCCACAAACACCAGTTGCAGCAAGTGAATGGCCCTGAGCACTATAGGACTTAACATCTGAGGTCATCAGTCCCCGAGAACTTAGAACTGCTTAAACCTAACTAACCCAAGGACATCACACACATCCATGCCCGAGGCAGGTATCGGTACCTGCGACCGTAGTGGTCTCGTGGTTGCAGACTGAAGCGCCTAGAACCACTCGGCCACAACGGCCGGCTGCAGCAAGTGACAAAAATTATGTACTCCACAAAAAAACAGCACGTCACCCCATCATGACTGCATTACTTATTGACACCTCAAAAATGCCACCTCTTCTTGTGCTTCGCCCTTATGCTTTATAGCACTATCCTCTCTACAGGTTACTATCCTCAACAATGGAAAACATACAAAATCCTACTTTTCCTCATACCCAACAAACCTCCTATTGATACTTCCTCCTACTGCCCTATCTGTCTCAGCTCAGTGTTCAGCAATGTCCTCAAAAGACCCCTTTCCTGAGGTAACCATCAAGACATGAACCAAATGTACCTTCTACCCATTACCCATCGTGGCTTCTGTTCCAAAGCTTCCTCTGACGCAGATCCTGCACCTCACCGGTCTCTTATTACACCAACTGTAAATCCACTAATTTTATTACTAACATCCCCAGACGCCCATCCATGTTCACATAGCACATACATATCATAAGCATATGTTGTGGTGTACAGCTGTTTATAATTTGAGTGTAAGATGCTGATCAGTGATGCTATACCCTCCATCGCCTCCATGAGGTAGCCTTTTAGTATGTTTTGTGCGGTATCATGACTTTCTTGGAAGATGCTTTGTGGCAGAAAATTTCTGATCTTTTAATATAACCTGATGATGCCCTATCACTGCGAAATGCACGGTTCTCAAGTAAATAAAGAACATTCTGCAGGATACGACTGTTTTTTAAATATAGCAATAGAAGCTGCTGTACCACCACACCAAGGTGTTATGTAACAATTTTCACTAATTTTGTCCCCCTTGACCTACAAAAAGCCTAGGACTGTCTGTGGCATTCGAAGCTCCTTTTCGAGCTCCACACATATGCACTTCCAGTTATCTATGTTTACCTTATTGCACCCTTCCTGTCCGATACCCCATCATTTTTCACTATTGATATCAATTCCTCTACCTTTTATCCTACTGCAGGAGTCCCCAAAGCTCTGTCCTCTCTCTTTTCTGATGACATCACATTCCTCAGTTTCTACCCTGCACTGCAAAAGTCCCAACGAGCCCTCCAAATCCCCCTCAATCAGTTTACCTCCTGGTGTAACCAATGGTTATCCTCAAGGTCAACACCTCCAAAACCCAACCAATAATTAAAGGATGAACCACTCACACCTTTCTCCTCCATGCCTTCTACCTAACTAACACCCTAAGATATGTTGTACTAAGGCTCGACGCAACAAATGTGAAAACCTCACTCACCCACTAACGATCCAACAAAGCCCACAATAGAGTGAAACTAATAACACTGCTAACAGGCCTAACTTGATTATTACACCCCTCCACTACTCTCCACACCTACAAAACCTTCCCTAACCCTTTCTCTGCTATGCAAATGTTGCGTGGGTCTCCACCCCACCAAAGTTCTATGAGTCCCTTCAAATACTCAAATCCCATTCGCTCTGTCTCAGTTCATTCGTCCATTTATCTTCATCCACCTTGGTCCTCTACCTTCTTATCAAATTCCCACCCCTCTTCACCCACACTGAAAACTACCACATCCCCTATATTGTCCACAAACCAGATTCTAATGACCCCATTGTCTCCCAGCCGATCACCATATCAGGTGCTCTGTGCACCTTCACAAACAGTTTCCTCAATCCCTACACCTACATGTACTCCATATCCTAGCCTAGCCCAATTTTCAATCAACTCCCACTCCCAGGTAATGACATCCAACCTGATATTTATCCCTCCTAATAACTTTAACTCTTTCCCACCTATCTCACTCCGCATGAGGGCTGCTCTTTCCCTTCCTTTGCATCCATTCCCTTCTGTTTGCTGTAGCAACCACTGCCCTACCTACATGATACACACCTCCCCGCCCGTCATTCCCGCTGACAGTATTTCCCTCCATCCACCTCAGCTCCTAGCTGTCATCACCGTAGTTTTTCCTGTCTAACAGTTACCTATCGTTCTACTCACACCCCTCAACCTCAGGGGAACATTTCTCTCCTCTGGAGCTCCTCTTATCATACTGCAGGTTGTTCGGTTTTTAAGTGAACGTACAGTTCTTGGGATTTTTTATCAGAAGAATTTTACCTTCCTGCGAAGTCTTTTTAAAATATATATCTTTCCCTTCTTTTTAGTTAGATGTATTTGATTTTTAACTGAAAACAGAAAAAATCCAAATTTTGTTTATATTTCTTAGTGTAAAATTATTTTATTTCCCTTGGATGAAGAGTGGAGAATTGTACTGCTGACAACACACAATAAAAATAAATGAAAGAGAAGGAAAATAGTCGCATTGGCACTGTGGGTCAATCTAATATTACCACCCGTCATTACATCCTTCCTAGCAGCTATCCACTCCTTGATAAACAGGATGCTACTCCCCTGCATTCGAGTGATGGTCTGCTGTCCTATTATTACTACACATACTTCCCACATAGTTCTATCGGCTAGACTGGCTGGAGCTCTCTAGTACTAGATAGAGCTACTCTCTAATGCTCAGTCAATGGCAACTATCCCTCATGAACTCCCATACTTCACAACCAGAGGGAAAAATTTGGATATTCCCGCCTCCAGTAGGAGGAGGGGAGCTTGACTGCACCCAGAGTGTCATAAACGACTCGGCAGAGCAGTTTGTTAAGGCGAGCGGGTGGGGTGCCTTAATTGGTCAATTTAATTAATTGTCATATCAATTTTCTAAGAAAAGCGAGGCAAAACTCGCTTTGCCACAATACTCACAGTGTATAAAAGGGCAGTGCCGTGGCGGATCTGTCTTTTGCACTTGGACGATTCACGTGAAAAGGTTTGCGACGTGACTGTGAGAACACGACGGGAGTTAATGGACTTTGGATGTGCAACGGTAATTGGAGCTAGAGACATAGGGCATTTCATTTCGGACATCATTATGAAATTCAATATTCCAAGATTCACCGTATCAAGAGTGTGCCGAAAATGCCAAATTTCAGGCACTCTCTCTTGCCGCGGATGAAACAGTGGCCAGCAGCCTTCACTTAACTATCGAGAGTAGCGGATTTGCATGTACTTGTCAGTGCTAACAGATAAGCACCACTGAGTGAATTAACTGCAGAAATCTATGTGGGCCATATGGCGAATGTCCATGGTAGGACAGTGCGACGAAATTGGGCATTAATGATCTGATGCGAGTGCCTTTGGCAAAAGCACCACATCGTCTGCAACGCCTCACTTCGGCTCGTGATCATATCAGTTGGACTATAGACTGAAAAACCTTGTCCTGGTCAGATGTGGCCCGATATTATTTGGTAAGAGTTGATAGAAGGGTTAGAGTGTGGTGCAGACCCCAAGAAACCATGGACCCAAGTTGTCAAAACTGCACTGTGCAAGCTGGTGGTGGCTAAATAATGTGTAGGCTGCATTTCCATGGGGTGTATTGCATCCTCTGGTCATTGACTGGAAATGGTTTTGTTATGTCCACACCACTGGCAGGCATTCATTTTTATGGATGACAGTGCACCATGTCATTGGGCCGCAATCGTTAAGAATGGGTTTCAAGAATATTCTCGACAATTTGAGCACATGATTTGCCTACTCAGATCGCCCAACGTCAATCCCACGTTCACTTATGGGACATAATTGGGAGATCAGTTCATGCAGAAAATCCTGTACCTTCAACACTTTCGCAATTATGGACAACTATAATGGCAGCATGGCTCTATATTCTGCAGCGGACTTCCAACGACTTGTTAAATCCATGCCACATAGAGTTGCTGCACTAATTGGAGGTCCAATACGATATTAGGATGTATCCCATGACTTTTTTCATGTTATTGTACATGACACACACATGGTTGCCGTTACTACAAGCCACACCACAAGGTGGGAAACGGGGCCAAATTTCTAGTAGTTTACTGTCGAGTTGAGATTCTCACACACAAATGTTTTATTCATATCTTACAGAAACCAGCACTACGGCAATAAACAGCCTTTTAAACACGCTGCTGAAGGCAATCAAGTAATTTACAGCAATGCAACAGTTTAAAAATCTCTTTCAAAAACGGCAATCAAGTCGTTTATTGCAATACAACAGTTTAAAATTAAAAAAAAAACACAGAAGCTAACAGTACGGCAATAAACAACCTTTCAAAACAAGCCGCTAACGGCAATCAAGTAATTTATAGCAATTCAACAATTTACAAAAATTTAAAGACCATTAGTAAACAGGCTACTAAAGTAAATACAAATCTTTGTTAATAAAGTACGGTGACGTAGTGAAGCTACCAACACCGCCATTAAAATAATAATTAAAGGTCTCAGCAAACACACGATTAATGGCAATAAAGGAATGGAGGAATTTAAAAAAGGTTCTTAAACAAAAGTGTCCTGGAATATCATTAGCACATAACAGATATGACGGACCCGTGTAAGGTGGCCACAAATCACCCACTCAGGGATGCTCAGGCTAGACAGAATACTGGCCAATTTAAATACGCGCGTAAACACAATTGCCACTCTTCCGCTGGTCACTGCACCGACCTTTAGCCAGCAAAACTTGTAATAAGATGGCTTAACTTGCTGACAGAATTAGAGCTAACCTCGTACAAGAAAACATTACACCGCACAGTTCTGAATGAACGACCACATGATCAACCAACCAGAAGCATGAATTTACTCTTAACACACGACAGAATAGCGAAACAGTTAAACTGTCAAAACTACACCTCCCATCGGGCAGTAACGAGAGGAGGAGGAAAGATCACTGTCTTCAATTACACTGGTGCCGGGGACAGGAAACCCGATCGCCGGAGGCCACAATGCGGAAGAGACACTGGTTACGCAAACTTATTACTTAATGATTAAACCTCCCACGTACGTAACTTGCAATTATGCTCGAACAGGCAGTACACGACCTCCGATGGCCAGGATCCACACATCCGACCGCGCACGCGTCGCCAGCGTACCCAACACGCCACGGTCACGCGACAACACGCTCTGTCATCGGAGTTCACGTCTTCTCTGCAACGTTGACGGGTAGTGACCGCTCCTTCATGTTAGGTGTCTCCTTTTAAACTCCAGTGTTGAAACGGAGGACTTAAAGAAGCTTGTTAACGTCCCACCAAGGCGAAATGAACAGCAACGTTCGGCAATTCTGTATACAACCAACACGCGGGGAGCTCTTCCGTCAACTCGACCCGCTCGTTACATCACGTGGCGACTCCGTACAACCGACCACGCCTGGTCCGCGCTGGCGAGCCACACTGCCCTCCCGTGTCCACCAGACTCTCTCTGAGCGCACAGCCCTACTTCCGCGCCACCACACGAAGTTACCACCTGTCAAAGATCTCACTTCCTCCATAGCAGTTTCCCGGACGCAAAAACGCAGATATCTGTAGCAGAGAAAAAGGCAACCAAGCAGCCACTTAATGACAGACAACATATCAAACAAGCATGTTAGGGGAAGAAAAGCAAAATCAATGCAATCTAAACACAAGGTGTAGCACGAGTCGATACACGGCTCAGTACACAATAGAATTGTTACGGAGATGTACCACCGATGTCCTTCATGTGATAATCGTGAGAAGATAGTATGATTTTCAAACCTATTTTCCAGCATCATGCTGCAGACATTCGGGAAATGAGAACAACCAATGCGAGTGCACCCGGTCGCGTACCGTAAAGTGCTTTTTTGTATCGACTACGACCCGGGCGTGATCGCCCCCTTGCATTCAGCGGCTGACGTGTGACCCCACTCGCGCTGGCGTGTCTGACGGTCATAGCGTACAGTAAAGGAAGGCTGGCAGCCTGCCATGTTGCCTGGGAGCGGGCGTGCCCGTCTCGACTGTTTAATATTAATGAGGCGGAACGCTTCGCTGCCAACATATGCCCTCCGTGTCTGCGTGTGAATATTTTAAAAGTTACCCGTAACTCGCGTAGGCGTAGTTTCTCGTCATACAGAACTGTTCTACCAAAGTAGGGCGGCCTAGAGCACCACCGTTTTGTTCCGCCTATTCAGAGTTTAATAAGACTCGATCCAAATTATTTCTAAGAAATGATGAGTCATACAAATGTTCAGTTCCCAAGAAACCCTCGAATAAAACTCTGTTTCCGTGTTCTGAGTCTATTAGGTCCACAGCCTATCTTTCAACTATCTCTACCGACACAAATACTTGTAAGTAAATCTACCCAAGGGATGCACTTCGATCGGATTTTAATATGTTGTAGTACACAGCAAAATAATATGTAGTATGTTAAGGGAGCGAAAGAAACTCTTGAAAAAGAGCTACGTTAAATATTTCTGAATCATTACCGCTGAAATGGGAACAGATACAAAGAGACACTTCAAACAAAAGTTCTATGAATTTCAATGTACGTTTCAACGGTACACCGGGATTTGTCGAAAAAGCCATGTCTTTCGGACTCCCCTGGTTGGTGCACATAACCAAAGTACATTCAGATTTTTTTGACCCAAACAGTTCTGAATTTCCTCATTGTCGTTCAGCTTTACAATAATGTTACAACAATAATTTACAAACAGTTTAAAGTAATTATATCTGAAAATGTTATAACTTGGATAAAATACGTTAAATACAAAAAAACGTGCAACAGAAGATAAGATGATAAATTAAATCAAAAGAAAAAAATATGTAGAACAATATATGTAAAACATAACTTTACAATATATTTCTCTGGGAAATAAGCAATAATCAACCCAACAGGGCCCCTGGCATTGAAGCAAACGTATGTGGAGATATTTCTAGCTGATTTCTGACAAATGTGTTTTTGCAATACCATTTCAGCACATATAGCGAACTTGACGTTAACTATGTTACACGTTTTGATATTTGTCAAATGTTGAAATGAGAAATAAAATAACTGGGAGGGGGATCTCGAAAAAAGTGGTGTTTTCGACCAATCTTGGTGCACCGTTGTAACGTACATTAAAAACCAACTACTATTTGAAGGTTTTGGTAAATATCTGTTACCGTTTCAACGGTATTCTTCCAGACATATTAAACTCACTTTTTTCAATGCGATATTTCAGCACTTTAAAGCCGTATCAACAGGTATAAAAAAAAGGATTTGTCTGTTAGTTTGTTCTACACTACAACATATTCAACGCCGATCAATCTAAATGTGTCTTATGTGTTGGTTTACTTCTTAGATATTCGTCCGGATATAAAGAAGTGAATTCTGTACGAGTGTGAGAGAACCCTAACCGCCACTCGTTAACGAGTAGACAGTAATAGTTAGTTCGTCTAAAACTTCCCTTCCGCCGTTTTCTCAAGCCGTCCGAGACTTGTATGGCAAAACACTTAAATAAAACTTAAAATTCAAAGTATTGGCCATTGCTGGCCACCATTTTCTCCCATCTTTCTGGCAGTATAAGAGTCCCGCGGCAGAAGAACTGTGCGTCTACTGAGGATATCCATGAATCGATCCAAGTTTGCATTTGTTCCTGTGGCCAGAAGTGCTGATCAGCCAGGCCCTGTGCCATTGACCGAAAAAGGTGGTGTCAAAGGGAGCAGTGTCTGGAGAATAGGGCGGGTGGGGTAGGACTCCCCATATCAGTATTTCCAAATACGTTTTCAAGGGTTTGGTGACGTGGGGTCGAGCACTGCCATGCTTCAAAATCACCTTTTCGTGTGTGTCTATAACTGTGGTCGTTTTGGTATCAGTGCTTTCGATAACGATCTCTTGCCATTATTTCCATCGGTTTCAGTCGCTTCGAAAACCTACCATCTTCCACGCGATGCCGATCTTCGATGTCCAAATCACCGTCCTTGAAGCGTTCAAGCAATTCCCTGTGTGTTTTTTCACTAATATTTGCCTCACCATACTTTATACTCAGTATTTCATCTGCCTCTGTCGCACATTTTCTTCATGTTAAACTAGAAAATTAAAAAGCCCTCAACTGACAAAAGAATAGGGCTCTTAATTTGACAAAAACAATCGAGAATAACTTTACGATACAATCACAAATCAACTAATATTTTTATGACGTCATGTCTTTAAGCTTGTTGCATGACACTTGCCTCTACTGCCATCTATTACAAAACGGCTGAAGAAAAGTTGACCAAACACAGCTGTCACACAGACAACAGACCCATTTTTCGTAAGTCATCCGAAGATCGTAAAACCAAAGAACTCTACCGTTAACAACATTCTTGCACAAGGCTTCACAGACAAATTGCTCTAGCTCGCGTGTGAGCAGCAAGTGACGTACCCCTCCCATCCATCGTCACAGCCGTGGGTACGGAGACGAAGCCTTTTGAAGACTTCATCTACATCTATATAGATACTCCGCAAGCCAACGCACGGTGTGTGGAGGAGGGTACTCCGTAGCACTATAAAGGCACATTTGCATGCCGTGCGTGAGTTTCCTCGGAAACGCGAAATCTTAATTAAATAATTAATCTGTGAGAAATAAATAAAGCCTATGGCACACAACTGCAGCGCTGTGTCGCTGATAAAACAAAAACAGAATTACGTTACTCGTATGTTTGATTAAGAAAGGAGAGCCCTGGTTGAAGTGGTGCGAGAAGCACGTATTTTAGTTTATTGTCTGGCACACCGCCATATTTCATGATATAGAAAATTACTGCGAGTTGCAACCATACTAGGCACTCGATTCTGTAAAGAATTTATATTTATAAAAGTAAGTAGGATTATGAACTGTAGGCTTATTCATTGAATATATCTGATTTAACTAACTGTGTAATTTTTTGTTTAGTAGACAATCACCTCTGTACGACGTTTTGGCATGGCTGGCAAATTATTGTAATATTGAGATTTAGTTTATGAGTCCGCACCTACCGCAGCAGTCTTTGGAAACGATTTAATTACGAAGTCCGATTATTTCAGTTTTATTTCACGGTCAACTACGAATAACATTACATTTACGAAAAAGCCATTGTCAAGCGTCTGATACCGAATAATCAAAACCTGACGACTCATAGGAGAGCCAATCATACAGATAAAATAATTAATATTTTATTTTATTTTATTAATTTTATATTGGCGACTGCGTGTCGGACTTGTTATTTTGTCATTTGTTACATTGTTCTCTTTGTTTCATGTGAAAAATCAACCTTCTGGTCCTGGACTTGACTATATGAGAAATAAAAAAAAATCAGAAGATATTTGCCAATTATAAAATTTTGCGGGAAGACGCAAAGAAGCTTCCAGCAAAATAAGGTAAGACGCAGCATCTTTGCATTAGCAGGCTTGACCAGACGTATAATTCAGTGTATTAGCTTTTCAGTAAAATTCTGTAGTGTTTCTTTTCCGCATAACAGTTTCAGTGATAAATTCCATTCTCAGTATTTTTCCTTAAACAATAACGTATGCAACAATACCAATACACGAGTGTACAATATGGCCGACTTCTGTACGATATCATGTAACATGGCCAGCAGCCATTACCAATAATCTCAAATTCAGTTTATATTTTTAAATTAACAGACAGCCATTGTTGCTACGAGCGATTCATGCTCAACTGCATTTTATTTTAAAATCAGTGTCAAATATTTTCTTGAAACATATATCACGTGTGGCATGGTAATAACTAGAAAACAATACGCAAAAATGGAACAGCAAAGACGTACTATTCAGACGCAATCCGACTCGGACGAGAGACAAATGTTAGAAAATGACTTTACGACAGCAACCGGTAGTGACGATTCATCAAACACTGACGCAAGTGTTGACGAAAATTTTGACAATAGGCCTTCTACCACAAAAATTTCAAAGTCTCAATCAGAGCCCATGTTAATGCATGACGTCACGTCTAATGACGCGGCGGGGGCAGAGACCTTGCAAACGGTAAACATTGCCGACATGTTACAAATGCTAATGAAACAAAACGCAGAAAATATGGCAACCTTACAGATGCAAAATGAACAGTTAAAGACACAAAATGACGGAATCAAATCTGATCTCATAGCACTCAAGACAGCTAATGACACTTTATGTAAGCGTGTGGAACTTATAGACGCCACACTGACCAAACAGATGACTGAACTCAGTACTAAATTTTCCCAGCTTAATACCAGACAAGAAAAGACTACAACTGACGTAGCACTTTTACAGACACAAGTAAAAAACCTTAATGTCACGTGTGAAGTTCTTACTGAACAAATTCAAACATATCCTTCAGTACATGACAACCTTGAAAAACGAATTACTGACGTACAGAATAAATTTGACAATGTTGAACAACACCTGACTGACATCTTACAATCTGATGCCACAGCTCATTTTCAAAATATTAATAAAGAATTTCATGATTGGGTAGTCAACAAAGACAAACATTTTGATAGATGCTTACGTGAAAATTTACCAACAATTGTGCACGACTCCGTAACGCAATACATTACTAATAACAAACAGCTGATCAGTGACGCAGTACAATCCGTCACTGCACCCATGAGACAATTCACCGGTCGACCACAGTCTGAATGTAACGAAAATATCAGTCAAAATGTACGGTTCAGAAATCAATATACATTCGAGTATGACGCACACATACCGCACACAACATTCACACAAGAACAAAACACACCACGACAACAACACATACCACAACGTGCAAACACAAACACAAGGTATTATCATGGTAAACCACAGCAACATTATCGTAATTACTCGCCAGCTGGACATAGCAGTAATTACAGTGGGACAAATCCATATCATAATGCAAAGGAAGACGAAAGCTTAATGAAACACAGGCAATTTCAGATTTTTATCCCAGAAAAACGAACGATTCATCCGGTGATTTTTCTCAAATCTTTTAGTAACTCATTTCCACGCACTTGGAGTGACCGGAAAAAGATTTCATATATTGTCGGTTACATCCAAGGCGATGCAGCTGTCTGGGCATACAGTCAAGCTGACGTATGTACCACGTACAGTGAGTTTGAGCGTGCTTTTCTGAACAAATTCTGGTCGCAATCCGTCCAGGAGCGACTCAGAAGACAAATTTTAGAACCTGAAACTTTTAACAGTAAAAATGGTAACTTACGCAGATATTTTGAAAAATACTTGAACATGGGACATTTTTTAGACGAACCAGTCGCAACGCGAGATATACTCCGTGCGTTGAAGGCCAAATTGCCTTTCAACATTAAAGAAAAACTCCTACATATTCCGGATGACGATTCAGATTATTTTTTAACAGCTTTAGATTCGGTTGACATGTTACTTGAAGATCAGCGCTTCGCGCGGCAAAACAGCAGCCACAATGTTTACACTAGTGGTATGCAAAACATGCAGGCTTGCCAACACAATTCTGGCGCGCCCACAGTTGGATACGCGGTACAACAAAAACAGCAAACTCACATGCCGTCTCAGTACGGAAATCAAAATCAACACGCGTATTCCAATACAAACAATAGTTACAACAGTAATAACATTTCATGCGGCAATCCATACAAAAGGCACCGCGGTAATAACTACAACGATAACAACGGATACAAAGGTAATAACAAAAACACAAACAGAAATAGAAATAATAATAACTACGAGCCAAGACAGCATCAAGGTTGGACTCGTAACGATCAGTACTTTCATTCAAACTCTGCTTTACCACAGCAGCCACCAGGTCAAAATTGGAGCATACCTTACGACCGACAGGTAAGTTATAATGCGCAACAGCAACAACAACCGCAAAAGTTTGGAGGTCATAATAGGCAATATCCGAATGTGAATATAATAGAAATGACACCTGATGCACAACCTCAATCTGTGTCAGTACCTAGTACAAAAGCTAATCCAACAAACTAGAAACAGTCACTACTTTGCCCCAGGTCGTGGCTGAAGAATCCTTGGGGGGCGGCTTCAATGTTAATCAGTTATTTGACACCACACTTGAACAACAGAATAATGATATGCCGAGTAATTCTAAACAAAAACTACCTGTTTTATTTATAAGATACAACCACAATAACAATACATCAGATGAACTTTTACAAGACAGTACACAATGTCGTTTAAACACAAATGAAATTGTTTTAGCATCCACTACTGGTGTAGTAGGTGGGATTCCAACTACTATTATCCTAGATACAGGTGCAGCTGTGAGCGTTTTATCTTTTAATTTTTATAAAAAGATGTGTGAATTGGAACCTGTGCCTGAGTTTCCTGCCCAAAACTGTAAAATAACTACTGTACTAGGTAATAAGTCATGTAGGGTTACGAAGCAAGTTTTTGTAAACGTTAAAATAGGTAATGGAACCGTACAATGGCCATTCCTGGTTGTACAAAACCTTGTGACTAATTGCATATTAGGAATAGATATTATGAGCGAGAAGGACTGCATTATAGACTTCTCCAAAGGTAAATGTATTTTAAATGATAAAAGCAGGGTAATTATTATTGATTTGGACAGGAGAACTCTAAAGCATGACAAACACTGTACAGGGTACAAGGTTCAGTTAGTACTTGACAAAGACATTCAAGACATGCAAACACACTCATCTGACGCAGAGCTAATGGACTTGAAAACATTGCTTGATCATAAGATAAGTGAAGCTACAGCTCTCAGTGTACATGAACGTATAAAACTACAGGAAGTGTTATCCAAATATTTACAAGTTTTTACCAAACGATTAGGTGTTATCAATACGTATGTGTACAAGATTGAAGTTAAGCCTCACAAGATCTTCTACCATAAGACATATAACGCACCGTTATCTCAACGACCTGCTGTGTGGCAAGAATTAAAACAAATGTTAGGCTGGAAGGTCATTGAACCATCCACCTCACCTTACTGTAGTCCTCTACTTGTTGTCAAAAAATCAAATGGAAGCATTAGGTTAGTGTTAGACGCACGAGCTATTAATGAAATAATTTTACCGGTTCACACAAAACCTGAAAATTTAGAAGAGCAATTACAGAAATTTCTAGATGCAAAATATTTTTCCACAATAGATCTCGCTAATTCGTTTTGGCAGGTGGGTATCACTCCTGATTCTCGGAAATATACTGCATTTATGTTCGGGGGGCGAACCTATCAGTTTTGTGTTCTACCCTTCGGACTGAATGTCAGCTCTGGGGTATTCATTACAGCCCTGGATACCGTGCTTGGCGACGATTTAGTTGAGACAGTCACACACTATGTAGATGATATACTGATAGCTACACAATCCTGGAATGAACACGTTGACACACTTCAAAGAATTTTAGAAAAATTTGCACAAGCTGGAGTCACAGCCAATCTTAGAAAATCAAAATTTGGTTGCAGTGAGATAAAGTATTTAGGACATATCATTAATTCACAGGGCATACGTCCGGATCCCAGTAAATTAGATGCTATCACAAACTTTCCTAGCCCTCGAACTAAAAAGCAGTTAAAATCATTCCTTGGGCTATGTTCATTTTTCAGACGTTTTTTGCCACAACCACTTTTGAACAGTAAACATCTGCTAAATCTACTCAGAAGGAATCAAGTTTGGATCTGGTCGGAACAGTGCCAGAATGACTTTAATACAATTAAACATGCTTTAGTGAATGCTAACATTTTGAGCCATCCAGATTTCAATTTAGATTTTTGTATGACTTGTGACGCTTCACGTACTGGCTTGGGCTGTTGCTTATTTCAAGTTGTAAAGAATAAAGAGGAGGAACAGATAAGAATTATTGGGTTTGCGAGTCGCACTCTAACTGAATGTGAGCGTACATACTCCACTACTGAGTTAGAAACACTTTCCATAGTATGGGCATTCAAGAAATTCAATTATTATTTATTTGGAAAACATACGGTAATTTACACCGATCACCAGGCCCTGACATTTTTGTTAACTTGTAAACTTGTACATCCTAGACTATCACGATGGGCAGTTACACTTCAGAACTACTCTTTTGAAATTAAGTACATAAGAGGTAAGGACAACACCATTGCAGACACTTTGTCTAGACTTCCACAAGGTATGAATGATACCAACAGTGACTTAGAAAATATAAATGACTACAGGATTCTCTTAATGCAAGACAAGCAGTATCACCAATATTATATTGATATGTGCAGAAACATGGCTGAATTACAAAAATCTGATCCTCACTGGTATAAAATAATAACATTACTGGTCGAAAAACACAATCATCCTTTGACTAAGTATTACAAGTTACACAATGATGTGCTATTTTACCGCCGACATCCAAATGCTACTAACTGGTGTGTATGCATTCCCAAAGAGTCTGAACGTAATCTAATTTGGCACACACACTTAGTTTGGGGTCATTATGGGACAAAAAAGTGTTTAGCGAAGCTCAGTACATACTGTTATTTTAGCAATATGAGAAGAAAAATTTACAGGGAACTGAAAACATGTGTCATATGTCAAAAATCAAAACCTCAGAATTTATCCACAAAAACAGATTTACATTCTATTTTACCTAGTAAACCCCTGGAAATTCTGTGTACTGACATTAGTGGACCGCATCCAGCAAGCTCTGGAGGCGTCAAATATATCTTGGCTTTTTACGATATATTTTCTAAACATGTTAAACTTTATGCTTTAAAATCCGCCACTGCAAGTGCTATAATACGAAGATTCTCAAGTGATTACCTGACGCACGTGGGAAAACCTAAAGCAATTCTATCAGATAATGCAGCATACTACTCTGGGTACAAATGGAGAAATTTCTTGAAGGACAATAACATTAAAAGTATATTTATTTCGAGGTTTAGTCCACAATGTAACGCGACTGAGAGACTTTTCCGAGAATTAAATCGTTTCATGAGGACCTATATTTCATCAAAACATACTAATTGGGTGTCCTACCTAAGTCTTTTCGAAGACGTACACAATAACTTAAATATTTACGATACAAATTACACACCTAACGAGATCATGTTCAATTGCAAACAGAACGATCAGTGGATAGAACCATTACCTAAGTTGTCAGACAAGGAAATCACACCTGAACAGAAAATAAAAGAGGTATTGACTACGCTGACACATCACGCACAGATACGAAACAAACATCACAGAAACATAATAAAAAGAAAACAAAAATTCGAGGTAGGAATGCTTGTACTACTTCGTACTCATCATAAATCTGTAGCACTCAAACGACGCAACGCTAAGTGGCGTCTGCTATATGAAGGACCTTATATAATTGTTAACATACCGCATCCTGGTGCGTATCTGTTACAACATCCTAGAACTAACAAAATTATTGGGCTATACGCACACCGAGATCTTAGAGCATTTCATGCTGAATAATGTCAAAGTCATACCCATCAAAATATTGCTAAGCAACTCGAAAAACTCTGTAGCTACAACACAGATAATAAGTAGTATAGAAATTTTCATTTCAGCGTTCCAGAGTCGCAGTTGAAGACAGAAGAACTTTTCTTTCAACGCCGCGGCTCCACCGAGAAGACTGAATATTAAAGTAAAATTTATGATTACGTAGCAGTGAATGACATATTAATTTTTCACGGAACATTTGTTATTGTAGGTACCACTGACTTGGTATGACACCTGACGAACTGACGGACGTCATCTGTGAAGCGGTCTTTTACTTTGAGAAGTAGATTAGACGCACATCTCTCAACACGAAAAGCATCTATCAGTAGTCAAGGCCACACAGACACTCTACACACACGCACAAAAAACGCGAGGAATCGAACATTTTCTCTCTCTTACTATTTTGAATATTTATTGAGTAGTGAAAACGCCTGGTCTTGCCTACTGATGTAATGAATGTTGTATCTAACCTATCTTAATTTCAGATGACATCACAAAACCGATAAAGAGGACGTAAATATCTGCAATTCATGTAATCAAATGTGACACAATGTAATAACCTATAGCTATGTAATGATGATGTAAACATGTTTATGTGCAACTGTATTATGTTTATGCTAAGAAAATATGTGACGTGTGTATGTATAATTACTTATTTTTTTAACTGATGTATCATGTAAAAATTTGAACGATAACGAGTGCCAAAATGTGAAAAACTTTTTAAAAAAAAAAAAAAAATGCGTAGTGAACCACTGTTCACGGACATTAACGAACATTACTAACTCTGCAACTACGCGGAAACCTATGTGAAAGAAACTGTTAATGCCATTCATGATGCATCGTACCTTTGTTAACGCGATGAACGATTTCTTCGATGAGTAACCACGAACATTTAGGTGAGCTATATTTAAAAAAAAAAAAAAAAACTGAATATGTGAAGTGCATAATTCGTGCATCGTCTAGTGACATTACTACAGTACCCAACTTCAAGATGTTAACTGGATTAAATGGACACAAAGTGCCTGTCCAGAAAACAACACGACGGGTGGAAGAGTTTTGGTTGGAACTTCAGGGAATGAAATGTTCTCGAAATGTGACGGACACTCTTACCTGGACTGTCCAAGGATCGACGCCAGCTATGTGCCGTCCGAGGTTCTGCAACCAAGCTTCCACGGAATGTAAAAAAAAAAAACCAACTGCACGTGGACCAATTACTCGTCGGGTCACGTCTGATCTGTAATAAACAATGCTTTTTGTCACAACGAACTGCATCACAACGACTATAATGGAAATAGGAAATGGACCTGCTTATGTATCAATCACGTTGTTATACAGCGATGTTACTGTGATCAAAAAACTTTACCACGACGATACTAACCTGTAAAAAAAATTATTGTGCAGCAGATGAATATGAACTGTGATAACGACACGATGTGTATAGGTCAACGCACCTGAAACATACGGACATTTTTCTTTGAAGTATTTCAAAACAATACTATGTAACTAAGAACATTCAACAATCTAAAGTTGTATTGTATTATAACAAATATTGTAATTTTAAAACTAAGTTACCTGTCATAGAATGTAGTCTTCATATGTAATCTTGGTTGAATATTTTCTTTGTGCAACGACTAAGAAATGCGCGCGCACACGAACAATATGAACTGCAATACTGTGCCGCGTGATCTAAATTTACGAAATAACGGCAGTGCCGTAGTTACACAGATGCTTCTGCGCATGCGCGCACTCTGTTTTGCCAACATAAGAACTTTTTCGGCGCACGCGCGTCATTCAAATTTTGTATATAATATACAGTATAATGTAAGTCATGTAAATAGTTGTAGATAACTTAGATTTTCTTGTGCCTTTAGGTGAATTGCTCGCCTGCAGGTGTGTCCTTTCGCCTCGCAATTCAGGGGGCAATATAAAGGCACATTTGCATGCCGTGCGTGAGTTTCCTCGGAAACGCGAAATCTTAATTAAATAATTAATCTGTGAGAAATAAATAAAGCCTATGGCACACAACTGCAGCGCTGTGTCGCTGATAAAACAAAAACAGAATTACGTTACTCGTATGTTTGATTAAGAAAGGAGAGCCCTGGTTGAAGTGGTGCGAGAAGCACGTATTTTAGTTTATTGTCTGGCACACCGCCATATTTCATGATATAGAAAATTACTGCGAGTTGCAACCATACTAGGCACTCGATTCTGTAAAGAATTTATATTTATAAAAGTAAGTAGCATTATGAACTGTAGGCTTATTCATTGAATATATCTGATTTAACTAACTGTGTAATTTTTTGTTTAGTAGGCAATCACCTCTGTACGACGTTTTGGCATGGCTGGCAAATTATTGTAATATTGAGATTTAGTTTATGAGTCCGCACCTACCGCAGCAGTCTTTGGAAACGATTTAATTACGAAGTCCGATTATTTCAGTTTTATTTCACGGTCAACTACGAATAACATTACATTTACGAAAAAACCATTGTCAAGCGTCTGATACCGAATAATCAAAACCTGACGACTCATAGGAGAGCCAATCATACAGATAAAATAATTAATATTTTATTTTGTTTTATTAATTTTATAGCACCACTAGACATTTAGCTTCCTGTTTCAATACAGAGCGAGGAAAAACAACTGCCTATATGCCTCCGTATGAGCCCTTTCTCGTATCTTCGACGTCCAAACGCGCAGTGAATGCTGGTGGTAGCATAATCGTTTGGCAGCCAGCTTCAAATGCCGGTTGTCTGAATTTTTCTCAGGCTAATTAACTGTGCAACTAGAATTTTGTAGTCACTATAAATGAGGTTTCACTGCTATAAATTAAACAAACTAAAAGCGCGATGCTGCCGAATCATTTCATTATTAAGTTCAAGCAGCATTCAATAACTAATGCAAAACATATCTTTTTTCCTTCGCCACTTTCGGTTGAAAAAATGCGAAAGATTTTGCGGAACATCATGGAATATTCCCTCTTCAGCGCCTATAGTTCAGCCGTGCATGGCTCGTGTTAATCCCATTAATTGTTTGTCACCTTCTATTATGGTAGTGCCGCCTCGTTTTCTTATTCCATTTACTGGCGTCACTAACTCCCTGCCTTACTTGCCCGTGAGTGGCAGCAGCAGCGCGTATCAATAAGCGCGCAGTCGTACCATCTCTGCAGCGACCGATATTATTTCCAGGTCGTCGTGTGTCGGGTAGAGAGTGAGTGGGAGACACACCAGCAGTGCAGTCACGGACGGACCAGCAGTCCAGTCGGTCGGTTGGTGTCGGGCAGCAAGCAAGCCCCCGTCACTCGTAGTCGGGCTGGAGCCGCTGACGGCGTGAACGCGCGGCTGGAGTGTGAGGTGCTGCTTGCGAGTGCTACGAAGTTCTTCGCCCATCGGTCTTGGACATGAAAGTTGAGTCCTCTCTTAACTTACTATCGAGCCTCAACTGTTTACATTTCTTCGCTTTTGAGACATTCCCGCGAGCAACAACGTGTCTGTATTTCAGCCATCTTCCTGAGAAATTTGACTTAATTATTCCCTGTTATGGAAGTTCACCAGCGGTATCTTCTGCCTTGTGGCCGTTGACGCTCCGGTTACCTGCCCTGGTCTTTGAGTAATTTTCGGCAGTGTATTTCCCTTGTCGTGTTGTTGCTGTCCAGTCTGACGTGTATTTCGGCAGCTGAGGTGTTGTTGGCCGTTGTGGGGGGCCAACATTCAGTGTGTCGTGTATTGAAATATTGTGGTCGTTTTGCTGGTTGCGTGGAGCGGAACTGATTTCGTTGATTGGTCGATCGGCTGTCTGTCGGTTTGGTTGCCTCCAGATTAAGAAGTTGTTGGACAGGCCGCCTGTCTTACCTAAACGGACGTTAGTGCTACAATCCCAGGATGACCCTTGGAAACTTCTGAGCACCGTTCCTAGTGTGTTATGTAGTAATTTCCTGGTTTGGATTTTAGTTATTTGGTTAATGTGTGGCTTTCAGCCAAGTATCAATGTCTCTTAAATTAATGTTTTGGCTTGCTCTTAAGGCATGAGATTGTTACATTTTTATATTGGGCCTTCAGCCGAATTTTAATGGAGAGGTTTTAAGATAAGGCCTGCTGCCTTTTAGATTGAAACTCTTTCTAGGCCTTAAGCCGTTAAACATATTTTGCTGATATGTGGCATTCAGCCGAGTATTAATATCTCTCAAATAAATGTCCTTGTCTTGCCCTTAAGGCATGAGATATGTTTTAAGATATAGCCTTCTACCCTTTAAAATTGAAACTCTTCTTCTTGGGTTAAAGCCGTTAAATTATTTGTTGGTGAGCGGCCTTCAGTCGAGTTTTAATATCTCTTAAATTAATCTTCTTCTCTTGCCCTCAAGGCATAAGATTGTAATGCTTTTGAATGGGGTCTTCAGCTCAATTTGCATGTAATGTTTTATGATAAGGTCTTCTGCCTTTTGATGGAAACTTCTCTTATTGCTTAATATGCGACCTCTAGCCTAGTTCCATTAAAATTAAATTGATAAGGCCTTAGATTGAAGATTTAGAAAATATTCTTGGGTGAAACTCTAGAAGAGCCTTGTATTTCATATTTGCTTAAGCCTTGTGTCTTGGATTATGAATGTGGCCTTCAGCCGATCTAAAGTTAGTCAAAGGAGGTCGATTAAAGTTATGAGTGTTTTACATCCTTGTTGTAATACTGTGTATTGATAAATAAAGTTTGTATGTTGAGAGGTGGTGGTGGTGATTAGTGTTTAACGTCCCGTCGACAACGGCGTCATTAGAGACGGAGCGCAAGCTCGGGTTAGGGAAGGATTGGGAAGGAAATCGGCCGTGCCCTTTCAAAGGAACCATCCCGGCATTTGCCTGAAACGATTTAGGGAAATCACGGAAAACCTAAATCAGGATGGCCGGAGACGGGATTGAACCGTCGTCCTCCCGAATGCGAGTCCAGTGTGCTATCCACTGCGCCACCTCGCTCGGTGTATGTTGAGTGCAACTGACAGGAACTCGTTTAGGCCCCTTTCCACAACCTAATTCGGTCTGTCCTGCTAGCCCAGGCGTTTCAATAGTTTCATGAAGTTCCGATGGTGCTGTACGTAGCTTTCAACATAGCGTACGTAACGGAGCAGCGTTTCAAGTAGAGGGCTGTCACTGAGTTTCTTTTAGTTGACAGCCAGAGCATCACCGATATTCAGATGCGCTTCCAGAATGTCTATGGAGACCTGAGACCGAACAAAAGTACGATGATTTGTTGGGTGAGGAGTCTGTCACCACTGCAACAATGTGGTGCAAATCTGTCCGATCTCCCGCGTGTCGGCCGGCCGCACGCAGCTGTGCCTCGTGCAGTGTTGGAACGTGTGGACACTCTCCTTCGAGGTGATCCACGGATCACAAACAAACCCCTCGCTGCTCAGCAGGACTCACTGTGGGTAGTGATGACACACTCGTCCACCAATTCGGGGACTAAAAGGTGTGTGCCAGCTGGGTTCCCCGCTTGCCCACTCCCATCTGTTTTGCCGAATGAAGTTTGCACTCTGCGGGAAGCAGTAGGCGTATGATGGATAGGTTATTGATGCAGCAAAACTTTGCCTCCGGCGTCGACCATTATAGTGGTAGCAATCTGGAGCACAGCCTCTCCCAGTAAGGCAGGGTAAGGCCGTTTTATTGAATAGAAATTATGTCTAAAAGTAGGATTCTGTAACCAAAAGAATGAGGAATAATGTCGTGTATTGGAATTGTGAATAATACTAATCTGCCTTCATAAAAAAGTGTAGCAGTGTTTACCCCTCCTAGGTACGCATTGCTCACATTTCTTAATCAGACTTTACACATGTAATGGTTTTCTTCCATCTCTGCTACTATCGACCTTCTCGTTCTTGTTCCCTTTTACAAGAGCGTTAGTGTGCATTGTAGATATTGCGTGCAATTTAGGGTTGCCGTCTGAAAATGGATTTCTCAAACGCGTGTTTGTTTCCCACATTTGAAAATAGTTCGAAATAGTTCGTAAGAGACGAAGGTGGAATGCCACATTGATGTTACACCTGCAGCCCTGAGGGGAAATTCTTGTAGAAATGTAGAATGTTAGTCTTTGTACTGAAGTACATGTAGTACTGCAGGTCAAGTATTTGAAGCAGCAGCTCAGTCAGAATGTTACAGATAATTTCAAAACTGGGAAAATTGCAGCTAAAATTTTTACACATGATTGCTTGACCATTCATCAGTGAAAATTTTTTTTAAAAAATATACAGGTGTTAGAAATATTAAAATTGAACTGAATGAAATTCCCAATGGTCTGCTGTAGCTGCATTTGCTCAGGTCACTTATAAAGCCACACAACCGATTACGCAGGTTTTAAGTTGCATCTTCAGGTGTACAGTTCGCGACTTAACACAGACACCACATTCATCGTTGACGATGGTTCTTTCATCAATAGACAATGCTTTTTTTATCAATTGAAGATGGCTGAAAGCTTTACCTAGCCACGCCAATTGTTACTCTGCGGCGTTCCGTAACCTATGACATACGTTAGACAACGTAAAATAGTGGAAGATGTTCCAAATTCTGAGAAAAATGGGGGTAAGCTCTAGGGAAAGACAGGTAATATAAAGCATGTACAACAACCAAGAGTGGAAGACCAAGAAGGAGGTGGTTGAGTTAATAACGTAAGACAAAGATGTAGCTTTTCGTCCTTACTGTTCAATCTATACATCGAAGAAGCAATGATGGATGTAAAAAGAACTTTGAAGAGTCGAACTGAAATTCAGGGTGAAAGAATATCAATGATAAGATAGGCTGATGACATAGCTCTTCTCATTGAACGTGAAGAAGATTACGGGCTCTTGAATGGAATGAAACGTCTAGTGAGTACACAATAATAACTGAGAATAAATCGAAGAAGCACGAAAGTAATCACAAGTAACAGAAATTAGAACAGCAAGAAACTTAACATCAACATTGGTGGTCGTGAAATAGATGAAGCTAAAAATTCTGCTACCTTGACAGGAAAATAGTCCACGACGAACGCAGCAAGGAGGATATCAAAAGCAGACTAGCACTGGCAGAAAGGACATTCCTGGCCAAGAGAAGTCTACTATTATCAAACATAGGCCTTAATTTGGAAAAGAAATTTCTGAGAATGTACATTTGGTGCACAGCATTCTATGGTAGTGAAACATGAACTGTAGGCAAACCGGAACAGAAGAGAATCGAAGCATTTGAGATGCTGTGCTACAGATGAGCGGAGAGAAACAGGTGGACTGATAAGATAAGGAACGAAGTGGTTCTCCGCAGAATCGGGGAGGAAAGGAATATTAGGAAAACACCGTCAACAAGAAGGGACAGGATGAAAGGACATACGTTAGGGCACCATGCAACAACTTCCATTGTGCCAGGAGGGGTTGTAGAGGGTAAAAACTGTAGAAGAAAACAGACTGGAATACATCCAGCAAATAATTGAAGACGTGTACTGAAAGTGCTACCCTGAGATGAAGAGGTTAGCATAGGAGAGGAATTCGTGTTGGGCCGCATCAAGCCAGTCAGAAGACTAATGACTCAGAAAAAGAAAGAAAATAAAAAAGTGCATTCACGTTGTTAAATAAAAACTATAAATCTTCCTAAGATTACTTACAATAGGTGGATAGCATTAGAAATCAATAATAGATATTTTCGATCCAGACCGTTTTGGAAAATGAATTGCGTTTCCTTCGTTCAGCTGATTGTTCCCAAAGCGACAAATTCATTTTCAGTGTTTGTATACGGTCGATGAAAAGCGGCATCAACAGATCCTTATCCTGAAGCGTTAAGTCGTTCAAATGGCGGGTTACATCGATAAGGAATGCTAGGTGACTTTTCCACGAAGACTGTTTCAGTTCAGTAACAAACATATTCCTTACTTCCATAAACATGTTTATCTCATCCGAAGCAGACCAAAAATCGTTTTAACACGTAGCCCCTACTGAGCCAGTACACATTATTTTAAGAAGGTAGACTTCTGGGCTAGCTGTCGATGTTTGCAACGAAATACTCTTCTTGGTTCTGTTGACGTCCATGCTTGCGTATATTGTTCAGTGTACGAACTACAGTTATTTTTGAAAGTGACATTCCTTGCACATACATCCTCTTGGTGAATCATGGAGATAACGGCTGTAATATCGCTCGCTATTAACTGAGTTGTGGTACGAACCCTGATTTACTTACATTGTTGACACACCATTTCTTCGACACAAACTTTAAAGGCACATTGGCATGATGAGCTTTTATTAGCAGAAAACGTAATTACACTCCTGGAAATGGAAAAAAGAACACATTGACACCGGTGTGTCAGACCCACCATACTTGCTCCGGACACTGCGAGAGGGCTGTACAAGCAATGATCACACGCACGGCACAGCGGACACACCAGGAACCGCGGTGTTGGCCGTCGAATGGCGCTAGCTGCGCAGCATTTGTGCACCGCCGCCGTCAGTGTCAGCCAGTTTGCCGTGGCATACGGAGCTCCATCGCAGTCTTTAACACTGGTAGCATGCCGCGACAGCGTGGACGTGAACCGTATGTGCAGTTGACGGACTTTGAGCGAGGGCGTATAGTGGGCATGCGGGAGGCCGGGTGGACGTACCGCCGAATTGCTCAACACGTGGGGCGCGAGGTCTCCACAGTACATCGATGTTGTCGCCAGTGGTTGGCGGAAGGTGCACGTGCCCGTCGACCTGGGACCGGACCGCAGCGACGCACGGATGCACGCCAAGACCGTAGGATCCTACGCAGTGCCATAGGGGACCGCACCGCCACTTCCCAGCAAATTAGGGACACTGTTGCTCCTGGGGTATCGGCGAGGACCATTCGCAACCGTCTCCATGAAGCTGGGCTACGGTCCCGCACACCGTTAGGCCGTCTTCCGCTCACGCCCCAACATCGTGCAGCCCGCCTCCAGTAATGTCGCGACAGGCGTGAATGGAGGGACGAATGGAGACGTGTCGTCTTCAGCGATGGGAGTCGCTTCTGCCTTGGTGCCAATGATGGTCGTATGCGTGTTTGGCGCCGTGCAGGTGAGCGCCACAATCAGGACTGCATACGAGCGAGGCACACAGGGCCAACACCCGGCATCATGGTGTGGGGAGCGATCTCCTACACTGGCCGTACACCACTGGTGATCGTCGAGGGGATACTGAATAGTGCACGGTACATCCAAACCGTCATCGAACCCATCGTTCTACCATTCCTAGACCGGCAAGGGAACTTGCTGTTCCAACAGGACAATGCACGTCCGCATGTATCCCGTGCCACCCAACGTGCTCTAGAAGGTGTAAGTCAACTACCCTGGCCAGCAAGATCTCCGGATCTGTCCCCCATTGAGCATGTTTGGGACTGGATGAAGCGTCGTCTCACGTGGTCTGCACGTCCAGCACGAACGCTGATCCAACTGAGGCGCCAGGTGGAAATGGCATGGCAAGCCGTTCCACAGGACTACATACAGCATCTCTACGATCGTCTCCATGGGAGAATAGCAGCCTGCATTGCTGCGAAAGGTGGATATACACTGTACTAGTGCCGACATTGTGCATGCTCTGTTGCCTGTGTCTATGTGCCTGTGGTTCTGTCAGTGTGATCATGTGATGTATCTGACCCCAGGAATGTGTCAATAAAGTTTCCCCTTCCTGGGACAATGAATTCACGGTGTTCTTATTTCAATTTCCAGGAGTGTATAAGTAATGAAATACAGAAAAAAATTGAGCCATAGATATATGCAGCCGCTGGAAACATTTGAAGGTTTTTGATCATCAGATTATTGGCAGAATAAGAGGCACCTTTTGTTTTCTAGGTCTTGTCCAGATCGGACGTATTTTGGCACACCGGCATTAATACTACTTTATTTTATTAACACATTCACGAGTTGCAACCAAACGGCACTCGTAACTGCATAATGCAAGCCTCAATGTAAGTGTCGTAATTTAATTGTGTTTTGTTTCAGAATATACTATTGTTACTAACCTACGTATGTTTTATTTTGCATCTTTAGTCATTGTAAGATTGTTGGGTGACTTTGCATGGGAAAAGGTTCCGTACTTCTAAGCAAAAAGTCGTCCAGCTCGATCCACCGTCGTCTTCGGGTGCTGTCATGCTGCGAAGTCCAATTTTAGTGAAACCACAGAGAGAAGAAACACGGTTAAAAACACGTGAGCGGACCTTTAACAAAAAGCCGATGCTCAAGCGCCGTGACTTTGTATCATATATGATATTCATTTCTTCAACACAACTAAGGCTATTCTTCATTACCGCTAGGAACCCTCGCGACCTCAAGTTCACTGTTTACGCGCCTGATAAAAATGGCTGTCTGCGCCGTAGCAAGCTGTTTACAAAGATGCACAAGCTGACGTTGAACGTCGCCTGCTATGTCTTGTACTCGACGCATAATCGTCCACCGACCGAGGTGGCGCAGTGTGTTTAGCACACTGGACTCGCATTCTTGAGAACGACGGTTCAATCCTGCGTCCGGCCATCCTGATTTAGGTTTCCTGTGATTCCCCTAAATCGCTTCAGCCAATGCTAGGATCGTTCCTTTCACAGGCGCGGCCGACTTCCATCCTCATCCTTTCCTAATCCAATGAGACTGATGACTTCGCTATTTTGTCTCTCTCCCCAAATCAATCCATTCCATAATTGTCGCGTTTGATAACAGCGCCTTGGGAAACTGACCATTCCTCCCACTACAGACTGAGGAAACATTTCCGATGTCACTCGATGCAGACAGCCATTGCTGCTTAGGCAGATCCACTGACCTCCCCCCGTTTCAGAGCTGACGCTTCTGTTGTGTCGTAGTGACCACAGTGTGCGTGCGGGCACTTCGCCTCACTCCCTACGCCACGCAGCAACTGGTCCGCTCGCGAGCAGGTGTGTGAGCAGGCGCGAGTGCCTTCGCTCAAAATAGCAAAGTTGTCAAGCGTCTCTTGTACAACAACGAAAATACCGGAAATTCAGTCTACGTGAAGATAAATACAAAACACCACTCTCCATAAGGTACAAACTGATAACATGGCAAGTGTAGCAAATGTTTTATGCAGCAGGATTTGCATCCGGAGTCAAAACCTGTCAAGCTAAATGTCTCACGTTTTCCTAAATGGAGACTTACTCACATATAGAGAAGTATGCTGTACAACTGCAGCTGTAGGAGGAATAGCTGATGAAATTTTAATTGTTGTGCTTCCATAGGATGCGTGGCCAAACAGCGCTCCGCGAGCGAGAGCGCTCCTGGCCGGCCGTTGTGACCGAGCGGTTCTAGGCGCTTCAGTCCGGAACCGCGCTGCTGCTACGGTCGCAGGTTCGAATCCTGCCTTGGGCATGGATGTGTGTGATGTCCTTAGGTTAGTTAGGTTTAAGTAGTCCTGAGTCTAGGGGACTGATGACCTTAGATGGTAAGTCCCACAGTGGTCAGAGCTATTTGAACCATTTGACCGCTCCTGCCTAGCGCTCCGAGGGCAACGGCGGCTGTGGCTGAGAGGTGAGAATGACGAGGAAAATGAATGGCGTGCATGACGCCGCTTCATTTGGTAACGGTTAGGGTGGACAAGATTGATCCTGTTAAGAAAGTGCGATAATCGTATGGAAAAATCAGCTTCATATTCATGACATAGAACATTTCCCGCAACTCAGGGCAGTTATTTGTGGACCATACACGACTGATTGTGCGCTTCAAGAATGGAAACGTATCATTATGAATTGTCAAAGAGATTCCAGGACACCGCACAACTGAGAACAGAATTCGATTTCTTGTTCAGGCTATTCTCCTTTTTAGCTGCTAATGCACTCCATTACTTCCAACTGTAGCTGACAGACACACAGTAGCGCCCTCTTTGTCCAATCCAGAAATTCACAAGAATTTTATAAAACGTTGCTCTAAGGGAAATATCCCTAACTGCATAGAGAAGCCACTACAATTATTTCAATATTTGATTCAACACATGTTTGCGAACCATTTCTTCTGTTGTGAATTTGACGTAGTCCTGCCAGCGTTTTGCTTCAGCAGATTTTAGCCTGCCTAAATCCATGTGTATCACAAACCATAGTTGCAGATATATTACATTTGTAAAAGCAAAACGTATGAAACTTCACATCATGTTAAATCCCTGTACGTAAAACTTTTTGTAGTTCGGCTTATCGTATTAATACTATGTAATATAATTATTTAATCAAGTAATAAAAGTTATTGCTTTGGCAGAAAAATATCCAGTGAGAATAAATATATAATACAAAATCCTGCTTACAAAGGTACGCTGCAGTATTCATCAACTACTTAGTCGCAATGTGTAGCATACACGCCTTTTTCCGTTTCCCGCGTTTGCAGCTTTCGACGTACAGCCAGTGATGGGGGAAGTCAGGAGTACTGAGGGGCATGTCTGTGGGAGCACAAATCTCTGCCACGCCTGTTCTGTTATATAGCACGAAGAATACACCATTAAATTTGTGGAAATTTGGGGTATGCAGTGTACGACATTAGGTACATTGAGCTGAAACCTGCGGCAGCAACACTGAATGTCACGTGACTGGGCATTGGGTCGAACTGTGCTTGGATACGGCTCCATCATTCTATTTTACTGCAACTCTATACGAGACTTCGTCTGGCGTAGTAGGTAAGGACTGGTGGCATGCTACTCCAAATTACCGGCTATGCGAACGAGAGGTGACCGTTTTTTGTACTCAATGGCACCTCATACCATTGCGCCAGGTGGTCGGCTCGTATTGTCCTCTGGGTCTCCATGCACCGATACATCTGTCCTGGTGTTGGAACTAGTCTGAAACGACGACGTGATGTCGCTCCTGTGTCCATTTTTTTTATTGGGTGTACCAGAGTCAGCACATCTCTCTCTGTCGCCGCGTTAAAGGAAGCCAGAAGAATGTTCTCCGTCCTGACTCCTGACAGTCCTTGGCGCTCTAAACTTTCTCGCAATGTCTTTCTGGATACTTGTTTTGATACAAACCTGCCCGTTTGCACACTGAAGATATGTGACGAACTTATTTGGCCCTGCACGGCAGCGCGGACTGTATGTTTGCACTCTCAGGCGTTATTCGTTTTGGGCCATCCAGATGCCCCAGGCATGATGTAGATAACGGCTCTCCTGAACCCTTCAATTCCGTACTCTTATGGAAATCGTGGGAACAAAGCGAGTAGCAACATCATGGATCGGTAAAACGAAATCTCGATAGACCATATTCATACCACTGTGGAGTACCTCTTACAAACTAACAACAAAAAATGGTTCAATGGCTCTGAGCACTATGGGACTTAACTTCTGAGGTCATCAGTCCCCTAGAACACGGAACTACTTAAACCTAACTAACCTAAGGACATCACACACATCCATGCCCGAGGCAGGATTCGAACCTCTGACAGTAGCGGTAGCGCGGTTCCAGACTTTAGTGCCTAGAACCGCTCGGCCACCCCGGCCGGCCAACTAACAACATTTAGATGAAATATGGTAATTAGAAATTCACTTCATAATCTTTTCTTATAAAAGAATGTAGGTGGCATTACTCCTTCCTACAATGTACAGATGCGCTGCAATCGAATTCATTTGCACATCGAAGCACACATTTATCTTAATACCAGTTTCACAGTTGCTGCATGCTGTCCTGTTGATGTTATCTTTTACTGCCTGGCAGTGTAATTATATGTGTGTTCCAGAGAGAGCGCAAAGAGTCTACAATGTCTAATCAAGAAATCGAATTCCAATGAGATATAGACGGTACTTTGAGTAACGTTAGCAACCCCTTTCCAACATAACCGCTCTTCCCTTCTACATCTGCGTCTATGTATATACTTCGCTATCTATCCTATGGTTTGTGACAGTACGTCTGCTACCACTAGCAGATGTGCCCTGCCTTGTTCCACTAACGAATGAGCCGTTGGAATAATGAGTGTGGGTTAACGTTCGTATTCGCTCTAATTTCTCTGATTGTTGTCGGCATTTGGCATGATGTTGTGGGAGGCAATAATGTGTAGCCCGACTCTTCACGGAACTTACTCTTTCGAAACTTCACTATTAACGCATGTGTATCGTAGTCTTTGGAGTTTCAGCATCTCCGTAACGATCTCACGGCAGCTAAGCGATTCCGTGAAGAAACGCACAACTCATCTTTCGATCTTGTGTGTTTTCCTATTAATCCAGGCTGCAGGGTTCGAGACTAATAAGCAATACTCTGAAGTCTGTGCAACCAGTGTTTGTAATCTACTTTTTTGGTGGGAAGAATTTCAAAATGGTTCAAATGGCTCTGAGCAGTATGAGACTTAACATCTATGGTCATCAGTCCCCTAGAACTTAGGACTACTTAAACCTAACTAACCTAAGGACATCACACAACACCCAGTCATCACGAGGCAGAGAAAATCCCTGACCCGGGAACCCGGGCGCGGGAAGCGAGAACGCTACCGCACGACCACGAGCTGCGGACCTTTGAAGAATTGCATTTCCTCACGAGTCTCGCAATGAATTTCAGTCTGGCATCCACTTCGGCCTACATTTGGTTTTATGCGTTCACTCCACTGTAGGTTCCTCCTCATGGTTTCTCCCAGTATTTCACAGTAGTTATTTCCCGGTGTCCTGCCACCAATGATGTAAATATACAGAAATGTGTTTCATGTTCCATCGGCTAGTGGTAGGACGAAATGAAACACTACTGACAAGCCGCCGTATGAATTCTAATCACCGTTCTAATTACCATTACGTTCGTTTTACGTGATGTTTTTGCGCGGAAGGAACCTCTCCTTGCTGTCCAATTCCTCTGTAATAGACTCTGCCTTTGCAGTTCTTTGAATATCCCAGTGCTGCTCTGTGCTTAGTAAATGAACCTGGGATGAAACGTGCCACTGCGCTGTAGATCTTATCTATTTATCTTATTCAGTAACAGCCTCGTACGGGTGAAAAACATCAAGAATGTGTAAAAGGAAGCTTTTCTATGATACATCTGTCGTGGAGGTATTACATCACTAAAATTCTTCTGGACTGACATATGCTTTTCTACATTTATTTAATGGTAACGCATGAGACAGTATGTCAGTTTTTATTTATTTATGTGAAAGTTATTCGTATTATAATTACTCTGGAATTGTTATTCGTATTTATGCTTTTCGTTAAGTCATGTTATCATTGTTTGTAAAGGTTTGGAACATTGTAATTTCATGTAAATTTTACGCCGCAAAAACGACAGAAAGCATAAAAATGTACAGTTACCTATTTATATACTGTAAATAATCTAAATCTAAATAGCTGCCGGCCGGGGTGGCCGAGCCGTTCTAGGAACTACAGTCTGGAACCACGCGACCGCTACGATCACAGGTTCGAATCCTGCCTCGAGCATGGATGTGTGTGATGTCCTTAGGTTAGTTAGGTTTAAGTAGTTCTGATTTCTAGAGGACTGATGATCTCAGAAGTTAAGTCCCATAGTGCTCAGAGCCATTTGAACCATCTAAATAGCTTACGTAAATTAATTTTCTGGAATGTAATTATCACTTCATAAATAATATTTCAAAGATATAGCGTCAGTCAGCTTGTGGATGATTGCGATCAATTTTAATACGTATTTTTGTTTTCAAAGTAAATGAAGAGGGAACCTGCTCGAACCTCTCTATTATCTGTTAGCCTTTAGATTGATAGGACGCACTATAAAAGCTGCGTTCCTTGGGTGTCTAATCTGTTTTTTGTTGACAAATACGATGTGTCGTATTAGCTTTACAATCATTTGCAATTAAACTAATGTAAATTAGTTAATTCTCATGAGTTCTCGTTTTACCATTTCTCTTAAAAGGTACTTGGCACATGAAATGTTTTAATGCTTTATTGTTACAGCCAACGACCGTTACGAGCTTAACTGATCGTAGCGCGGAGACGCAATGACAGAATACAATTGTTTTCTGCCGTTTATTCATCTTCAGCTTGATATAGGGTCCCTGAGATTAATTACCGATCATCACGAAGCGTTTTCCAACTTCAAGGCAAGTGCGGAACCTTCAGTGATCTGGCCACAATCTCGTCAATTTGGCCACTAACAGAGATGCATTCACTATTAACAATGGCCATCTGCTGCAGTTAATCCTATGTTTTCTTTCCAGTGGTTAGTTTCAATTTATATTGAAGTCAAATTATCACACATTTTAATAATCTTACGCGATCAGACGTATCATTTTTAGTGCCCAGCGTGGGGTGCGGAAAAATCATTATTCATGATTATATTTGTTCGTTCTCCTTCATGTTTCCAGTCTGTGGGAGGACGAAGTAATCTACAAATCTAGCCCGGCTTTGCATTTCTGCAACTTCTTCCATAATTCACGCATTTATTGTGTTGCTCATGAAGTAGAAGATTTGTAAGGAATTATTTTCATTATGGGGTAATGTACAAGACTTTCTTATAAAACATTGTTGTATCAGAAGTTGCCAAAATGGCTGCTCTTACACAGTCTGCCGTTCTGCTCTCTGTAATTAGGCATCCATCTTGCCTTTCGTCATTGTAAATTATTTTTCTGCAGTGTTTATGTATGTATTTGGTTGGTTCAAATGGCTCTGAGCACTATGGGACTTAACTCCTGAGGTCATCAGTCCCCTAGCACTTAGAACTACTTAAACTTAAATAACCTAAGGACATCACACACACCCATGCCCGAGGCAGGATTCGAACCTGCGACCGTAGCGGTCGCACGGCTCCAGACTGTAGCGCCTAGAACGGCTCGGCCACAGCCGCCGGCTGGGTTTCATGGAAACTGTCAAAGAACAAAGTATATACATTGCCAAAAACAGTTTCAAAATTTTCCGCGACAGAGTTTAGTTATTTCGAAAGAATAATCGGACAGAGTCGAATATAAACTTAAACAACAACCTGATGAATTTTAAAACAGATTCAGACAAAAAGCCGAAAGCATTGAAAATATACTCGAAGTACAATAATAAAATGATCGGCAACAAAGAACAATCGGGCAGAATATAAAATAAACTTAAACAGTCTGATGAAATTCATAATAAACTCAAAGTACAATCGTAAAATTTAAAACAGCGAAATATCAGAAGCGCGAAACATAATTGTAAATATAGAGTTCCATACGTCTGATGAAATTCATAATAAACTCAAAGTACAATCGTAAAATTTAAAACAGCGAAATATCAGAAGCGCGAAACGTAATTGTAAATATAGAGTTCCATACCGTAGTGGAAGATATAAATTCAGTTATCACTACGACATCGGAAAACTCAAATTTCAAATTTGACCTTGACATACCGTGAGATACCCAGTATGGTAAATTATCATGTGTCACAAAAATAAAATACAAGTAATGCGAAACAGAGACTAAGTCTCGAGTTTCACTAGCGAGGTTAATAAATTGTCTCTTGAGCACTGTCAGAAGGCGACACAAGAGCTAACTGCTCAGAGGTAAAAGTATGATAAGGCATTTCAGAAATGGGTTTCTAAAAAAGGTACCGAAATAACTAAAAAGGCCGAACAAGAAATACGTGCTGCAGTGCAACCCATAAGCGAGGAAGTTGTGCCCGAGCCAGGAAATCCAGGCGAAACTTTTTTTATCCCGCCTGAAAGACCCGCGTGGGTCTGCTCCTTTGCACTGAGGAGCGCTTAGGTTGCGAAGCCGGATGTATGAAAGCTCACAAAAGTTACACAGGCAAAATCTGTAGTGGCTCGCCCTCTGCGAAATAGAATCAATGTTGCTTGGTCGTCTACTCGGCATCAAATGGGCAGAATCTGGAGCGGCGCTCGTAGAGCTGCACGGCACCAGCTAGAGGGCGCTGTCGTCGGTGTCTGTGTCGTAGTGCCAACGTAAGAACTTTTAACTTCGCCGTGGCATCATGTGTATCGATACCACACCCCTCCCCCTTGAAACGACGCACCGTCGTTGAGTAGGGCTTCTGACGGCGGGTGAGGGGCTCAGGGGTGGCGCAACTGTGGGGGCGGACAGCGGAAATGACGGGGCGTGCTGCCCACCCGCTAGCGGGGGGGGGGGGGGGGGGCGAGGAAAACGCCCCGTGGAAAACCTGCCCAGGCCGCACATCACCACTGGGTAAGTTCGGATGAGGAGGCGTAGCAACGACCTCCGTGGGCGACGAACGAGGTACAAGCACACGAGACTGATCATTGTCATTAGCCGGCCGGCGTGGCCGAGCGGTTCTAGGCGCTTCGGTCTGGAACAGCGCGACCGCTACGGTCGCAGGTTCGAATCCTGCCTCGGGAATGGATGTGTGATGTCCTTAAGTTAGTTGGGTTTAAGTAGTTCTAAGTTCTAGGGGACTGATAACCTCGGCAGTTAAGTCCCATAGTGCTCACAGCGATTTGAACCATTGTCAGTCCGTAACAAGGTAACACCGTGGTGTACAGACAAGTTGTGACATTGCGGAAAGAAACGCCGTACAAGGGGATTACTAATTCACTAATCTGGGTCAGTCCGTAACAAGGTAACACCGTGGTGTACAGACAAGTTGTGACATTGCGCAAAGAAACGCCGTACAAGGGGATCACTAATTCACTAATCTGGGTAGCAGATGCAGCCCACTAAGTACGAATATAATGCAAAAAATTTGCAAAGAAGAATCAGCTGCTGTCGCTGAAGCAATGCGACGAAAATCCACCGGTAAACTATGAGCTAATTCCTTATCTTGCGAATCAAACATGCAGGACAGTTCGGTAGAATCAAACACTTCGTCAAGACCGATAGGCAGATGAGACGAAGTATCAGCATTGCCACTCTGGGGCGTAGACCAAAACAAGATTTCATAATTGTAGTTAGACAAAAACAAAGACCAACATTGCAACTTTTGTGCAGTACGGGCTGGAAATGGCTTTGACGGGTGCAACAACGACGTCAAAGGCTTATGGTCTGTGACGTAATAGATCTTTCGACCGTACAAAAAATCACGAAACTGTCACTCCATATACGGTAGCTAAAGCTTCTTTCTAGATTTGAGAATAGTTTTGCTGGGAAGAATTCAGCAACTTAGACGCAAAAGCGATCTGCGGTCGACAGAATTAATGCGGTGTGAGAGAACCGCGCCGATTCCGTGAGAAGATGCATCGACAGCCAAAACAACTGGTTTGGAGCGATCTAAAGGAATCAAACAGCGATCACTCAACATAGCAGATTTGAGCTTGTGGAAAGGAGCGTCACATTCCGAAGACCAAACAAAAGGAACGTTCTTATGCCGAAGGCGATGCAAAGGCGCTGCAATTTGTGCTGCATTTGGCATAAACCGAATACAATATGTAATTTTGCCCAACACAGACTGAAGTCCTTTGAAGTTCCTGGGTGCTGGCAAGTCTCTAATCGCACTGAGATGAGACGGCGAGGGGTGGATACCTTGTCCATTAGTCATGTGTCCTAAATACTGAATCTCAGTTTGAAAAAAAATTGCACTTGTCTCTGTTACACTTCAGTCCTGCATGCAAAAGTACAGTAAATAAGGCACACAAATTCGGCAAATGTGTCAGGGGTGTGACCTGATACGACAATATTGTCCAGGTAATTGGAACAACCAGGGACAGTGGCACACAACTGCTGCCAGTAAGACTGAAAAATAGCAGGAGCCGAAGCACAATCGAACGGGAGGCGGCAAAACTTGAACAATCCAAGGTGGGTGTTGATCACAAAATAACGCTGCGACTATTCGTCGAGCGGAATCTAAAAGTATGCGTCCCGCAAGGCAATCGTGGAAAAGAATTTTCCCGCACCAAGCTTATCAAAAATGTCTTCAGGACGCGTTAAAGGAAACGTCGCTCCCACTGTCTGAGGATTTACTGTAGACTTAAAGTCAGCACAAATACGGAGACGACAGTTTGGTTTCTTCACACACGTTGTGGCCAAGCCCATGGCGTAGCAGAATCAGGCGCAATGACACGACTGTCTTGCAAATGTGTAAGTTCAGCAGCTAAGGCGTCGCGCAGTGCGTGCGGTACCGGGGGTGCGCGCCGGAAAACAGGCATGTCATTGTCTTTAACTACAACATGCGCTGCAAAGTCTGTGGCGCAACCAAGGCCATCAGAAAAGAGTTCAGCAAAATCATCGCATAGGGTGGCAACACTGTCTGCATGGTCACTAGCACTGATGCAAAGTATATTGTCCTGAATTGCGAGGGCCAAAATGTTGAAACGCGCACATGCTAAAAATGTTCGGAGCATCACTAGAGCTGAGCACATGAAAAGACACTGTGCGGTTCGTTGCGCCATACGTGACTTGCAAACTACACACGCCGATCACAGATTTCCTGTCCTGTAAATGCACTCAGTGTGGAATCTGAACGGCGAAGCGGGGGCGGACCAAGCAAGTTATACATCGATCTGTTCAACAAAGAAACGGACGCACCTGTGTCGAGCTGCATGCGAAAAGAACGTCTACAAATGTTCAGAGTCACAAAAAGTTTCCTCACATCGCGCTGAATGCGAGAGGAAGTGTCTGGCAAAACTTGATTCGCACGACGAGCTGAAAAAGCACGTCAAGCAGAAGGCTTTGAATTAATGGCATTACCCCCCCCCTCCCCACCCCCCCACCATGAACCACAGATCTTGCCGTTGGTGGGGAGGCTTGCGTGCCTCAGCGATACGGATAGCCGTACCGTAGGTCCAACCACAATGGAGGGGTATCTGTTGAGAGGCCAGACAAACATATGGTTCCTGGAGAGGGGCAGCAGCCTTTTCAGTAGTTGCAGGGGCAACAGTCTGGATGATTGACTGATCTGGACTTGTAACACTAACCAAAACGGCCTTGGTGTGCTGGTACTGCGAACGGCTGAAAGCAAGGGGAAACTTCAGCCGTAATTTTTCCCGAGGGCATGCAGCTTTACTATATGGATAAATGATGATGGCGTCCTCTTGGATAAAATATTCCGGAGGTAAAATAGTCCCCCATTCGGATCTCCGGGCTGGGACTACTCAGGAGGACGTCATTATCAGGAGAGAGAAAACTGGCGTTCTACGGATCGGAGCGTGGAATGTCAGATCCCTTAATCGGGCAGGTAGGTTAGAAAATTTAAAAAGGGAAATAGATAGGTTAAAGTTGGATATAGTGGGAATTAGTGAAGTTCAGTGGCAAGAGGAACAAGACTTTTGGTCAGGTGAATACAGGGTTATAAATACAAAATCAAATAGGGGTAAAGCAGGAGTAAGTTTAATAATGAATAGAGTAGGAATGTGGGTAAGCTACTACAAACAACACAGCGAACGCATTGTTGTGGCCAAGATAGACACGAAGCCTACGCCTACGACAGTAGTACAAGTCTATATGCCTACTAGCTCTGCAGATGACGAAGGAATTAAAAAATGTATTATCAGATAAAAGAAATTACTCAGATAGTGAAGGGAGACGAAAATTTAATAGTCATGGGTGACTGGAATTCGATTATAGAAAAAGGAAGAGAAGGAAACGTAGTAGGTGAATATGGATTGGGGGTAAGAAATGAAGAAGCCGCCTGGTGGAATTTTGCACAGAGCATAACTTAGTCATAGCTGACACTTGGTTCAAGAATCATAAAAGAAGGTTGTATACATGTAAGAAGCCTAGAGATACTGACAGGTTTCAGATAGATTATATAATGGTAAGAGATTTAGGAACTAGGTATTGAATTGTAAGATATTTCCAGGGGCAGATGTGGACTCTGACCACAATCTATTGGTTATGAACTGTAGATTAAAACTGAAGAAACTGCAAAAAGGTGGGAATTTAAGGAGATGGGACCTGGATAAACTGACTAAACCAGATGTTGTACAGAGTTTCAGGGAGAGCATAGGGGAACAATTGACAAGAATGGGGGAAAGAAATACAGTAGAAGAAGAATGGGTAGCTTTGAGGAATGAAGTAGTGAAGGCAGCAGAAGATCAAGTAGGTAAAAAGACGAGGGCTAGTAGAAATCCTTGGGTGACAGAAGAAATATTGAATTTACTTTACGAAAGGAGAAGATATAAAAATGCAGTAAATGAAGCAGGCAAAAAGGAATACAAACGTCTCAAAAATGAGATCGACAGAAAGTGCAAAATGGCTAAGCAGGCATGGCTAGAGGACAAATGTAAGGATGTCGAGGCTTATCTCAGTAGGGGTAAGATAGATACTGCCTACAGGAAAATTAAAGAGACCTTTGGAGAAAAGAGAACCACTTGTATGAATATCAAGAGCTCAGATGGAAACCCAGTTCTAACCAAAGAAGGAAAAGCAGAAGGGTGGAAGGAGTATACAGAGAGTCTATACAAGGGTGATGTACTTGAGGGCAATGTTAGGGAAATGGAAGAGGATGTAGATGAAGATGAAATGGGAGATATGATATTGCGTGAAGAGTGTGATAGAGCACTGAAAGACCTAAGTCGAAACAAGGCCCCGGGAGTAGACAACATACCATTGGAACTACTGACCGCCTTGGGAGAGCCAGTCCTGACAAAGCTCTACCATCTGGCGAGCAAAATGTATGAGACAGGCGAAATACTCGCAGACTTCAAGAATATAATAATTCCAATCCGAAAGAAAGCAGATGTTGACAGATGTGAAAATTACCGAACTATCAGTTTAATAAGTTACAGCTGCGAAATAATAACGCGAATTCCTTAGAGACGAATGGAAAAACTGGTAGAAGCCGACCTCGGGGAAGGTCAGTTTGGATTCCGTAGAAATATGGGAACACGTGAGGCAATACTGACTCTACGACTTATTTTAGAAGATAGATTAAGAAAATGCAAACCTACGTTTCTAGCATTTGTAGACTTAGAGAAAGCTTTTGACAATGTTGACTGGAATACTCTTTCAAATTCTGAAGGTGTCAGGGGTAAAATACAGGGAGCGAAAGGCTATTTACAATTTGTACAGAAATCAGATGGCAGTTATAAGAGTCGAGGGGCATGAAAGGGAAGCAGTGGTTGAGAAGGGAGTGAGACAGGGTTGTAGCCTCTCCCCGATGTTGTTCAATCTGTATATTGAGCAAGCAGTAAAGGAAACCAAAGAAAAATTCGGAGTAGGTATTAAAATCCATGGAGAAGAAATAAAAACCTTGAGGTTCGTCGATGACATTGTAATTCTGTTAGAGACAGCAAAGGACTTGCAAGAGCTGTTGAAAGGAATGGACAGTGTCATGAAAGGACGGTATAAGATGAACATCAACAAAAGCAAAACGAGGATAATGGAATGTAATCAAATTAAGTCGGGTGACGCTGAAGGAATTAGATTAGGAAATGAGACACTTAAAGTAGTAAAGGAGTTTTGCTATTTGGGGAGCAAAATAACTGATGACGGTCGAAGTAGAGAGGATATCAAATGTAGACTGGCATTGCAAGGAAAGCGTTTACGAAGAAGAGAAATTTGTTAACATCGAGTATAGATTTAAGTGTCAGGAAATCGTTTCTGAAAGTATTTGTATGGAGTGTAGCCATGTATGGAAGTGAAACATGGACGATAAATAGTTTGGACAAGAAGAGAATAGAAGCTTACGAAATGTGGTGCTACAGAAGAATGCTGAAGATTAGATGGGTAGATCACATAACTAATGAGGAGGTATTGAATAGGATAGGGGAGATGAGTAGTTTGTGGCACAACTTGACCAGAAGAAGGGATCTGTTGGTAGGACATGTTCTGAGGCATCAATGGATCACAAATTTAGCATTGGAGGGCAGTGTGGAGGGTAAAAATCGTAGAGGGAGACCAAGAGATCAATACACTAAGCAGATTCAGAAGGATGTAGGCTGCAGTACGTACTGGGAGATGAAGCTTGCACAGGATAAAGTTGCATGGAGAGCTGCATCAAACCAGTCTCAGGACTGAAGACCACAACAAGAACAACCGTCAACAGGTTGATGGGAATCATGATCACGGCGGTTTCCGTTGCGTTGATGCCCACCCGAGTCACGCTAACGGGAGACAAGTTGTGAATTAGAGGTTCTCTTACTGCAGACAGCTTCGACATGTCCTTTCTTATTACAAAAATAACATTGTGCTTGACGGGATGGGCACCTGTACCGTGGGTGGGCACGAAAGCAGTTCGGACATGATTTCAGTTTCTTAGAAGGTGCCAGGCTTAAAACTTGTTTACTTGCACGCGAGCGGCGTGGCGTGCTGTGCTTTGCTGTGCTGGGGCCGGGCGGGAGGGCACGTGTTGTGCCGCGCTAACAGTACCCACACAACTAGGGGTGAAGTCGAATGCTGAAGTAGCCATGCCTAATGTAACTTGTCTGTCTAGCAAGTCCACTACTTCCTGCAGAGACGGGTTTTTAAATTTGAGGAGTTGCTCGTGGATGCTGTGATACGCCACATTCTGCGCAATAGCGGCTCTGATCATTATATCCGCATATGAGCGTCCACACGAGCAGTTAAAGTCACAATCAGATGTCAGTCCCTGAAGGTCCGGTAACCATGATTTATTGGACTGAGTAGGGCCACGCCGGAGACGAGTGAATTTGTAGCGCGCAGCTACCACATTTACACTGTCACGGAAGTGGGAGTTCAAAGCATCCATCACTTAGTCGTAGACCGCTACGGTCGTAGGTTCGAATCCTGCCTCGGGCATGGATGTGTGTGATGTCCTTAGGTTAGTTAGGTTTAAGTAGTTCTAAGTTCTAGGGGACTTATGACCACAGCAGTTGAGTCCCATAGTGCTCATAGCCATTTGAACCATTTTGAACTTAGTCGTAAGTTTTAGTTTCCGGGTGTGTGGTGGGAAACAGTTTCGACGAGCACACGGTATAACAAAACACCCGTGTTGGGAATGAAAAAGGCAAGCCGCTCTGTACATGGTATGTTGTATGCTGCGAAATGTGCCTCGAGCCGGGCAATGTATTCTGGCCAGCGTTCAATGTCAGCACTGAAGGCACGAAATGGCGGCGCTGGAGGCGTCGTCGGCGTCGGTACAGGCAGTGGCGTCGAAGCTGCCGAAGTAGCTGCAGTTTGTAGTGTGACAAGACCATTTACGGCAGCAAGCAGCTGCGTCGATTGCTGAGTCTGAAAACTAATGAGATGGGACAGAGAAGCCTGTTCCTGTGGCGAAGCCATTGTTTACACAAATGAAAGTCTTATAGCGAATGGTGGGGGCACTTATACAGGGTGTTACAAAAAGGTACGGCCAAACTTTCAGGAAACATTCCTCAAACACAAATAAAGAAAAGATGTTATGTGGACATGTGTCCGGAAACGCTTAATTTCCATGTTAGAGCTCATTTTAGTTTCGTCAGTATGTACTGTACTTCCTCGATTCACCGCCAGTTGGCCCAATTGAAGGAAGGTAATGTTGACTTCGGTGCTTGTGTTGACATGCGACTCATTGCTCTACAGTACTAGCATCAAGCACATCAGTACGTAGCATCAACAGGTTAGTGTTCATCACGAACGTGGTTTTGCAGTCAGTGCAATGTTTACAAATGCGGAGTTGGCAGATGCCCATTTGATGTATGGGTTAGCACGGGGCAATAGCCGTGGCGCGGTACGTTTCTATCGAGACAGATTTCCAGAACGAAGGTGTCCCGACGGGAAGACGTTCGAAGCAATTGATCGGCGTCTTAGGGAGCACGGAACATTCCAGCCTATGACTCACGACTGGGGAAGACCTAGAACGACGAGGACACCTGCAATGGACGAGGCAATTCTTCGTGCAGTTGACGATAACCCTAATGTCAGCGTCAGAGAAGTTGCTGCTGTACAAGGTAACGTTGACCACGTCACTGTATGGAGAGTGCTACGGGAGAAACAGTTGTTTCCGTACCATGTACAGCGTGTGCAGGCACTATCAGCAGCTGATTGGCCTCCACGGGTACACTTCTGCGAAATGTTCATCCAACAATGTCTCATTCCTCATTTCAGTGCAAATGTTCTCTTTACGGATGAGGCTTCATTCCGACGTGATCAAATTGCAAATTTTCAAAATCAACATGTGTGGGCTGACGAATCCACACGCAATTGTGCAATCACGTCATCAATACAGATTTTCTGTGAACGTTTGGGCAGGCATTGTTGGTGATGTCTTGATTGGGCCCTATGTTCTTCCACCTACGCTCAATGGAGCACGTTATCATGATTTCATACTGGATACTCTACCTGTGCTGTTAGAACACGTGGGTTTACAAGTACGACACAACATGTGGTTCATGCACGATGGAGCCCCTGCACATTTCAGTCGAAGTGTTCGTACGCTTCTCAACAACAGATTCGGCGACCGATGGATTGGTAGAGGCGGACCAATTCCATGGCCTCCACGCTCTCCTGACCTCAACCCTCTTGACTTTCATTTATGGGGGCATTTGAAAGCTCTTGTCTACGCAACCCCAGTACCAAATGTAGAGACTCTTCGTGCTCGTATTGTGGACGGCTGTGATACAATACGCCATTCTCCAGGGCTGCATCAGCGCATCATGGATTCCATGCGACTGAGGGTGGATGCATGTATCCTCGCTAACGGAGGACATTTTGAACATTTCCTGTAACAAAGTGTTTGAAGTCACGCTGGTACGTTCTGTAACTGTGTGTTTCCATTCCATGATTAATGTGATTTGAAGTGAAGTAATAAAATGAGCTCTAACATGGAAAGTAAGCGTTTCCGGACACATGTTCACATAACATATTTTCTTTCTTTGTGTGCGAGGAATGTTTCCTGAAAGTTTTACACCCTGTATACAATCACTCAGTCACACGAGGATACCAAAAAAAGCTAAAGCAGTACCGAGCAAAAAACATAGGTAAGAGGAGAAAAAATGATCCCATCCTCGTCGCCAACTTTTGTATCCCGCCTGGAAGATGACGCGTAGGTCTGCTCTTTTGCACTGAGGAGCACGTAGGTGCGAAGCCGGATGTATCAAACCTCGCAAACGCTACACAGGCAAAATTAGTAGTGGCTCGCCAAATAGTGAAATAGAATCAATGTTGCTTGGTCGCCTACTCGGCATCAAATGGGCAGAATCTGGAGCGCTGCTCGTAGAGCTGCACAGCGCTAGCTAGAGGGCGCTGTCGTCGGTGTCTGTATTGTAGTGCCAACCTAAGAAGTTGTATCTGCACCGTGGCATCGTAGCTATCGATACCACAGAACTATTCGCACAGGACTTGATGAAATTGAGAATTTTAGCAGAAGATTTACCCCAGTGGCGTGACAATGTTAATGCTCAAGTAGCCGACACAACAACGGGTTGAAAGGTTTGTTAACACGCCGCGAAACACAATACAGACGCCCATTCACATGCTGCAGACGTAAGGGAATGTATCGAAATACAACCCGCAAGTATAAAAGAAAATAGGATGTTACGGTACATGTGCAGGGCACAGTTACGATTCTGCGGGCGCAGCACCGACGTTAACAGCCCTGCTTTTGGAAGAAAGCTTTCTTAAGCAGAGGCCGTTTCAGGTGTTTATTCTAGAAAAAAGGTTTCCTCATCCGGTGATATTCATACTCAGTTTTAAGGGCATATTGCCAAAGATGTGGAAGATACGATAGAAAATTCAGTTTGCCGCCTTGTGCATGCAGGGAGAATCTGTGTTATGGGCCGCGGCAAGCGCAGGATCCCGTTCGACGTATAAACAGTTCGAACAGGCATTCGTAAGCAAACACTGCTCACCAAACATTCAAGGACGTCTAAGACGTGAAGTATTCGCCCAGAGACTTACAATGCCAAGCAAAGGTAGTCTTCGGAAATATTTTGAAAAGTACACTGGAAAAACACGGTATTGGGACAATCCCATATCTGACAAAGATTTGATCCTTTAGGAATTTTAAAGCCAAATTGCCAATAAACATTCGAGAGAAGCTAATACACGCGCCAGAAGACACTTTGGAAAACGTTTTATCTGTGGCGGATTCGCTTAATTCAATTCAAGAAGACGTGTGAAAAGTATGAACGGAAACAGCAGAGATGGCACGCAACTCGACGCTAACCGCAACAAAGGTAGGAATCACGCGAGAAATGGCAGCGTTACGACGCCTATTGGCGAGTACAGGAATGCCAATTTGTACGGACAAAACGAGAACGGTTCCGGATTTGTGCGTCGAAATAAATATAATAGCGACAGGTATCACCCCGTGTATCAGAACAATAGGCAGCCGCAAAATCAGGAATGCTGGGGACAAAATCAAAACCAAAACATGATTCAGCGGCAACCTCATTTTCGGGGCAAGCTTCGCGGCTGGCAACAAATGCAGCGTGAAGCCAAATATAATACCCAGCCAACACATATAATAGTTGAGGTTATCGATCAGAAATCTCAAAAACAAAATCAGGCGTCAAATTAAGAGCAGTCCTATCCTGCTCCCGGCTGTCGACCGCGGAATGGAGTGGTGGCGAAGTGAATAATGTTATGACGAACGTGATTCGTTAAACGAAGGAACTGACATCATGAATGAGTCCTATAACGATCCAATGTCGAGTACAGCATGTCATGAAGAGCTCATTCAGGGAGCAGTAACGCTGTAGTGGGTGGAATACCAACTATCGTCATAGATACGGGGGCAAAATTAAGTGTACTTGCTCCAAATTTTTTAAATAAGATATGGGAGATCAGAAAGGATTCGACGTTGCCTGAGCAGAATTGTGTTGTCTCGGAAGCCACTGGTGCAGGAAACAAAGGATTGAAAAGCAGGCACAAATTGATTCTTGAAAGCGGAGCTGTAGAATGCACATTTTTCATCGTTAACGGCTTCCCTGTGTCCTGCCTGTTAGGTTTGGAATTTCTATAATGGTCGACCTCCGGAGTGAAACCTGCTAAATAAATTTTGGAGATAAAGAATTTATTTTGAATTTGTCGCCAACTAAGGCACGTCAAGGCCAATTTTTCCAGAACCTTAAATTGAAGATTATAGGCAGGAAGGTGTTGAGAGCAGACAATCGTCTTATTGACTGTGAACATGGAAAGCCCATATCTAATCAAATAAATCATGATTTACCTGATTCTCATTAGATCTCCAGTAAGGCACGATACTCATAATACCTTAGCGAACAGAAAAAAAAGCTGAGCTACCATATTTGTTATTACATTTTGTAAAAGTGTTTTCTTGTAAACACAGAGTCATAAAAGAATACGTTTAGGAGATGAATCTTGTTCCACATGAAACATTTTTATGTCAAAATTATTCCACTCCTTGGTCGAAAAGGGAGGCAGTTAAACAGGAGAAACAAAAGATGCTTGCCTGGAATACTATAGAAACACTCATTTCACTTTATAGCAGTCCATTGTTAGCAGTAGGTAAAGCAGATGGGATCGTGCGTCTCGTACTTGGCGCTGGAAACATAAACAAAATTATTGTACCCGTAGTGGCAAATACTGTATTACGGTCTAGTCAAAACTGTCAACATATCTCATGAAGGACAGCATGTCCAAACACAAACAAAATCAAAGAGTTATACCACCACCACGATCTGAAAAGATTTATCCAGTAAACGCACATGTTTAGCATTTTGGAAAACTTGTCTGTAAACTAGTTTGTATACTAATTTTGTCATATACATAAGTGTGTATTTTAATCTTTTTTGTCTTATACTGTTTCGTGTTGTCTCAAATTGACAAGCAACTGTTATTTGCACTGCGTAAAAGGTTTCTTGCCTATGTCATGTTGACAAAGTGTGTCTCATCAGCAGAAAGCTGAAAATTTTTAAGATGAAGTGTCATGATGAAGGAATTTATTCATCTCATGAAAATTAATCTAGATATAAGTCTGCCATCAAATCAAATAATTTTAAACAAATATGGGACTAACGAGAGAAACCCAGTACATGTCAAACACTGACAATTCTTTCAACTTACAAAAATGAGCAGCAATGCACCGTATAAAACCAAAGACTTCTGTAAAATACAGATTCCATATAAGAGTATGTTTACATGAGAGCGCAAAGTAGGCACAGAATTTCGTGACTGGTTTTAGAAGCTAGCAAGCGGATGTTACGTTTAGGATAGAAAATGTATTGCTTGTTTCCCATTTTTGTGATTTATATTAGAAATAAGATGTCACTGTATTTTCATTTGTATATTTATTGCATTTTTCTCATATGTGTATATGTGTCATGGAATCTATAAAGGGAAGAGCCGTGCATTATTTACATGAAGGATGAAATCGCGATTAGGATTCGATCCTTTACCATGACCGTTTGTGTCTTTGGCGTTTTGCTGACTCTTTGTCACTTAATTTTCCTTCTTGTAAAGTTAGGAGCCTTGTGTCACTTAATAGGCGTATCTATACAAATTGGGTCCTAAACGTTTACTCTCGAACTACTCAAATGTATGAGATGGTGCGACAAGAAAAGGTATCTGACCTTCGAATCATACACAGGAGGACATTAATATGTGAAAAGCAGAGCAAAACAAAAAAAAGAAAGTAAATAAATAAAAATAAATAAAATAGAATTGTAAGATCTGTAAATTGTAAAATTGTAAATATCAAAGTTTCACAACACGAAGTAAGGCAAGGACGAGACGAATTCTCTGTAGACAATTCTGTAAGTGAAATTGCACAGGCTATAAAGCCGAGAAAAACGCACTTCGGAATACAGAACTGACTGTCAGATACAGTTAAATGTGAGGATCTGCTACCGAAGTGTAACAAGCGAGGGTAGAGTAAACGACTGTACTCACCTTCGCCAAGCTGCGACGCGAAGAGATAAATGACGAAACACTAAACACAGCATCCTGGTATCGACGGGATACTAGAGGACAAAAAACGCCTGTACGTATGCAAACTTAGCGCTTCCATAAACGTTTGCCAACCAATTCGGCTGCTGTCCACACTGACGAGTGCTATTGTTACTGTGCGGTGTCGAGTACGTGTTTTAAATTCAACACTGTTATCGTGCGCAAGTGACTAAATAAACACGTAACAAGACACTCGTGCGCGCACTGTAAATGTTGGGTTAGTGCAATGTATGAACAGTAAAAAAGCGAACTCCTACGGCCATGAACAAACTTTGATTTGTGCTTCGTGGTCTAACTAGCTACCGACATATTCCTTAGCGACTTTAGAAAAATAAACAATACAAGTTTACGCAAACTTCTAAATAACGATTCATAAAATAACTTTACGCAGAAAAATAGTCAGCCATGAATTACAATGTGTGTTACTTAACGTTTTGCAGCAACTATCAAACAACTGACACTGCTGTTTCATCTTTTCCATAAACAATCTCGGACACTGGTGAATGAGTTGGCGACCTGCAGCTGCTCGTTTCTCGGCAAGTCCGCTGCGCGAGTCAGATTCCACAGAAAGCTGACAGCTGGGCCAGTCAGGTGCTGGCGCGATACAGATGTAAACATTCAAGAATAACGCAGCGGGGCGCCTCCCGCGCGTTAAAGACACGCCCACACCCTGGGTTGTGGAGCGACGAAACACAAAGACAAATCTTTGAAACTCCATCTTCCAACAGAACAACGATCCTACACAGCATTATATAAATTTCTTTTCGTCGAAATTCTACACCTATAACCACCGAACATCAAGACAACAATGAAACTTAGTAGTGCCATCTACCAGCAGAACAATGAGTCTAAATAGCACTGTATAAATTCATTTCAACGAAATGAAGCGTAGAAGGCAATTTATAATTGAAATACACTCCTGGAAATTGAAATAAGAACACCGTGAATACATTGTCCCAGGAAGGGGAAACTTTATTGACACATTCCTGGGGTCAGATACATCACATGATCACACTGACAGAAACACAGGCACATAGACACAGGCAACAGAGCATGCACAATGTCGGCACTAGTACAGTGTATATCCACCTATCGCAGCAATGCAGGCTGCTATTCTCCCATGGAGACGATCGTAGAGATGCTGGATGTAGTCCAGTGGAAAGGCTTACCATGCCATTTCCACCTGGCGCCTCAGTTGGACCAGCGTTCGTGCTGGACGTGCAGATCGCGTGAGACGACGCTTCATCCAGTCCCAAACATGCTCAATGGGGGACAGATCCGGAGATCTTGCTGGCCAGGGTAGTTGACTTACACCTTCTAGAGCACGTTGGGTGGCACGGGATACATGCGGACGTGCATTGTCCTGTTGGAACAGCAAGTTCCCTTGCCGGTCTAGGAATGGTAGAACGATGGGTTCGATGACGGTTTGGATGTACCGTGCACTATTCAGTGTCCCCTCGACGATCACCAGTGGTGTACGGCCAGTGTAGGAGATCGCTCCCCACACCATGATGCCGGGTGTTGGCCCTGTGTGCCTCGGTCGTATGCAGTCCTGATTGTGGCGCTCACCTGCACGGCGCCAAACACGCATACGACCATCATTGGCACCAAGGCAGAAGCGACTCTCATCGCTGAAGACGACACGTCTCCATTCGTCCCTCCATTCACGCCTGTCGCGACACCACTGGAGGCGGGCTGCACGATGTTGGGGCGTGAGCGGAAGACGGCCTAACGGTGTGCGGGACCGTAGCCCAGCTTCATGGAGACGGTTGCGAATGGTCCTCGCCGATACCCCAGGAGCAACAGTGTCCCTAATTTGCTGGGAAGTGGCGGTGCGGTCCCCTACGGCACTGCGTAGGATCCTACGGTCTTGGCGTGCATCCGTGCGTCGCTGCGGTCCGGTCCCAGGTCGACGGGCACGTACACCTTCCGCCGACCACTGGCGACAAGTGGAGACCTCACGCCCCACGTGTTGAGCAATTCGGCGGTACGTCCACCCGGCCTCCCGCATGCCCACTATACGCCCTCGCTCAAAGTCCGTCAACTGCACATACGGTTCACGTCCACGCTGTCGCGGCATGCTACCAGTGTTAAAGACTGCGATGGAGCTCCGTATGCCACGGCAAACTGGCTGACACTGACGGCGGCGGTGCACAAACGCTGCGCAGCTAGCGCCATTCGACGGCCAACACCGCGGTTCCTGGTGAGTCCGCTGTGCCGTGCGTGTGATCATTGCTTGTACAGCCCTCTCGCAGTGTCCGGAGCAAGTACGGTGGGTCTGACACACCGGTGTCAATGTGTTCTTTTTTCCATTTCCAGGAGTGTAGCTTCAAGCCCTCCTGGGAGCGAATGAAGCGGTACACGGACAGACCTACGTAATTTCATGTCGCTAGAACGACAGAAACCACAAAAATGTGCACTTATATGTTGAGATACTGTAAATAAATTGCAATCTAACTACATTATATAAATCAATTTTGTGAAATGTAATTATTATTTCACAAATAATATTTCGAAGATATAGCACCAGACAGCCTGTGGCTGCTTGCTATCGATTGTAATAGATTTCTTTGTTTTAAAAGTGAAGAGCGTTCCTGCTCGGACCTCTCGCTCTTGTCTCTTAGCTTTTAAGCCGATAGTACGCACTATAGCTGCGTTTCATGATTACCTTTGACTAATCTTTTTTTGTGTAGGCGAATGCGATGTAATTGTCAATGATATGTACCAACTTTAGAACCATTTGCCATTAATCTGATGTAAAGTAGTTAAGTCTCAAGAATTCTCATTTTAACAGTTCTATTAATAGATACATGATACATGTAAAGTTTTAATGCTTTATTGTCACAGTAAACGACCAATATGAGCTTAACGGATCGTGGCGTGGAGACGTAATGGCCGAATTCTGCCATTTATTCATTTGCAACTTCGTACGGCGCCGTGAGACTAATCATCACGAAGCGTTTTGCAAACTTGGATGCAAGTGTGGAACCTTCAGTGATCTGGCCACAGTCTCGAAGCTGTTATTCCGTTTCGCCCGTGTATAACAGATACCGGCCCCCAAAACAGATGGTGGTATTTTTAAATTTTATAGCATTTTCTGGAAGTCGATCTGGCCACTAACAAAGATGCATCAACCATCAACAAAGGCCGTCTACTCCAGTTAGTTTTAATAATTTTCTTTCCAGTGATTAATTTCAACTTCTATTTAAAGTCAATTTTCAGATATTTGATCGTGCACAAGTGGCAGACTGTCTGTTTCGAACTGACGTGCAAGGCGGCACCTCTGATGCCGGAGGCGATGGCAGACCAGTAATGTTGAGCCAAATACTGCAATTTGTGGACATTGTTTGACAAAAGCACCAGCGCCATCTCATGCCAGAGCCAGAGAACGTATACATTTCCAATAGAGCTGCATTAACACGTAGATCAATGAAATTCTTAAGTGTGTGAATATATGTATCTAAGGTAATTCACGTAACAGTATTAGCACCCTGCTCCTAGTCTATAAAGTGAAACAGTACTGCGTGACAAAATCAACTAACCCACTAAGCTAAAATGCTCAAGTTTTTAACACTTTCTCTATTACAATTTGCAAAGTAAGTTTGATTTGGTAATCCTTCATCATTTATTTAATTTCATGTTGAAAAATATGATATGCTACGGCAATGACATTGTTAACGCGTGTACACATATTTTTTTCTTTTCATTGAAGCGTCGCTGTTACGGCGATGCTAAGGTTATTAATACGGTGGAACTATCAGCAGTGAAGGTTTGTTGGATAAAGTTAATAATAAAGCTGAATGATATTCCCGCCATCGTTATATTACTATTATGATTTTGGCCTTAAGTACAACAGTTTATTGCGTGTTGTAGATAGTTTCTGGGTGGATGTATTCTGGAACAATTTTCTTCGTCCTGCAACTTTAGTTGAACGTAACACATTCAGGTGTCTTCATATGTTGGTCTTTCCACCTTGAAGTCGAACGACTTCCTCAAATGCCAGGCCAGACCAGTTGTCGACAATCTTTTCATATTTTTGGACCATTATTACGTAATAATATTTGAATGATAATTCCACCATTTGACTGTACGATTTCGTGTTACTTTATTTTATATAATACCTGATAATTGAATTCCAACAGATTAACTAAACAAATCTTTGACTTCTTCCGTAACCGAAAAACGAAGCCCAACTGGTTTAAAGAAACTGAGAGAGACCTAGTGGAATTAAATATTTCAGAAAATTCACTTATTGATCGAACTGCTAAATTAATTACTAAAGATGAAAACATAAGGTTCCAAGACAAATCCACACAAAAGTCCAAATCCTTCATATCGGAAGAAGAGAGGAGAAGAAGATCAGAATGAATGAAGAAATACTGGCCCTAAGAAAAGAACAACGCACAAAGAAATGATTGATCCAGCGTACCCCAAAGAGTGTGAAACGAAAGAAGAAGAAAATACCTGATAATAACTGAATGTCGAATCTGTGAAAGATATATGAAATAACGAAGTCGTACTGTGAAATGGCGGAAATATTTAAACAGTTGTACATGACTGTGGCCAAAAATAATTTTTTTTTTTATCAGTCTTCTGACTGGTTTGATGCGCCCAGCCACGATTTCCTCTCCTGTGCTAACCTCTTCATCTCAGTGTAGCACTTGCAACCTACATCCTCTGTTATTTGCTAGATGTATTCCAATCTTTGTCTTCCCCTACAGTTCTTATCCTCTACATCTCCCTCTGGTAGCATGGAAGTCATTCCCTCATGTCTTTACAGATGTCCTATAATCCTGTCCCTTCTCGTTATCAGTGTTTTCCACATATTACTTTCCTCTCCGATTCCGCGCAGAACCACCTCATTCCTTACCTTATCAGTCCACCTAATTTTCAAATTCGTCTGTAGTACCACATCTCAAATGCTTCGATTCTCCTCTGTTCCGATTTTCCCACAATCCATGTTTAACTACCATACAACGCTTTACTCCAGACGTATATTCAAAGAAATTTGTTTCTCAAACTAAGGTCAGTATTTGATATTAGTAGACTTCTCTTGGCAAGCATGCCCTTTTTGCCATTTCTAGTGTGCTTTTGATGTCCTCCATACTCCGTCCCTCATTAGTAATTTAAATGCCTAGGTAGCAGAATTCCTTAACTTCATCTACTTCGTGACCCTCAATCCTGATGTTAAGTTTCTTGCTGTTCTCATTTCTGCTACTTCTCCTTACCTTCGTCATTCTTCGATTTATTCTCGATCCATGTTGTGTACTCATTAGACTGTTGATTCCGTTGAGCAGATCATGTTGAAACGTCCCCTTTTGATCATTTATACATGACTGTGCTTAACCTGACACACAATATTTTTAGCGCAACGCAATCTGACTTTCAAAATTCCCTACAAAAGAATGGCCCTGACTAACATTAAACTATACCTTTCACAAATCACTTACCTCACAAAAATCTTCGCTGCTCAAGCTACTGCAATACAGCGAGCGCCACTACTGCCAGCTAAATAAAAGATTCAAACTACGGAAGGCACTAACTACTGATAGGTGTAAAGGATGAGCCAGACAATAGGAGATTTTACTTTATTATATGAGCACCCAAACGGTAACTTCATTTTTTCATTGCGGCCAAGCCACGGCCGGCAGTGTTAGCTGCCTGTAAATTCTTTCGTCCCACGGTCTAGTAACAGGAAGTCAGCACCGAGAAAGGGCACCTTGTTCACGCGCCTCTCTCGTGTGCTGACGAGGTAACGCCGCCCCAGGCGTCGCTTAGCAGGCAACGCTCTGGAAAGTTCCATGCCGCCCGCACGGTTTGCTCGGTCCTGACCAATCAGGGTGGAGGGAGCCGCGTGGTGCGTCGAACATACCCGGCCGCCCGTCGCCGGGCCCGCTCTCTTGTATTCTTGCTCACGCGCGAGTCGGATGGGCGCCCTGTAGCATTGATCATCTCCCGCTTCTCCCGGTGCTGCGGCACTGTGGACTTAGTTTTGGCAGACAACCACTTTCGGTAGCTTCGCGAACAATGTTCGCCAAATTGCAAGCTCTGGCTCACCCTCACCTCCCTAGGCCTATGTAGCCCCTTTCATCATGCTTTAGCCAATAAATGGCCTTTCTCTAAAAATTACACTATTATTCCATAACGCCCACCGCCAGCCCATACCCGCCATCCTGTACAATTGGTGTCAGAAGTGGGATACGTTCCCGTAGTGACTTTGTCGCTACACAAAATTTTTCCCGGCGAGACGCCGTGAACTTCGGGCATGGAATGCGCCAACCGGCCGCCACGTTTGCTCCACGTGGGCCGTGGCAGCTCCACTAAACACGCACAGGGCGTGCGCTGCAGCGAGGCAGCCCACGCTAGTCAGCCACGTGAGCCGGACGCCGCCGCGCTGCCCGCTGCCTGAGTTCGAGGGGCCTGCGCTGCGCTGCGCTGCGCGACCGGCCGGGCCGCCGTCATCCGCCGCCGTCATCCGCCACGCCGCCGCCGCCCGCCGCTGTCACCGACGCGCCAGGGGCTGCCGCCATCACCGACCGGCCGAGCCAGCGCCGTCCGCCGCCAACACATTCGCCGCCGCCCGAGGGTCCGGACACCGCCGCCGCCGCCGCCGCCGCCGCCGCCGCCGCAGCCACTGCACCACGCCGTCGCCACCACCACTGCGTCGCACCGCCTCCATCGCCATGTAAGTCGCTGCGATGCTTACAACTATAGCTTCGACGATCTTCCGCCGCTGGATTGAGAATCTTTGTGGCCGTCCTTTTTTTGTAACAATCATTACTTTTTTCTGGTCACTAGCGTCCCATAAATTTGTAAACATGCCGATAGGGACACGAGCGACGGAACGGGATACCCCCGTAGAGGCACCTGCCTCGCAAGACCCGCTCGAGGCCATAAATGCACAAATGCGCCAGTTATTCGCACAAAATCAGGAGCTACTTGAGCAAAACCGCGTCTTGAAACAGACGCTGGAAGCTAGTGCGCGAACTTCCATACCTGTGGCTAGCTCCACCCCTGTAACAAATGCTCAAACAGAGGCAACTAACACTAATTCTGTCTCTAATACAAACGCCACAATTTCTGCTAACATGGCGACTGTAAGCAATTTTCCTGCGGCTGATTTCATTCCCACCTTTTCTGGGAAGTCCCACGAAAATGTAGCTATGTTCTTACAAAATATTCGTGATGTGGGTCGCACGTGTGCCTGGCCGGATGATCTATTGGTCAATGTAGCCAGACTCAAGTTGACACGGGAAGCCCGAATGTTCATAGAAACAGTGGACAAATTGCGTGACACGCATGAATTTGAAGTATTGGCCCGCGGATTGACTACGCGTTATTCCGATACCAGAGGTACCGCATATTACAGAGATCAGTTATCAACCCTTAGGCAGAAGCCTAACGAGGATTTTGATGCCTTTGCAGATCGCATACGAGCAGTATCTTGTCGTACCTATAAGCTAGGTGAAAATGCCAGCGAAAACAGAATTTTGCGCTCAGAAGCGGAAGCGCGTGCAATTGATGCATTTGTTCGCGGTATTGACCCCCGCATCGGAGGAGAAGTCAAAGCAGCCTCCCCCACTTCTCTGTTTGAAGCTGTTCGTTTGGCAATGCTTCGCGAAGAGGTGTTGCGTTTTTGCGCTACCGCCCCGCGCCCATCGGACCCAGTACTGGTCCCAGCAAAAGAAGTATTTTGTCAGCGTTGTGGGAAGCCCAACCATACGGCAATGCGCTGTCGCGCGCCGTATTGCACTATTTGCCAGACAGTAGGTCATGCTAATAATGTTTGCCCCACAAAGTCACCATTCTCTAATCAGATGCGCGGCCACCGCCGCAACGCAGGGTCGAATCAGGGAAACGCTTGGGGGGCAGGTTCCGCCACCCACCCGCGCCCCCGACAAAAATAATACACCCGGTTAGGACCGAAAAATGTAAAGAGGTGGAACACGTTAGTCTATTTGGCGTACTCGGGAACAAATCAGTTAGAATTTTAGTTGATACTGGTGCTCAAGTTAGTGTATTGTTTGTGGAGAAAAATGATCGAAGGGTGTTACAGCCACCCCGGTACAATATCAGTGGCCTTGGAGAGGAAGTAGTTGTCCCTGCAGGTTCGTGTGTAGTGAATCTGCAAATCGACGAGGGTAAATACAGTCAGATGATGGAGGTAGTAAGGCTAAAGAAGGGTGAATTTGACATCATACTAGGGAATGACTTCCTGCACCGTTATCAGGGGATAGTGGATTATCGAACGCGAACTGTGCAGTTCGGCGAAGCAATTCACCGATTTGGCAGTGCGCACCCCCGTCAGACGCGAGGGAGCTGCGAAAGGCGCCGTTCACTGTCTCCCATAAAACCGCAGATGTGGGCGATAAAAACCACTGACCCTGTGAGGATAAAAGGCGGAAGTGGAAAGATTCTCTGGATAGATGTCAAAAATCAAGAACAGCCTAATACAGACATTCTGGTTGACCCGCTCACCCAGAATGATGTTTTAGATCGTCAGTCAGTACATATAAAGAGAAGTATCTGCCGACCGGAAAGGAGACAGAAGGGTTTTGCGATACCAGTAAGTATAGATAATTTTGGTGTAGAAGATGTTGTGATACCGAAGGGTACTATTGTTGCCAGTGGTCAGGAAATTTTTGAGGAAATAAGAGGAGCTGAGAAGCAGCGAAATAAAGATAAGAAAGGAAGGAAAGGAAAGAAATATTCAGTTAGAGAAGTGCGATATGTCGCGTCGACGATAAGGAGTCAGTTAGCAGAGAAGTTAGGTCATTTAAACAGTGAGGAGAAAAGGATGTTGCAGCCGGTATTAGAGGAATTTTCGTGGTTGTTTGAAGAGAGGCAGTTTCTACCGGCTACGGATTTGGTTCAGCACGAAATTCCGACCGGAGAAGCTCGGCCAATTGCACAAAAACCTTACCACATACCATATCATTTGCAGTCTGTAGTTGAAGATACGATTCAGCAGCAATTAGCTGCAGGAATCATACAACCCTCTTCGAGTGCGTGGGCGTCTCCCGTGGTCGTTGTGCCAAAGAAATCAGTAAATGGGGAGAAAGCCTATCGCCTATGTGTCGATATGCGGGCAGTAAATCGGGTAACGACACCAGACACATATCCGTTACCGCGCATTGATGAAACATTGGACCGATTGGGCAACTGTAAGTATTTTACCACCCTTGATTTGCGTTCTGGGTACCATCAGATCCCTGTTGCACCCCAGGACCGCCATAAAACTGCTTTTGTTGTACCTACAGGATTGTATGAATTTGTAAGGATGCCATTTGGATTGAGAAACGCCCCTGCCACTTTTCAAAGATTTGCAGACTTGCTGCTGCGTGGGTTGAAACCTACAACCTGCTTGGTGTATTTAGATGACATTATTATTTTTTCTAAAACGATAAAAGAACATGCAGAAAGACTGAGGGATGTTTTGCAAAGGTTAAAAGGAGCTCATTTGAGTGTAAAATTAGAAAAGTGTGCTTTCGCCCAGTCACAAGTACAATATTTAGGTCATATAATAAGTGGAGAAGGTGTCAAACCGGACCCCCGTTTGACCACCGCAGTAAAGGAATTCCCAACACCGACAAATGTCAAAGAACTACAGTCATTTTTAGGCCTTGCAAACTACTACAGACGTTTCGTGAATAATTATGCCACCCTTGCTAAGCCCCTGACTAATTTATTGAAAAAAGGAGTTAGTTTTATTTGGACCAAAGAATGTGATAAAGCTATGCAACAAATTCAACATGTTTTAACTAGAGCCCCTGTACTAGCGTACCCGGATTTTGAAAAACCATTCATACTGTCAGTGGACGCCTCAGATTATGCTGTAGGAGCCATCCTGTCACAAGAGATAGATGGCGAAGAACGACCAATTGGTTATGCGTCTCGACAGCTTAATAAAGCAGAGTCAAATTACAGCACAACTGAGAAGGAACTACTAGCACTCATGTTTGGTGTAACTTATTTCCGATGTTATTTGTATGGGAGAAAATTCACTGTCATCACTGATCACGCCGCGTTACAGTGGATGTTGAGCTTAAAAGACCCTAGTAGTAGGCTAACTCGTTGGGCTTTGAAATTGAGCGAATTTGAGTATGAGGTGAAACACAAACCGGGCAAGTTACATCAGAACGCCGACGCATTAAGCCGAAAGGTCAGAGTGATCGTAGCTAATGACGTTTCTATTGAAGAATTAAGGGAGGCACAGCAAAGAGACGTCGAATGTCAGAAGTATGTGGCTTTGCCTGAATTTTCCGTTGAAGATGGAATTTTATATCGAAAGACCCACTTGGGCAAACAGACAGTAATCCCGAAAGAATTACGTTCCAAGATTATCGCACAGTGTCACGATAGCCTGCAGGCATGTCATAACGGCCTTCGCGCCACAAATTGCCGAATAGCCGCCCGTTATTTCTGGGCAGGAAGACGGAAAGACGTGCAAAAGTATATACAAAATTGTCTACCTTGTGTTAAGAGGTCATTACCACCTCGAACGAAAGTGCCTTTACAGCAGGTACCAGAAGCCACTTATCCCTGGGCAGTAGTAGCAGCAGATATTGTCGGTCCTTTCCCTGTGAGCCCCCAAAATAATCGGTATATTCTGTCCCTTATAGATCATTTCTCTAGGTTCTTGATTCTCATTCCTATACCAGATATGTCCGCTGAAACAGTAGCGCGTGCTTTTGTCACCCATTTGGTGTTACCATACGGAAGCCCTGAAGCTGTACTCACAGACCAGGGTACGAATTTCATGTCTGCGGTATTTACCGAAGTTTGTCGGTTATTGCGAATTAAAAAGTGGCGAACGACACCGTTCCACCCAAAAGCAAACGGTCGCCTGGAACGAGTCCACCGCACCGTTATGCGCATGCTGTCTTACTATGTTAATAAACAGCACTCTGACTGGGATAAGTATGTTCAATACGTTACGTCAGCTTATAACAGCCGTGTCCATGAAGCTACAGGGTACTCACCTTATGAAGCAGTATATGGCCGCCCTATGAATTCGCCTTTTGAAATTGACAAACTGCCCCCTGGAATTAAATCCAAAGATGTGAAAGGTCTAGCTCGACGTCTAAAATCCATTTGGAAAAAAGTAAGAGGGAACAATGCCCGAGCCACCGCCCAACAGCTAAAGAGAAGTAATCAAAAAGCAAAAATGCCTGAGTACAAGGTAGGAGACCTAGTTATGTTGAGCAATCCAGTAGTAAAAAAGGGAAGAACCAAAAAGTTTACACCTACTTATGAAGGACCGTACCGTATCATCCGGCTTACTTCACCAGTAAATGCGGAAATTCAGTTAGCGGAACGCACAGTGATCGTTCATTTTGACAGATTGAAACTGTATAAAGGACCCGAGCCACCCCCACCTAACAGTGAAACCGGGCCTATTACGCCAGTAGTTCCACCCAAAAAAGCAAGAAAGAAGGTAATACAACCGCCTAGACAGCAACGTAGATATGCTCTAAGGTCAAACCCCTATGATTTGCGTTCCTGAAAGTAGGTCTGGAATGGTATGTAAACAGTTGGAAAAGTCCTGCATGCAGCAAGAGAATTAATTGACAGAAAACACCGTAGTTACTATACATTTAATTACATTGTGCATGTTAGTTATAAGTAGACATAAGAATTGGCAACTGTTGGTAACTGGTAATAGAATTTATGACGTCACATGTTAATGGAAGTGACTGAAGTTATGTGATCATTTTGTCTTGTCATTTAACGTCTCCAGTCATGTTATCGTAGCAGTCGAGAATTAAAACCACAAACATTCTTTAATCATGGAATTAAGGGGAAAGTGGTCCTTGTCAAAAGAACACGTAGAGAAAGAATCAGTTAATCTTGTATATTTCAAGGGGATTCACATTTCACTTGTTAATTTAGTGAATAGTGCACGAACACAGGTATTAAAGCTTTACCATAAAAACATGATAGTAATACACCTTCGTACATTGCAGTTCCCCCTTCCCCACCCACCGCCTCTGTCCATGGTGCGTGCAGCATTTGCACCTCTCCCCTCGCCCCTCCTCACCACCCAACCATCGCCCTGCACGCCACGTGCGTCAGCCACGCTACACATTCGTATATTCGTACGTTGCAGTTTAAACAGCAAACCTAAAGTGATAGTTATAGAAATAAAGTCACCAGCTTAATATTGCCCTACAGATTTTATTAGTCTTATCTAAAGACGGGAATCTATGTGTATTGTCTATTTAAATTTTCAGTATGGAACAAAAATCGTGAGAGAGAACTTTTCCTGGTACGCATTGTCTAAGCCATCAGGATTAGAAAACATTGGAATTTCAGATCGATCTCCGGCTATGTTGTATGACCACCACGGTTAATAAACGGATCTATATGGCGTCAAGAAAGCCGGCACTTGCCGCTATATCTGTCCTGTAAACGACCGCTGTGTGGGGAACGCGTTAGCCAAGGAGTTGGGTTTGGAATGCCATTGCAAAATATAGTTTATATAGAAGCCTAACACCTGCCATTTACCTACATTTTGAAGAACAGAGTGTTTAAGTAAAATAGTTGTAAGCCGATAGTTTTGTGACCTCTAGCGATTGAAGTTATTAGAGTCCTTTAGAAAAGAACATCCTCCATGCATAACTGTCGTGAACAACATAAGATAACTCTGGAAGGAAATTTTGTGACTGTACCGAGAGATAAACTCCATGCGTAGCGAGAGGACGGACCCAGCATGAACGCCAGTTATGCTGCCGAGCCAGTGAAACCGGACGCAGCCGTACTGTCAGCTGCGCTGTCAGCAACTTACAATCTCACGAGCGCGACGCGTGTCGCACCTTAGCACCTCAAGCTGCACTGAATCTCAACACAGAAATTCTTAACCATTATATAACGAACCCTTTGAATAACTTTGCGCACATTTTCAATAGTAAGGAACATACTTTGCTCCCTACACACTCTTTATATGACAGATGAACTCTAATTTTATAAAAAACCAAAGCACCGACAGGTAAGTCATATCGACGTCTTCCGAGATGCAACTAGCTTCGTCGAGCCGCCAATATTGATTATATGGAAGCAGGTAAGTGAGAGAATGAACAAAAAAGAACAACAAATACACACCGGAACGATTGACTGGGTGACTGATAATCGCAAATATTTGCAAAAACGGCGACACAAAATCATTTTTCATCAGAATCTTGCTAAAGGAAGTATTAACGTGACACTACACTATTCCACAGCATTACACACAACATTGCCATTGCTTAATGACAGTTTTCCTGTGGGTAGAAGTACCAAAGATCGGTTGGAATGAAAATACAAACGAGAGCTTAAAGGAATACCAGGGGATGCTTACATTCATTTTGCTACGAAATGTAACTGGAGGATAAGGAAGTTTTGTTTGAAGGAAATAATATTTTAAACTTTTGCTTTTGTTACGGCTTTGCCACCGCTTATATCACTATGACGAGTTGCCAATTACTTATGTCAAATTGCTTGTGCCTAATTGATTACGTCCAATTACTTATGTCTAATTACTTATGTCTAATTGATTACGTCCAATTACTTATGTCTAATTACTTGTGTCCAATTACTTAAGTCCATGTATTATCTTATTGTTGTTCATTTTGACTGTTTTATTACTAACTATTTAGAGAATTTTACTAAAGTTTTGCCAGCACCAGTAATTTAGTGTTTGTATCAACCTAGTGTTTCCATGTGTCACTGTGCTACTAGACTGACGAGGATAATCATTTTGTAGGATTTCGAGTATGCTAGAGTAAGTTCCCGAGTACTGCCAATTATCTGGTTAATAATAATGATGTCTTAGGTGATAAATTGTTTTGGAAGAGTAGTTTAGGATGTAACCATGCTTTATTATCATTTTTATTTGAATGTTTATCAGGAGGGACATACCACATGCCTACCCCCGTGATAGATAACGTAAACAGAGTGAATCATACCCCCAGAACGAGCAAGTTTTGGCTATATACCTGATCTGTTGGATGAACAAGAGAACCACACCCGCAAGGGCACGTACCTTACGTGACGCGGCTGGCACCCGCGCGGACCCTTAGCTGTCTGTGTCGTTTCTTCACTTTTCCGTTTCGCGACATAGTCTGTTCTACCCACTTTCATCTTTCCACTATCAACAGAACAACCCTTGAAGAGTCATGTACAACCCGCAAGGGCACGTACCTTACGTGACGCGGTTGGCACCCGCGCGGTCCCTTAGCTGTCTGTGTCGTTTCTTCACTTTTCGGTTTCGCGACATAGTCCATCCTACCCACTTTCATCTGTCAACTTTCAACAGACACAAAACTATTCAGTCCAGACTTTGATCTTCCATCTCGAAGAAGAGTTCACGAGAACAGTGTTCCGTGCTCTCTGACGACAGCTGATCAGGCAACGTCAGACGCGAACCGCGTCTAGCCCGCAGCTAAACGCCAGTAAGCGGAAATCTCTGTTCAAAACCTTGAGCCTTCTTTGTTTCCCCATTGTATTTTCCGAAGGAATACCGACTATTGAAGTAGTAGCATTTAACTGTATGACGTGTCCCAGGACACTGCGATACAAGCAAGGATAGACGGAGTTTTAAGCAACCAGCTGGGCCCGAGGAGGCCAGCACTACGGAGTTACAGAGACGGCGAATTTGGTCGCAAAGTAAAGTTAGTCGCAAGATGTTGAGAGGATGAAGACGGTGAATTTTGTCGCGCAGTAAAGTTTTGTTTTAGGTGAGAGAAGTCGTGTTTTAGGAAGAAGTAAGTAGCAGCTATCTTGGAGTCGCAGAATTGTCATTTACACAGTTAAATAGGCGATAACGTCGTGTAAACGATGCGCCTGGCACTGTACCTTCATAAAGGGAAAGTCCTTCAGAAATTACGCTCAACTTAGTCTTTCCTAATCCGATTCCTTACACTCTCTGTGTCCACTATGGACATCGTCGAGTTTTGTTTCTCTCCTTTCGTTAGCAACAGCGTTGACATCCTACGACACAATCTACGCCCCACCTGCACCAAACTGGTGTCACTTTTCTTTGTCAGTCTCACTTTATGGTGTTCAGCAAATATATTGAGTTACGTGAAAATTCTTCTCAAAATGTGAATGTTATTACACTTGGATGGTTAGCCCAAGGAGGCATTTAACTTTTTTGTTTGTTATTGATATGGCATTTGCAACAATTTGATATGATACTTGTGTGCCTCATTTCTACATTTATGTATGTTTATGTAGTTTTAAACAGAACCTACTGTAACAACACGTCTAGCGTGATGTCACGCGTAATCCCACTTCTATTTTGTTGCATTTGACAGTCGGCATTTGACAGTCATAGACCCCTCAGCTGCCGCGTGCAGCCCTGACGACGCGCTGGCTTTTGAAGTTATCTGCCACGCGCCTTTCTGACGTAGCCTCCGCGCAGGTCTTTAGCAAACGGTTCCTGTTGGAACACCACTTATAACCTTTCATGCCACCACGCATTACTTAGTATTCGCACCCCTTCAATTATGTTTTTTATACCTGAAAGCTCATTCATGATTCCCTTGTCAGCTAACGTTCAAGTTTTACCTAAAAAATCAAATAATCACATCCTAACGTCAATTGATGATTTGCTAAGACATGAAAAAGGACAAATTTCTTACGTTCGCCTGTTGGCACTTAAATGAATGGTAAACAGCCACAAACTAAACTCAACAATAAAGAGTAAACAAGAACCTATCAGGCATGTGTCCTCCCTTAGTTTTGAGAGTGAAACTGAGATATCAGTTAATGTGGAAAAACTAGCGTAGTGTAGTGAAGTGTTTCCTTAGTAATAACTCCCTTTTCAACTGTGTTTTGAAATGTGTGAATCTCCCCTCATACTCCCCCTGCGCTGAGTTCCAGTGCACGGACCTGGCCACGGCCACGCCCCCTTCCCGCCGACAGCCTGCGCGCTGTCCGCTGAGGACAACACACCACACCGCCTCGTGCCAGGCGCCCCCGCCGTGACTCATCAGTGGTGATGTGTTTAAATTTTCAACTTATTTTAACAAAAGCAAAAAAAAAAGACATTTTTACTTCAACTTAGCAACAAGAACACTTGGCATGTTTACCTAATTCACACTGTTATGTTTTGTTCTAATTTTGTTTTGATATTTTATGATGTTTTGATGTTTTATTATGATTCTTGTATACACAAATATTGTTGACATGTGTAAGTCCCCTTGCGACCCTTAGGAGGTCTTTAGAGTCTCTATATCCTCCCGTAGGTTAAGACCCCTGCCGTCTTCCGTGAGGGCCATTCTTAATCAAGTAATGTTTACTTTGCTTTACAAGCTAAATTTGATTACATCCAAATAATAATTACGTTGAGCGAATTCACGTACGTTCTCCGCTCCCACGGAAGGGGGAGGAATGTAAAGGATGAGCCAGACAATAGGAGATTTTACTTTATTATATGAGCACCCAAACGGTAACTTCATTTTTTCATTGCGGCCAAGCCACGGCCGGCAGTGTTAGCTGCCTGTAAATTCTTTCGTCCCACGGTCTAGTAACAGGAAGTCAGCACCGAGAAAGGGCACCTTGTTCACGCGCCTCTCTCGTGTGCTGACGAGGTAACGCCGCCCCAGGCGTCGCTTAGCAGGCAACGCTCTGGAAAGTTCCATGCCGCCCGCACGGTTTGCTCGGTCCTGACCAATCAGGGTGGAGGGAGCCGCGTGGTGCGTCGAACATACCCGGCCGCCCGTCGCCGGGCCCGCTCTCTTGTATTCTTGCTCACGCGCGAGTCGGATGCGCGCCCTGTAGCATTGATCATCTCCCGCTTCTCCCGGTGCTGCGGCACTGTGGACTTAGTTTTGGCAGACAACCACTTTCGGTAGCTTCGCGAACAATGTTCGCCAAATTGCAAGCTCTGGCTCACCCTCACCTCCCTAGGCCTATGTAGCCCCTTTCATCATGCTTTAGCCAATAAATGGCCTTTCTCTAAAAATTACACTATTATTCCATAACGCCCACCGCCAGCCCATACCCGCCATCCTGTACATAGGGATAGTTAGCAAATGAAAGATATTAATAGAGAACAAACAATGTATTTACCTCGATATCATCATATATAAATATAGCAATTCATGACAAATTTCAAAACTCCGCCATCTCTCTCTCCCCACATCCACCACTGCTGGCGGCTCACCTCCAACTGCGCAACGCTACGCGCTGTTCACATCCAGCTGCCGCTGCCCAACACTACAATGGCAGACAACAATGTAAACTACCCACAGACTGCACACAGCACAGCCAGTGATTTTTCATACAGAGGTGGCGTTACCAATTAAAAAAAAACCTAAACACCCTACTTACATAGCCCCCATGCTACCCACAAAAAATTTTACAAATTGGATTGGGCAGTGGCCAATACAGATTTGAAAAAAATTTTTCATAATTACAATAACAAAGAAATCGAATGCACACACTTACTGATACAATGTTGGTCAAAAGCTAAAATTTTCTCACAGTCTATAAAGACAGTCGTGATTCATCACAGTAAAATTACAGTGTTTTTCCTTTTTTTTCAAAGTCTGAACAGTAAAAGAGAATGCACACAGAAGTAGTGGATTTCCATGCAGTCTTGAAGAAGTAGTGTCCTTCCATCAGAAAGACAGTGCTGACTCTTGACATGCTGACAGGTAATGGGCCACAACATAGCAAACCCACAGCAGAGTCATTCGACGTTTTGAAGAACATTGGTAGGTAGGTCATCACAGAGTAGACCTACTGCAGTCCTGGTAGAGATTACGGTATTAGTGGGCCATCAGAGTCGCAGACCCACTGCAGTCCTTGCAGAAATAATGGTACTGGCGAGTCAGCAAAGGTGTAGACCCACTGTAGTCCTAGTAGAAATAATGGTATTGGTGGGCCATCAAAGATGCAGACCCACTGTAGTCCTTGTAGAGATAATGGTGTTGGTGGGCCACCAGAGGTGCAGACCCACTGCAGTCCTTGTAGAAATAATGGTACTGGTGAGTCAGCAAAGGTGTAGACCCACTGTAGTTCTTGTAGAAATGGCCAGCAGCCATCTGTTGTGACTGTGCAGGTGCACAACCACCACTGAAGAGTCTTGCGGATAATATAGCAAGTCCATAAACCACCACTTGTGCACTCACAAAGTTTTCGGAACTGTCCTTAGAACCAACAATGCTGTTATCCAGTCCCTTGCTGAATTATTAACACACGTGCAAACACTAACAGTCCCTACTTCTCACATATTGTCCATATACTATGACCAACAGAAACGTGTGCAGTGAAATGTAACTTACAAGTTAATAATAAGATGAACTGGTGTCAATTACAATTTTATAACATGAGAATACAATTACAAAGGTACAAAATACATCATTAAAGAACATAACAATACAGATAACATTTGTAGTAAAACAGGCGTTACAAAAGAATAGAAATGGACATATACGTCAGTGTTACAGGAATTATGACATGAGTACATACATAAAAGATCAGAATAACTTTCGAAACATCAACTTCACACATGAGCATTAACACAAAACAGAATAAATAATGTCTAAACATCTCTACAAAGTAAATAACATATTATTAATGCCAATTATATTCGAGGATAACAGTATTCCTCATCATAGTGAATGTAGCTTAATATTGAAAGAAGAAAAAATTCTATGAAACAGTACACAGTGACAGGAAGAAAACAAATACACAAGGGTACACAAACATATAGTGGGATAACACAAAAGGGAAAGGACAGGGTTTGTTTTACTGCAGTATTTTGCATGGAGATCTCCCTTTGTTCATCATTATTCCCAAAAAGTCCTATCTAAGCCTGCTTTCTGTATTCTGTTCATATTTCTTTCAAAATAATTATTTCTGATTGTACAATACTCATTTGGGCCCAAATCTTTTTCATAACTTTGCAATGCATTCTTTACCTATTCTCCATAGTCAGTTTCTTATATAGTCTACCCCCTCTTAAGCTAACTTAAATCTACTGAGCTTAGATGCTAAACTAAGGGACGAGTCAATGCAGCAGCATATAAAACAATTAATATAAACAGCAATAAAAAAAAATGGAAAATCGCAAAGCAAGCTACAGTAAATCTAAATTACCAAGCAATTCAACATTATAACTAATATGAGGCAATGCGCAGCAAACAAAAAAAGAAATCTGGCTTAGCAGAGTAACACAAATTAAAGTTCAGTAGCACTATGCCTGGCAAACAGCAGCTTATATCTAAACATGACATAGCTCAAGCAGAAAAAATAGTACACTAAAGATAACAATGCAGATAAGGGAAATGTATAATCACATCTTAATGTCTAAGTAATTAAAGTGGTGCACCACAACAACTTATTGTAAAAGAAATATTACCATGTACTTGAAAAGAATATTATGTATGCAGTTACTGTTACTAGTCCCTTCTTATTGTTCTTTCCTTTCCAAGTGCTCCTTTTTTGAAGAATGTGGATCACAAAATTATTATTTAACAGATCTGTTGACAGAAAGTGTTCACATTAGCAAATGCATTTAATTTTATTTTATGAAACCAATGCTGCAACACAGCTGGAAAACAGATGTCAAATGAAATAAGCAATTACGCAAACCAAAGCATAAAAATATCATTCAATAGTCATGTGGCATTTCGTAAGTCAGTAGCTCTCAACTCTCGTAGAAAGACACTTGTCATAATCAGGTGTGCAGATGTACGAATATTTCCCATCAATTCATAAGCATTTCAGTAATTAGCACAAAGTATGAGTAACCATATGTTTTCAGGTAATGAGCGTGTAATATTTGCAATGCTTTCTACAAAGGAACGTCAATAGCCAGGAAATGGCCTCCCTTTTTTTTCTACCTGTGCCACTGAAAGGCTAATGGCTTGTTTTTTTGGGCGGCTGTCGCCCAGGTGGGTGCCCGCGACGCATTACGTGCAGGTGGTCACTTAACTTTCTTACGGAAATATTTACGACAGCAGTTTCCGCTACAGTGACAGTCTCACATAAAAATATTTCACAGGTCAAGAATTAGCGTTGCAAATCTGTAGAAAGAAAATCCTATAAATATGTGTCAAAATAAAATATTCGTCAGCATTGTGATACAGTCACGCATTTACGCACATTTCATAACTCTTAAAGTACGATTCTAGGTTTCCAACATACTTCTTATTCCTCATATACGGTAGCATCATCTTATTGATCATAAACATATCTCAACAGCATAGTACACATCGTTGTCGTAATAATAACTTTATAACACCTCAGTCAAATCTCAAAAACGTCGTAGCTTTCTGCATTAATGTCAAAACCTGAAATAAATTCTCTGCTCATTTCAATAGTGTCATCTACCTCAAACGTACTTTAAAATCATGCTCCCTTACCAAATACATCATTCAAAGCTCTCATAGTATCACAATGATTCCGAAAAAATATGAACAGTTTACAAAGTACAGACAAAATACAGTTTCATAAGTGTGAAGTTACCCAACTGTGTATTGCTTAAACATGTGTCACTGATGTAATAAAAAAGTTTATCTCTCAGTTACATGATCAGATAGCTGTGTAATTTATGTTTTAGAGAAATATGGTACCGATGTGTAAAGTTGTATAAGCAAATACCATATTATCTAGGGTTCCTTGTGCTTGCCAAACACATGGTACACAAAGTAAGCATGTACCCCCCTGAGGATTAATGTAATTATACCCTCAGGTGTTACAGATTACAGCAATGGAATGAAATGTATCACGGAAAACTTTCTTTGTAATTCAAAAAATCTTTAAAAATAAATGTTTTAAGTACAAAATTAATCACTCAAATTCGTGTACTGTAGCGCTAAATGTGCGTCTTGTTGCAACATAACCTGTGTGGAAGTGTCGTAGTTATCGTCCTCCGAAAGCTAAGTTCTGCAGAAGTCAATGTACTTACCTCATAATACACAAAAGTGAAATGCTTTGCGTATAAATGTCTTAGTTATTACGCTTATTGCCGTGATGAAGAAAGTACTGTACTGTAACGTATTGTTGTGCTACGGAAAGGCAGTCTCATTGTAGCTATACTACAAAAGTTACTACTAAAACCTGTTTTACTTTCCAGAATAAAACAGAAAACTGTGCAGATATAAAACAGAAACACTGCAAAAGCAACATTGTAAATTTTCACTCATTAGTAGCGTCGTGATAAAACCGTGTAGTTGTCACATAAACTAACCAATGTGTCGTCTGGTATCTCACAGAAAGTACTTTAAACCCAGAATGTATTTTCAAGTAAACCAAAATGTTGCATTAAAATCTCATTAGCAGTACTGGTAAATGTTCTAAGTATGTGAGCCTTATAGTCGTTACGTAATCGTGCAACTAACAAGCAAGAATGTACAAATACAACACTGTGTCGTCTGTTCACTATAACAATGCATTCGTAATTTCTGTTTAAAATTGTTCCCTAGGTTCTAGACTGGATATTTAACTTCAAACATAGTTGTATGTTAACAGTTTCTTAAGTCTGACACAGCATACTAGTAATGTAAAGTGAAAAGTTATATGGCAAAGACAAAGTTAAAAAGCAGATTACCTTTCAAGAAACAGTTTTGCATGTGAAATGTGGTGTAAACCTTTACTCTTCCTAGTACGCAGAGTTTCAACTTCAACGCAATTATCATGTGGTATACATCGGATTCTGTAAGGTCCATTGTAAACTAGAAAGAATTTGTGACTCAAGTGTTTCTTCTTATGTGACAATGAATGAGCTTTAATGAGAACTTTCTGACCAATATACAATTTCTTTGCATTTGCTTTACCGTGTAGTTTTCTCCTTTTGTCTGCTGCAGATTTTATATTTTTAAGAGCCAAATCAATTATGTCTTTGTGTCGAAGTTTACGCGTATTTGGGAAAGGTACAAGCTCTCTGATTCTGTTCGGTGGTTCTTCATTCTTTAGTACAAGAGTAGGTGGTAAAGCAGTGGAATCATGAGGCATATCATTTAGCACATTTTGAAATAAGTGTAAATATCTGTCCCAATGCTGATGCTTTCTGTGACAATAAAGTCTGCAAAGCTTATTGATTTCTTTCATAATCCGTTCAGACGGGTTACAATGTGGTGAGTACAATGAAATAAAAACAGGTTTGATTTTATGATTCCGAAGCATGCGTGACCAAACAGCAGATCTGAATTGAGGTCCGTTATCTGTAATGACTTTGCTAACGTGTCCAACTTCACGTAAGAAATTTTTAACAAAGGCGTTGGATACAGATCGTCCAGTGGCTTTACGTAACGGAGTGAAAGAAACAAATTTTGAAGTAAGTTCAACAGCGACTAAAACGTACGAAAATCCATTAGATGTTCTGACAAGCGGTCCCAAGAGATCAACAGCAGCAAATTCTTTTAATTTAGAAGGAATAATAGGAAATAACGGAGCACGATGTGAGACAGTAGATGGTTTCGCCTTTTGACAAAGTTTACAAATGGACAAGACTCTTCGAATTCTCTTTTCCATATTGTTAAAATAACAAGTCGTTCGAAGAATATGATAACATTTTCGTGGACCAAAATGTGCGTAGCTGAAATGAATGTACCAAATGAGCTTATTAACAAAATCGTCTGGAATGCAAAGTACCCATAGCTTGTCATCAACAGTGCAGCGTTTGAAGAGTATGTTGTTTCTAACCAGGTAATAATGCCGAATCTGTGTGTGTGTCTTTTCATGCCATTTGCTCTTGATGTCTTTCCAAATCGGATCTTTATCTTGTTCATGAGCAATGTCCTTTAAAGATGTGGTGATGAAGTTTTCAAAGGCGACTTTCTGAATGTAAAGAATACTGAAATTTTTCTCGAGGTTGCCTTCTGTGTTACTTTTCTCAAGCCCAGCCGGTGCGCGTGACAGTGCGTCCGCAACAATGTTCTCCTTGCCGGGAATGTAGACTATTGTGAAGCGGAATTCTTGCAGAAATAATGCCCAGCGTTTTAACCTGTCATGATTTAATTTTGAAGACATAAGAAATTGTAATGCACGATGATCACTGTATACTTTTACGTGCTTACCAGAAAGAAAGAAACGGAATTTGTTAAATGCCCAAACGATAGCCAAAGCTTCTAATTCAGTAACGGAATAATTTTTTTCAGATTTTGTTAGCACTCGGCTAGCAAATGCAATGGTTTTCTGAACGGTAGTGTCATTTTCTATGGCTTCTTGAAATAAATGGGCACCAAGACCGACTTTAGAAGAATCCGTGCTAAGGCAGAAATCTTGTGACAGATCTGGATGAGCTAGTATTGGCGCGTTAAGTAGCGATTCTTTCAAAGAATTGAATTCCAACTGTGCTTGTTCGTCCCAGTTCCAAATAGTATTTTTTCCAGTGAGAGAACAAAGTTTTGGTGTAACAAGAATTTGCATATTCAGAAAACGACGGTAAAAATTTACGAGACCTAGAAAACTGCGGACTTGTCTTTTTGTAGATGGAACTAGAATGGCTCTGATTGCTTCTAACTTTTCAGGATCCGGCTGAATGCCTTCAGAAGAAATAATATGTCCCAAAAACTTCACTTTTGTCCTACCGAATTCAGACTTTTCCAAGTTAACTGTAATTCCAGATTCTGCAAAAATATGTAACACGCTGTTGAGGATGCGATTGTGTTGTTCCCATGAGGCTTCTGCTATCAGAATATCGTCTACATATAAGGTGATGTGACGTTTTAAGAATTCAGGTAATATGGAATTTAGCCCGCGAATGAATGCTGCTGAGGAAATGTTCAAACCAAAAGGAAGTTTCCGAAACTGATAACAAACGCCGAAACAAAGGAAAGCTGTGTATTTTCTACATTCTGGATGAAGTTCGATCTGATAAAAGCTGGATCTGAGATCAATGGAAGACAACACTTTTACACCATTAAAATTTTGAAGAAGTTCTTCCATCGTCTGCGGCCTGTCTGTTTCAGGAATAATGATAGTATTGATTTGTCTCGAATCTAAGACAAGCCTGATCGATCCATTTTTCTTCTCAACAACATGTAACGGATTGTTGTATGAGCTTACTGCAGGCTCAATAATGCCCTCGTCAAGCATAGATTGTATTTCTGTTCTAACACGGTCCCTATAATGTGCTGGAATTACGTATGGTCTAACACAAAATTTAGTATGCTCACGAACAAGAAATTGGTATTGAAATCCCTTGATTGTTCCTGTTTTGTGAGTAAAAATTGTGGAATGTGCTTGTAAAATCTCAAAAAGGTCCTGCCTATCAGTGTCATTACAATTCTCAATTGTTTGAATTTTATTCTGAATTAACTTATTAGTGTCAAATGCGCCGTCGATATCATCCCTGTCAGTACTTGCAGAATGATTGTTAGCGTCAAGTTCCGTCGAAAATTCCGAACTGTTGTCTAACAGGAGGTAAAGCCGATTAATTTCTTCGTCATGGTTTGAGAGCCAATCTTCAAATTTCAAAGCTACTGACTTACCTTCTTTTTCTAAAGTTATTTCAGCATCGTGAAAGTTTAAGATTGCTTTGTATTCATTCAAAAAGTCTACTCCCAGTATAATTTCCGTCGACAATAATGGAACAATAAGAAAGTTCATAGAGAAGCTGTGGCTTTGACAAAAGAATTCTAAGTTGGTTTGTTGGCGTACATCTACACTTTTTCCAAAGATTGCACCTTGTAATTTAATTTTACGTAACGGAATTGTGGGGCAATCGTTCGATTTGTTGCATTTGCTAAAGGCTGTTTCACTGATTACTGAAATGGGACTGCCAGAGTCAAGTACTGCCGTAAATTTTACGTCATTTACTGTAATGTGAATCACAGGATATGCAATGTTGTTATGTTTTACGTCGTGTTCTTGGATTAAGATGTTCCTAATGTCTTCCATTTTTACGTAATTACTAGCTACGGCAGCTGCGTCGTCAGTTTCAGAAGTACGTTTTGTGGCAGCCAGCGGTGTGAGTCATTGCCTATGGTCTCTTTGTTGGCGCGCGTCGTTATTGGGATTTGGAGACCTAACTTCTACAAATTCACCGTGACGAGAAGGCCCTGCTCTGTTTGAATCCCGCCAGTTCTGATGCAATTCAGGTCTGTCGTTACGATCACATCGTCTGTCGTCATGTCGGTAGTTCCTGTAGTTTCTTTCTTGTCGGTTAAGTGGTGGAGAATTTCTCCCTGAATCGTAACTGTGCGCTGGACCGTTGCGTCTAAAGTTATTCTGTCTCCCGTAATAATAATTATTTTCGTTCCCATATTGTCTGTTTCTCTGATTGTCTCTGTGATAGTCACTACCGCGGAGAGGTGATCTTTCCCTGTAATTATTACTACTCTGCCAACGGTTGTCGTACGGGTGGTGTCTGTTTTGGTCACGATTTGCGTTGTAAGAATAGACCTGTCGTGTCCAGTTATTGTTTCTGTCGTCACAGGATTGTGACGGAAGTGACCTGTAGTGATTGTTTTCCTGTTTTCGCATCCCGCGACTGTCTGTGTCAATTTCCAGTTCTTGTAACAGTCCCTGAAAAGCCTCAATGTCTTCTTTACAACGTCCTGCTAAAATAATATGTCGTAAATGTTCAGGCAATTTGAGTAAGCAAATGCGGATGAGTTCTGAAGGGCTGTATGGGTTTGAAAGATACTGATTCTTATGCAACATGTCTTCAAAATATTTCACAACACTGGAAAATTCAGATTGTTCGAAATGTTTCATCAGTATGATGCCATGTTTTACTCGGTCTTGTGTGGCTTGAGACCAATATGCTGAGAGGAAGGCATGGTAAAACTCTCCTTCACTGTGGCAATCGTGAATTACCGATCGCATTCTTACAGCTGGTTCATTCTCCAAGTAGCCACACATAAATTCTAATCTGTGTTCTAACGACCAGGTGGGAGGAAAACAATGAGAGAATTGATGGAGCCATGCTTGTGGATGAATGTCGTTACCAGAATTCTTAAATGTTTTGAATTTACGTGTAGTAATGAACAGCTTATAGTCAAAATCGTCATGTCGGCGAGTCGCATGTCGGTCATTGTTACTTCGTTTCAGCGGTTCCATCTCAAAATCCAATGCGCCTTGCCAATTTCTTTCATAACTTCCGAAGTGTCCTGTGTTATTATTTTGTGTTTGTTCCGTATTTCTATGTCCCTCTTCCCGTATAGGAGCACGAGTGTCCTCTGAAATACGTAATTCTTGTATTACCTGTGTCAACTGATCTTGTACTTCCCGGATTTCTCTTTTGTACTGTGTATTGATTTGATTTTGATTTTGTTTGAATTTTCTTATTTGTTCATACTCTTCTGTGTCAGTGAAGGCTACGGGTCTTGTGTCATTCAGATCATCATCTACCTTTGTAGATAAGTTAGTGACCTGATCCGAAAGTTCGGTTACTTTCTCCGATAGTGTACTTATTTCCTCCATGTGTCTTTCTGAACCAATTTTCAGGGTATCTACTGTGTCCTTTAAGTTTTCCTGAGTTCTTGCAAGTTGCGTAACCGAATCGGTAGATGCAACTGAGTCAATTTTAGCTTGCAAGGTCTCATGATTTTCATGAACAATAGTTTGCAGTTCTTTTATGGCTGCTTCGTGATTCTGTAATACATTTTCATGACGCGAAAAAATAGGTTGGAAATGCTCACAAATTTGTGTTTTTACGTCATTACAGACCTTTTGACATTTCGATTCGATGTTATGTAACTCAGTGGTTAAATCTTCACGTGTTTGTTCAAGTGTAGTGTCTAACTTTTGAAGATTTTGTTCCATTGTGTCTAACTTTTTGAGATTTTGTTCCACTGTGTCTAACTTTTTGAGATTTTGTTCCACTGTGTCTAACTTTTTAAGATTTTGTCCCATTTGTTGCATTAATTGCAATAATAATGTATTAGTGTCTGGAATCTGTTTCTCTACGCTTTTCGGCAGTGCATTTGCACTGGCAACATTCACATTTTGACAAGCAGAAAATGCGTCTTGACTTATTTGAGAAAACGGTGATAACCCAAAACTTGAATCTACAGTATTTGCGAAATTGTGTCCTGTCATTTCGGATTCCTGAGGCGAGCTGTTGCCAACCGATCGATCGATAATGCTTCCCTGTTCACTACCTGTTTCACTGTCTACACCATTGTTTGCAGCCCGCTCCATTTCCCTATGCACAACTACCAAAGTACTACTTTGAACATCAGTTAATTCATTACTCGGTGGCGCTAACACACTGCTTTCATTTTCACTGTCATTTCTCAGTTTACTTTGGAGCCTAGTATTACGTTTTTCACACGCCATTATTGTCACAATATTTCACACGACAACACAGAAAAGCACAATTTGAAGAGCAAAAATAAGAGAACACATTAACATAACACTGAAAATAATATCTAGTTAATTGCAGCTGCGAAATACTTGGTGCAAATCTACATGCATGCCACAACTGTTTTACTGTACAACAATGAAAGACTGCAACTACAAAGGAGATTTTCTCTACAATTACGAGCTAGCAATAAACAAAATCTACACTAATTACACAAACTACAACAAAAAATCAGAAGATTCCAGTGAGGTATCCTCGGCTAAGGGTCGACATATGAAACGTCCCCTTTTGATCATTTATACATGACTGTGCTTAACCTGACACACAATATTTTTAGCGCAACGCAATCTGACTTTCAAAATTCCCTACAAAAGAATGGCCCTGACTAACATTAAACTATACCTTTCACAAATCACTTACCTCACAAAAATCTTCGCTGCTCAAGCTACTGCAATACAGCGAGCGCCACTACTGCCAGCTAAATAAAAGATTCAAACTACGGAAGGCACTAACTACTGATAGGGATAGTTAGCAAATGAAAGATATTAATAGAGAACAAACAATGTATTTACCTTGATATCATCATATATAAATATAGCAGTTCATGACAAATTTCAAAACTCCGCCATCTCTCTCCCCACATCCACCACTGCTGGCGGCTCACCTCCAACTTCGCAACGCTACGCGCTGTTCACATCCAGCTGCCACTGCCCAACACTACAATGGCAGACAACAATGCAAACTACCCACAGACTGCACACAGCACAGCCAGTGATTTTTCATACAGAGGTGGCGTTACCAATAAAAAAAAAAAAAACCTAAACAGCCTACTTACAATGTACTTCTTCACTTACACTCAGGATAGCAATATCATCAGCGAATCGTATCATTGATACCCTTTCACCTTGAGTTTTAATTCCACTCCTGAACCTTTCTTTTACTTCCATCATTGCTTCCTTGATGTACAGATTGAACAGTATGGGCGAAAGGCTGCATCCTGGTCTCACACCCTTTTTAATACGAGCTCTTTGTTCTTGATCGTCCACTCTTATTATTTCCTCTTGGCTGTTGTACATATTGTATATGACCCGTCTCTCCCTATCGCTTACCCCTACTTTCTTCAGAATTTCGAACATCTCGCACCATTTTAAATTGTCGAACGCTTCTCCAGGTCAACAAATCCTATGAATATGTCTCGATTTTTCTTTAGTCTTGCTTCCATTATTAACCGCAACGTGAGAATTGCCTCTCTCGTACCTTTACCTATCCTAAAGCCAAACTTATCCTTATCTAGCGCATCCTCAATTTTGTTTCCATTCTTCTGTATATTATTCTCGTAAGCAACCTGGATGCATGACCTGTTAAGCTGATTGTGTGATAATTGTCGCGCTTGTCAGCTCTTGCCGTCTTCGGAATTGTGTGGACGATGCTTTTCCGAAAATCAGATGGTATGTCATCAGAGTCATACATTCTACGCAAGAACGTGAATAGTCGTTTTGTTGCCGCTTCTCCTTATGATTTTAGATATTCTGATGGAATGTTATCTATCTCGTCCGCCTTATTTGATCTTAAGTCCTCCAAGGCACTTTTAAATTCTGATTCTAATATTGGATTCCCTATCTCTTCTAAACCGACTCCTGTTTCTTCTTCTATCACATCAGACAAGTCTTCCCACTCAGAGGCTTTCAGTGTACTCTTTCCCCCTATCAGCTCTCTCCTCTGCATATAACACTGGAATTCCCGTTCCACTGTTAATGTTACCATCCTTCCTTTTAATGTCACCGAAGGTTGTCTTGACTTTCCTGTATGCTGAGTCTGTCCTTCCGACAGTCATTTCTTCTTCTATGTCTTCACATTTTTCCTGCAGCCATTTCGTCTTAGCTTCCCTGCACTACCAATTTATTTCATTTTTCAGTGACTTGTATTGCTGTATTCCTGAGTTTCCCACAACGTTTTTGAGCTTCCTCCTTTCATCGATCAGTTGACGTATTTCTTCTGTTACCCATGGTATCTTCGCAGTTATCTTCTTTGTACCTATGTTTTCCTTCCTGAATTCTGTGATAGCCCTTTTTAGAGATGTCCATTCCTCTTCAACTGTACTGCCTGATGAGCTATTCCTTACTGCTGTATCTATAGCCTTAGAGAAGTTTAACTGTATCTTGTCATTCGTTAGTACTTCAGTATCCCACTTCTTTGTGTATTGATTCTTCCTGAATAACGTCTTAAACTTCAGCCTACTCTTCGTCACTACTACTTTGTAATCTGAGTCTATATCTGCTCCTGGGTACGCATCACAATCCAGTACCTGATTTTGGAATTTCTGTCTGACCATGACGTAATCTAACAGAAATCCCCCTTTATCACTTGGCCTTTTCCAAGCGTACCTCCTCCTCTCGTGATTCTTGAACAGAGTATTCGCTATTAATAATTGAAACTTGTTACAGAACTCAATTAGTCTTTCTATTCTCTCATTCCAAGCCCATATGCTACTGTAACCTTTTCTTCTACTCCTTCCCCAAAAGTATGAAATGAGTAATAGAATTTAAAGTGTGCTATGAGGTATATAGTACGCAAGTAACATAGTTAAAGTTATGCTATCCAAATATTTCTATTCATTTCTCTTTATTAAATAGATAAGTATGCATAAACATCTAAATTCATTAGAAACTCAGTAGTTTCAGCATTACAATATTTAAAAAAATATTAAAGTTCACCATATTTCAGATCAGTAGAAGTGAAAAAATCAGTTAGTTCAGAACAGCGTGTGTCGCTACTGGCTGGGAATCATTTTTATGTCATGTAATTTTAAATCATTTGCAACAAAAATGGTTCAAATGGCTCTGAGCACTATGGGACTTAACTGCTGACGTCATCAGTCCCCTATAACTTAGAACTGCTTAAACCTAACTAACCTAAGGACATCAAAAACATCAATGCCCGAGGCAGGATTCGAACCTGCGACCATAGCGGTCGCGCGGTTCCAGACTGTGGCGCCTAGAACCGCTCGGCCACACTGGCCGGCCATAAGCAACAGAATTTTTTCTAATTTCCATTTCAATTCCCTGTTTTCTGCTGTTGTGTATGTGGTGGTGTTAAAAGAGCCGCATTCATTCCATCAGACAAAATACAGTCACGGTAATATCCAATTAAAATAGAGACATTTGGCAATACGAAGCTGGGTCAGTTGTTGCGTGTCAAAGACCAGTAGGAACGTTGCCAAACGCTGGCGCTCCGACCGTGTAGTACAATGAACAATAACATTCTTTGGCATCACTTGTGTCCAGAGGGCGGCCTCATATTCATATCATCCCCTTTATACTGTTTTGCTATGTGCACCATGTTATTTGTGTCGTAGACAACGTAAAAACGTCCTCATCACAGTTACCTACAGAGTACTAAATAAATCGTATTTTATATGTGCTTAAACGTTATGAGATTTACAAAGCGTACGAAAATTTTAGAGATTTATTGTAGACATCAAAACATTAAAAACGTTAATATGAACACAGGTCTGAAAATCCTTCTTTGTGAACGTATCAAAGGGTTCATTCTTCGTGTCACAATAGTCATGCACTTACAGAAAACAGATACATGTACGGAAGGATTTTTTTTTTCATAGAAAAACAATTATGTATTTAACAAACTCCTTTACATCTGGAGAAATTGCTCAAAGTGACTCCCTCTTGCTTTCATGCATCCCCCAAGTCTGCATACCATATTTTGCTGTACTTTGTAGAAAATTTCTGGTGTGTTCCAATTTGGTCGAATCCAGAACATCACATTGCATATGGGTATTGAGTTCACGACGGGCTTTAACTGTTCACAAACAAAAACTGGATTAAAATATACCTATTTTTAACTGGCTATCGAGATACTGACAAACTTTTAGTTTAAAGTGAGGTGGAGCGCCATCGTGCATAAACTATATTCGTTAGGTGACGTCTAGGGATGTATCATTATGTAAATGAAGCAACTGAAATCTGATACGTTTGTCCAATAAGAGGTTGCGGAAAAGGGGCAAAGACAGTTGATTGTTTCGATGACTGGAGATCCCATGACATGAAAAGCCAGCCTCATCAGTGGATAACGTTCAGGATAGTTAACGTGTCTGATGGTTTTGAATTTATTGTACACAATGAGATTTTATAATACAGCAACACAATGAATAATAGTTCATATTTTACATGTTAATTTTCACAGAAATAAATTATTTGTGAAAAATAATGTCCTTTAAGGGCTGACCCTCTTACTCAGCACATTGCCGTACCTCAGAGTGAAGCTTGTCATCACTCTTTCCCGTATGTTACGGAATATAGCACGAATCTCTGGCTCAGTTGTTATCCTTTAATTGAAGCCCAGTGCATGGCTCACTGATGAACAGTTTGTTCTTGGGAGAGAACCACGATAAAAGATATCACACGGAGTAAGGTATGGAGGATGGGCTGGCCAGTCAACATCTCCTCTGTTGGATATCACTTTCCCTGGAAACAACTTCCTTACTTCAGACAGACTCACAGTTGGAGTGTGAGCTGTCGCACGGTCTTGCTAAAACCAAACATTTCCACGGATTTCTGGGCCAAACAATTCACGCAACATGGCCAAGTTCACAGTGACGGCTCTCCCATTTTTTTCGAAGAAATCAGCCCTGTGACACCAAATTTGCCTGGTGCAGCCCTGCCACAATGCAGTTTACTCTGGTGCAACTGCTGAAGGTTGTTTGGAGACCAGTAATGACAGTTTTGTTGATTAACCCTTTATCAACACTGACATTAAAATCGCAGTTCCAGTTTCTTCCTCCAACATCTCTTTCATTACTTCAGCGAAACGTCCCCTTTTTACAAAATATTCAGAATTCAGCTCCTAAGCAATTGCAATTTTGTAGGGACGAAAATTTGTACTGTTGTAAATGCGCCGAACGCACGAGTTTGATAACCCAAGAGACTGTGTTTGTCGTCTTGCAGTTCGTTTGGGGTTCTGTTGAATTGCGTGATGCACAGGTTCAAAGTTTTCTGTTGAAGTGGCCGCCTTCGCACTGCCTCCTGGTTCTTTCGTCAGTGGGGAACCTGTCAAAAGAAAGTTTTTAACTCTTAGCGGAATGGCAATGCAGGTTGAAATTGCACCATTATGTGATGGTCGCAAATTCTGCATTTTTAAAGAACTTCTCTACAATGAACGCACAATGTTGCACAGTTCACCTCTCCACTGCAACTAAACTGTTTCTGTAGGGGAAAACAATGGCCCGAAGCACGCCCCTCCACTACGCTGACTCACCCACTACTTCTCAAGTCAAAAACATCAGGTAACGCTGACTCACCATGTACATGCTAAGAAGCCTAGACTGCCCTATACAGCTTTGACTGGAGGTTATTACTCTCTGAAAGTCCGGCTCACTAAATCTTTGCATCTATTGAGGGTGACATGGTTACAGAAGATTTTCATGCTTATTGTTCCACAGTGTCAAGCGATTAACGCTTTACCTTCTTGCAGTTCTCCTTTTACTATTATGATGGATTTTCGTTCGAAGTACCAGGAATTAGTTCTTGAAATTCAGCCATTCGTACATGACATGGTCTCCCTCCATTTGCAACTCTCTCCCCAGGTGAGCCTTTCTCTCGCAAGCGTTGGTGTAGTCGTACAAACGTTCATGTAGCCTACGAGGTAACTACCTCCAGGATAACGTTCGGCCTAAAGTTACCGGGCTGCGTCTACATTCCCATTGCTATGCCGTACATGTATTGCATATCCGTCATTTCAGACGCTAATTACATCGTTGTGGTGTGTTGTGATGTAAGTTACTCTAAAGCAAGATAAAAGACAATTAGATGAAACAAAACAAATGCTATGACTAACTGGATACAAGAAAGCGTAATAATGCATGTTAGAGGTAAATAACATAACCCGGAAAAACTACAGTGAATTCCTTTCACAATTCGCTAACGAGGGATCTTTGGACCCAAGTTCATATGAACGTTTAGCAATCTTTTGATGCCAATAATAAATCGTTGAAATTTCTGACAAATGTTTTTATACACCCAGCAAATGTGTTCTCCATTTTTGGTTGTTAAGCGTCCGAATTATGTGTGACACTTTCAGAAAATAATCTAAAGTTCTGATCACTACGGAGTTCAGTGGAAATTATCGTAAGTCTTTAAATTCAATACCAAAAAAATATTATGAATCCCCGGACTCATTCAGGAGTATACTGAGTCCTGTACACAACGAGTTAAAAGTCCGCGAAACCCGTTGTGCGAAATATAGTTAAGGCCACGAGCACACGAAAATTTTTTATCGTTCCTAGACCTATCGCAAGAAGGAAGTTAAACACTTTTAGAAGCTACTGAAGTGCTGGACATCCGCACAAGTTTTACCTCCGCTAATGCGTTCTAACAACTGTCTACGGCAAATATAGCCAAGTCTCCTGTACGGCCACTCACATGTCGTTGGAAAAATTTTCCATTATACGTTTGTATATATCACACCTAAAAATCCCAATATACCACACAAATCGCACTTGCATGACAATTACTATGACCTATCGATTTCACAGGCAAATTTTGCATATTATCTCCCCTTCCCTTAATTTTCAATGAATAAATACTGTACTAAAAAATTATTGCTACCACGAGTGATATACATCATTAAAAGCTACAATTTTCCCAGCTTTTAGTTGGTATCATTGCTTTTAGGAACACTTTTTTTTCTGATTTACTTGCCTTTATCACTAAGCATTGAAATTTAATATAATGTTGCTTTAACTTTCTAACTCTAGGACATCTCTGAGTCCTTATCACATACTGTCGCTATACTCACAGTTTTGTAAGTTATAGTCACTTAATTATTGAAACGGACATTCTGTCTCATTATTCAAACTCTACATATTTAATAAATAAATCTTGTACTGTCTTTCGACGGCGCTGCTGAAGTGTTATCAGTGGACTCTTTGTTATGATCGTTTACAGCACTTTGAGGTAATAAATTTTTGGAGAACAAAGGTAGATGAGGCGGCTGCTTGCCAGGCAAGGTCGAACGCAATAGGCTGTCAACAGGGCCGCCGCTCTCATGACAGATACGCTTACTTCGTAGTCGTTAGAATCTCGGCAGTAGTAGTCGCTGAAATGTGATCTGCACACATATCTGACAGGTCCAAAATGCTACCTCTTCTCCAAATATCACAGCCTCTCCCTGTGTCAAACGTGAGTGCGTTAGCCGCGCCCATAGTTTTGCAACCCATGCATCAGGCGTCGACCTTCTACATGTTCTCCTGCATTTCACTACAATTACTTGGTGTTACTACCTTCCCATTAACAACAGAATTATCCACGGACAGCCTCATGCAAGTTTAGATGTTATCCAGCAGATCAGTAATATACAATTCCCGAAAAATAAAGTGTTTTCTTAAAATTAAGACTTTCATATTTGTTTTCTTAAGCAAATTGCTGATATTACTCATACTTTGAGAGCCAGTGGTTTAATATGAATTACATATACCCGTCATGTATCTATAATTATCTGTAAAAGCGCATTCTACACTGATGCGCCAAAATTTTATGACCACATATTCAATAGATTGTTTGTCCTTCTTTGGTGCCAAATACGTAATTGATTCTGCGTCTCTAGGGTCCGACAATTTGTTTGTAGGTTTTTTGACATGTGTGGCATTAGATTTCTACTCACAGGTCATTTAATTAGCCTAAATAAAGGGCCGCTGATTTGCGTACGCGGTGATGACGTCCAATAGCGACCTAGATGGCTTCCACAGGATTCACATCGGGCCAATTTGGTCGCCGTGATATTTCGATTACCTATTGTCAAACCACAATTTATGAAAGATGTTTATATTTTATTAATAGGATTAAGTAGGAATAATTAATATTTATCATGTTGGAAATAATTGTGGTAGCAGGGAATGTCTGCACCAAAGTATTGTTGACAAGAGAGACTGCAAATTGATATAATTTTAAAAAGGGCGGGAGAGACCGCGTATGGATACATTTTAAGAAAAGAGCGGGACAGACCGCGCATTGATACACTTTGTGACGGTAGCAGGGATTGTCAGCACCAGAAAGCATTGTTAGCAGGAGAGACCGCACTTTAGCGTTCGTAGGAAGTCAGTAGTAAGCGAGAAGTGAAGCGAGTCGGTAGCAGGTCTGAAGCGAGAGGTTGAGAGGAGCGGTGTGCCTGCCAGTCACTAGCTATGATTTACAAGAGATTATAAACGGATGTACAGAGACATCAGCTAACTATTATAATAAGAGGAACTAATATTATTAAATTAATTTTTTGAGAAACTCAGGACTACTGAAGGTATGTTTGCGCATTGCTAGTTGTAACATTATTGTAAAAAGTAAGTCCCATTTGAACGTTTGTAAAAATCATTTCACTCAGAATATAATTAACTTTTGCCAGCAATATTGCATTTCTAATTATAATCCATCCCAAAAACCATCAACGTAAAACTTTGCAAAATTTTATTGTTGTCAGGAAATAGTTTAACTATGAATTACGTAACTTCAGTCAAATTAATTAAAGAATAACGTCAGCTTTTGTAATAAATACAACCACTTATTATGACAGCCCACCAGCAGTTAATAGAGTATAGTAAACCAGAGTAAGTATATTCATGTCGCAGTTCGATGTAGCAGTCAGATGGCGATCCAGTAACAGTAAAAAAGGTAAGGAACGGTTTTGGGTTATTGCAGATAACGACTGAGGGCCACGACGACGACATATTCTATGTTTCGTCGAAATAATCAGATAATCACTTTTAAAAAGCAGCAATTAAATTTGTATGCGAAGATTGAGAAAGAGAATAAATTTCAAAGGGAAGATTTCATTTGTTGTTATTAAGCAGGATATAGAAATCATAAGGAAAGGTTTCATTGGTTATTGTAAAAGGGAAGGTTATCAATAACAAAAGAGATATAGAGGAGACGGGAAGGTTTCAACGTGAGTTCACTATAATGCTAATCAAATCACTGTAGCAAGGCTCTGACTCCGAGATACGGACAATTGTACTACTGAAAGATGACATCGCCGTCGGAGAAGACCTCAAAGGGATTCAGATGTTTCACAGCTGTCAGCATGTCTTTGATTACTACCACAAGTCCCACACAAGCATAGGAGAATCTCTCCAATGGCGTTATATTGCTCCCACCAGCCTGTGTCCACGGTGCGCTGCACGTTTCGACCCACCGTTCATATCAATGATGCAGTTTTTGGAGCAAAATGTGTTTCATCCAAAGAGCCGACAAGTCTCCACTGATCTACAGTCGGATCACCATTGTCGTAACTGGCGACGTCGTTGGGTCAACATGAAAACGTAGTGGTGTTCTGCTGTGGAGCTACATGTTCAACAATGTAGGATGAACGGTATGCTCCGAAACACTTGCGCATGCACCAGCATAGTACACTTTTGGCACAGATGCCACAGATCGCACATCTATCTTAATTTACAGAGTAGACAGGCCTCCGAACCCGAGTTTTGTGAAGAGTCGTCGATGTCAAACTATAAAACCTATATCAATTAGAAAGGGATTCTCCTATGCACAAGGCTATTACAAATGATTGAAGCGATTTCATAAATTCACTGTAGCTCCATTCATCGACATATGGTCACGACACACTACAGATACGTAGAAAAACTCATAAAGTTTTGTTCGGCTAAAGCTGCACTTCAGGTTTCTGCCGCCAGAGCGCTCGAGAGCGCAGTCAGACAAAATGGCGACAGGAGCCGAGAAAGCGTATGTCGTGCTTGAAATGCACTCACATCAGTCAGTTATAACAGTGCAACGACACTTCAGGACGAAGTTCAACAAAGATCCACCAACTGCTAACTCCATTCGGCGATGGTATGCGCAGTTTAAAGCTTCTGGATGCCTCTGTAAGGGGAAATCAACGGGTCGGCCTGCAGTGAGCGAAGAAACGGTTGAACGCGTGCGGGCAAGTTTCACGCGTAGCCCGCGGAAGTCTACGAATAAAGCAAGCAGGGAGCTAAACGTACCACAGCCGACGGTTTGGAAAATCTTACGGAAAAGGCTAAAGCAGAAGCCTTACCGTTTACAATTGCTACAAGCCCTGACACCCGATGACAAAGTCAAACGCTTTGAATTTTCGGCGCGGTTGCAACAGCTCTTGGAAGAGGATGCGTTCAGTGCGAAACTTGTTTTCAGTGATAAAGCAACATTTTTTCTTAATGGTGAAGTGAACAGACACAATGTGCGAATCTGGGCGGTAGAGAATCCTCACGCATTCGTGCAGCAAATTCGCAATTCACCAAAAGTTAACGTGTTTAGTGCAATCTCACGGTTTAAAGTTTACAGCCCCTATTTCTTCTGCGAAAAAAACGTTACAGGACACCTGTATCCGGACATGCTGGAAAATTGGCTCATGCCACAACTGGAGACCGACAGCGCCGACTTCATCTTTCAACAGGATGGTGCTCCACCGCACTTCCATCATGATGTTCGGCATTTCTTAAACAGGAGATTGGAAAACCGATGGATCGGTCGTGGTGGAGATCATGATCAGCAATTCATGTCATGGCCTCCGCGCTCTCCCGACTTAACCCCATGCGATTTCTTTCTGTGGGGTTATGTGAAAGATTCAGTGTTTAAACCTCCTCTACCAAGAAACGTGCCAGAACTGCGAGCTCGCATCAACGATGCTTTCGACCTCATTGATGGGGACATGCTGCACCGAGTGTGGGAGGACCTTGATTATCGGCTTGATGTCTGCCGAATCTCTAAAGGGGCACATATCGAACATTTGTGAATGCCTAAAAAAACTTTTTGAGTTTTTGTATGTGTGTGCAAAGCATTGTGAAAATATCTCAAATAATAAAGTTATTGGAGAGCTGTGAAATCGCTTCAAACATTTGTAATAACCCTGTATTTGTGTATCTGTGATTATGAAGTGTTTGTTCTTTGTTAGTTAAGGTCATTGATGTGTGACAGGAAATTTAAAGTTTGCAATGTATCTATGGGAAAAGCTAAATGTGTATAAAATAATGAAATTTTATAATAAGTGTATGTTTCTTAAGAAAACATTGTATATTGGAAGCTAGTTCATGCTTAGGACACATGTATTGTATAACATAAAAGATGTAGGGAAGTCCCTCATCAAGGGAAGTGGGTTGGTGCGATGTAAAAAAGTGGTTTTGGCGGTCGAACTGTTCGGCCCCTTGGTGGGAACGGTACGCAGTCAGTGGCTAGACGTTGCACGGTACACATCGAGGGTGCCAAGGGAGGCATTTGGAAGCCGTTTCGCAAGGAATTTTGCCTCGGATGTGGATCTGGGTGTAGCATGGTATTCTAGGCAATAGGGAATGGCTGTAACAAGTTAAAAATCCGTAGCCAAGAAGAATTTGTAAAGAGCATTCAAACAGCAAGAGCCGTGAGTACAGTTAGCTGGCACTTCGCTTGCCACCACTACTTCGCCACTGCTGCACCAACTTCATGCATACAGATATGTATCAGAGCATGGACCAGTTAAGTTGTGCGAGTGTTTTCAGTAATAATCCAACAAAAACTTTTAGCCTAATCATGAACCTATGCAGGATCCTCTTCTAAGTGTTCAGAAAAGCGAGTATCCTGTTTCTGACGAACTAGTGATTTATTTTTGTGTATTAAATGTACAAAATCTCAGTGCCAGACTCTGTAAATGTTACTAAAATACCTGCTTCGCTGCTGATGAAAAAGGCACATAAGTTAAACTTATTTGAAACATAATTTAGCCTTGATTATTACCACGAACGATTTTTTTTAAGTTAATCGAGCTCAGTGTTGAATAATTTGCTTTGAAAATTAAAAACATAAACTATTCAAAGTGAGGCTAGGAATCAATCTTAGTGAATTGAATTTTCTACTGAAATAAACATAAGAGTACGACTAGTGGTACAGAATCAGTGTATAGGTCCCCACTATATCCTTCTCATATTAGAAAGATGATCTGGATATTACCGCCACTAAGGAAATCTGATACATTTCTGTAAAAGGGAGTAAAAGTAGTGTAAATGTAGTATTATTTAATTTTATTTGTGGTACTTGTATGTCACTTAAGTCAGAAACCTTTCCATGTCCAACTTTAATTCAGTGCCTCCTGCTGTAACGTCTCTGTACTGAGTCACGTAATGAACGTCATTGTAACTGTTATTATGAGTGAGGTATAGTTTTTCTTTCTATGATTACTGGTTTAGATTTCCCTGCTTTCGTGTGTATCCAGTGTCTTGATGAAAGTCACTACAGCACTAATATTCAGTTTCCTTGAACATAACTCTCAAATTAGTGTGCGTAATTGGGCTGGCGACAGTTCGATTTTTCATTCGTATATGAACTTAACTACTTTCATTGTGCCCAAAGTAAAAGCCTGTTTACTTTTTCTATTAATTACAATATATCCAAAATTACTAGTCGATGTATGAATCCATTATACACACGCACGGTCAGAACTCAGAACGCTCCCAGAAGCTAACTTTGGTATGTGTAATAGCAAGCGGATGTTATACAACCATTTAGCGACTAGTGGTAGCCTTGCTGTCCTACCTCTCTCTGTAGCTGCTCACGACGTTAGCACGTGAACATTCGACCAGCTTCGCCATTTTCGAGATATTCAAAATATGGCTATGAGCACTATGAGACTTAACATCTGAGGTCATCGGTCCCCTAGACTTAGAACTACTTAAACCTAACTAACCTAAGGACACCATACACATCCATGCCCGAGGCAGGATTCGAACCTGCGACTAAAGCGCCTAGAACCGCTCGGCCATACCGACCGGCCGAGATACTCATTCACAGGCTCTGCTTATTAATAATCTGATCCTTGTCAAAGTCACTTACCTCATAGGATTTCCACATTTGCAGCCCATATCTTCGCTAGAGTCATACCCCGCCTGTGTCTCCTTTTGTTACCGCGGCACGTGCTTGCAACGCCCCCAGGCAGAATCCAACGCCGCGGTGGGCAGTGGACACAGTGTTTCGCCTTATCAATGCATGTTTCAGCTGTTTACTTCAGCACACCATCCACGCACTACTACGTGCTTACTTACATCATTTATTTTAGAATCTGCGGTCTGCTTCGTTTTAAATATGAAGTTACAATATTCTTGTTGTGCACTGCGACAATTTCACCACGCTGTACTGTATTTTCATACAGTTATGTATAACCGAACTTATCGCTACACAACAGTGATCTCTGCGCATGATTTCGTCAGAACAGGATCAACAAACCGTAACACGTGCAGAGTCAGCTACAGTGGTAATTTAATTCAAAACATATTTCACTTCAGAATTAATTGTAGGAGTTCCCACTCCCACAGCAACTTTTGTAATATATCCAGCCACAGAGTAATTAACATTTTACCTGAATTTTTCCACTATTATCGTGGGCTGCATTACAGACATTATCACCGGTGATTCTACTCACACTATCTTCTGAAGATGACGGCTGTGCGTTTACCGCAGTCAAGGCGTGACAGATAACTTGGTGAAGCTCCTTGAGAAGTAAGTTAGCCTGAGTATTTTAAGCCTGTGACACGGTATCGAAGCTATCAATCTGTTACTCCAACGTGAAGACAGAGGAGAATTTTCCGTTAAACTTGTTGCTGTCGTCGCTTCGGAGTTCACCAAAAATTTCGCACTGAAGGAGTCCCTCAACAAGGCTCGGGATTAATTTAAGGAAAAGACGTGCAAGGAGGGACAAACTTGATGCGTCGTTTATCATTCCCTAACAAATATTTTTATTTAATAACCATTCAATCATGAGTCAAGTGACAGTTATCAAGATTCTTGCGAAATACATTCAAATAGTTATGACTGCTAAATTAATGATACCAATAGCTTCAGGACTCCAGGCAGGCACCGGATCATACTGGCCTATTGGTCGTGGCCACTAACTAGTTGTTCAGCACATCTTGGCGTATTTAGCACACCACATTAACTGATGCACGTCGACCCACCAGGGTAGCCGAGAGTGCTAACGCGCCGCTTCCTGGACTCCAGTAGACGCGCCGGCCCCAGATCGTATCCACCCACCAGATTAACGACGACCGGCTGGTGTGCCAGCCAGCCTGGATGTGGTTTTTAGGCGGTTTTCCATATCCTACTAAGTGAATACCGAGCTGGTCTCCACGTCCCACCTCAGGTACACCACTAACAGACATTTGAAACACATTCACACTATTTCACGCCGCGCTGGATTAGGCGCTTATAAAGGCACATTTGCATGCCGTGCGTGAGTTTCCTCGGAAACGCGAAATCTTAATTAAATAATTAATCTGTGAGAAATAAATAAAGCCTATGGCACAGAACTGCAGCGCTGTGTCGCTGATAAAACAAAAACACAATTACGATACTCTTATGTTTGATTAAGGAGAGAGAGGTCTTGGATAAGTGGTGCGGAAAGCACGTATATTTCATTGACTGGCACACCGCCATATTAATGTTATATAAAATTACTGCGAGTTGCAACCATACTAGGCACTCGATTCTGAAAAGAATTTATATTTATAAAAGTAAGTAGGATTATGAACTGTAGGCTTATTCATTGAATATATCTGATTTAACTAACTGTGTAATTTTTTTGTTTAGTAGACAATCACCTCTGTACGACGTTTTGGCATGGCTGGCAAATTATTGTAATATTGAGATTTAGATTATGAGTCCGCACCTACCGCAGCAGTCTTTGGAAACGATTTAATTACGAAGTCCGATTATTTGAGTCTTATTTCACGGTCAACTACGAATAACATTACATTTACGAAAAAGCCATTGTCAAGCGTCTGATACCGAATAATTAAACGTCACGCAAATATTAAGTACAACCAATCACTATCATACAATAATACATAATTAATATTATATTTTATTTTATTTTATTTATTTTATATTGGCGACTGCGTGTCGGACTTGTTATTTTGTCATTTGTTACATTGTTCTCTTTGTTTCATGTGAAAAATCAACTTTCTGGACCTGGACGTGAATGTATGAGAAATAACAAAGATCTGAAGATATTTTCCAATTCTAAAATTTTGCGGGAAGACGCAATGAAGCTTCCAGCAAAATAAGGTAAGACGCAGCATCTTTGCATTGGCAGGCTTGACCAGACGCATAATTCAGTGTATTAGCTCTTCAGTAGATTCTGTAGTATTTCTTTCGCGCGTAGCAGTTTTCAGTGATAAATTTCATTCTCAGTACTTTTCCTTAAACAATAACTTCTGCAACAATACCAATATACGAGTGTACAATATGGCCGACTTCTGTGCGATACGTTGTAACATGGACAGCAGCCATTAACAATAATCCCATATTCAGTTTACATTTTTAAATTAACAAACAGCCATTGTTGCTACGAGCGATTCATGCTCAACTGCATTTTATTTTAAAACCAGTGTCAAACATTAATTTCTTGAAATATATATCACGTGTGGCATGGTCATAACTAGAAAACAATACGCAAAGATGGAACAGCAAAGACATACTATTCAGACGCAATCCGACTCGGACGAGAGACAAATGTTAGAAAATGACTTTACGACAGCAACCGGTAGTGACGATTCATCAAATATTGACGCAAGTGTTAACGGAAGTTTTGACAATAGGCCGTCCACCACAAAAATTTCAAAGTCTCAGTCAGAGCCCATGTTAATACATGACGTCACGTCTAATGACGCGGCGGGGGCAGAGACCTTGCAAACAGTAAACATCGCCAACATGTTACAAGTGCTAATGAAACAGAACGCGGAAAACATGGCAACCTTAAAGACACAAAATGACGAAATTAAATCTGACCTCATAGCAATCAAGGCATGTAATGACACTTTGTGTAAACGTGTGGAACTTATAGACGCCACACTGACCAAACAGATGACTGAACTCAGTACGAAATTTTCCAAGCTTAATACGAGACAAGAAAAGACTACAAATGACGTAGCACTTTTACAGACACAATTAAAAAACCTTAATGTCACGTGTGAAGCTCTTACTGAACAAATTCAAACATATTCTTCAGTACACGACAACCTTGAAAAACGAATTACTGACGTGCAGAATAAATTTGACGATGTTGAACAACACCTGACTGACATCTTACAATCTGATGCCACAGCTCATTTTCAAAATATTAATAAAGAATTTCATGATTGGGTAGAGAACAAAGACAAACATTTTGATAGATGCATACGTGAAAATTTACCAACAATTGTGCACGACTCCGTAGCGGAATACATCACTAATAACAAACAGCTGATTAGTGATGCAGTACAATCCGTCACTGCACCCATGAGACAATTCACCGATCAACCACAGTCTGAATGTAACGAAAATATCAGTCAAAATGTACAGTTCAGAAATCAATATACATTCGAGTATGACGCACACATACCGCACACGACAAACACACAAGAACAAAACACACCACGACTACAACACATACCACGACGTGCAAACACAAACACAAGCTATTATCATGGTAAACCACAGCAACATTATCGTAATTACTCGCCAGCTGAGCATTGCAGTAATTACAGTGGAACAAATCCATATCATAATGCACAGGAAGAAGAAAGCTTAATAAAACACAGGCAATTTCAGGCTTTTATCCCAGAAAAACGAACCATTCATCCGGTGATTTTTCTTAAATCTTTTAGTAACGCATTTCCACGCACTTGGAGTGACCGGAAAAAGATTTCATATATTGTCGGTTACATCCAAGGCGATGCAGCTGTCTGGGCATACAGTCAAGCTGACGTATGTACCACGTACAGTGAGTTTGAGCGTGCTTTTCTGAACAAATTCTGGTCGCAATCCGTCCAGGAGCGACTCAGAAGACAAATTTTAGAACCTGAAACTTTTAACAGTAAAAATGGTAACTTACGCAGATATTTTGAAAAATACTTGAACATGGGACATTTTTTAGACGAACCAGTCGCAACGCGTGATATACTCCGAGTGTTGAAGGCCAAATTGCCTTTCAACATTAAGGAAAAACTTCTACATGTCCCGGATGACGATTCAGATTATTTTTTAACAGCTTTAGATTCGGTTGACATGTTACTTGAAGATCAGCGCTTCGCGCGGCAAAACAGCAGCCACAATGTTTACACTAGTGGTATGCAAAACATGCAGGCTTGCCAACACAATTCTGGCGCGCCCACAGTTGGATACGCGGTACAGCAAAAACAGTAAACTCACATGCCGTCTCAATACGGAAATCAAAATCAACACGCGTATTCCAATACAAACAACAATTACAACAGTAATAATACTTCATGCGGCAATCCATACAAAAGGCACCGCGGTAATAACAACAACGGTAACAACGGATACAAATGTAACAACAAAAACACAAACAGAAATAGAAATAATAATAACTACGAGCCAAGACAGCATCAAGGCTGGACTCGTAGCGATCTATACTTTCATTCAAATACTGCTTTACCACAGCAGCCACCAGGTCAAAATTGGAGCATACCTTACGACCGACAGGTAAGTTATAATGCGCAACAGCAACAACAACCGCAAAAGTTTGGAGATCATAATAGGCAATATCCGAATGTGAATATAATAGAAATGACACCTGATGCACAACCCCAATCTGTGTCAGTACCTAGTACAAATGATAATCCAACAAACTAGAAACAGTCACTACTTTGCCCCAGGTCGTGGCTGAAGAATTCTTGGGGGGCGACTTCAATGTTAATCAGTTATTTGACACCACAATTGAACAACAAAATATTGATGTGCCTAATAATTCTAAACAAAAGCTACCTGTTTTATTTATAAGATACAACCACAATGACAATATATCAGATGAACTTTTACAAGACAGTACACAATGTCGTTTAAACACAAATGAAATTGTTTTAGCATCTACTACTGGTGTAGTAGGTGGGATTTCAACTACTATTATCTTAGATACAGGTGCAGCTGTGAGCGTTTTGTCTTTTAATTTCTATAAAAAGATGTGTGAATTGGAGCCTGTGCCTGAGTTTCCTGCCCAAAACTGTAAAATAACTACCGCTCTAGGTAATAAGTCATGTAGGGTTACAAAGCAACAAATTGCATATTAGGAATAGATATTATGAGCGAGAAGGACTGCATTATAGACTTCTCCAAAGGTAAATGTATTTTAAATGATAAAGGCAGTGTAATTATTATTGATTTGGACAGGAGAACTCTAAAGCATGACAAACACTGTACAGGGTTCAAGGTTCAGTTAGTACTTGACAAAGACATTCAAGACATGCAAACACACTCATCTGACACAGAGCTAATGGACTTGAAAACATTGCTTGATCATAAGATAAGTGAAGCTACAGCTCTCAGTGTACATGAACGTATAAAACTACAGGAAGTGTTATCCAAATATTTACAAGTTTTTACCAAACGATTAGGTGTTATCAACACGTATGTGTACAAGATTGAAGTTAAGCCTCACAAGATCTTCTACCATAAGACATATAACGTATCGTTATCTCAACGACCTGCTGTGTGGCAAGAATTAAAACAAATGTTAGACTGGAAGGTCATTGAACCATCCACCTCACCTTATTGTAGTCCTCTACTTGTTGTCAAAAAATCAAATGGAAGCATTAGGTTAGTGTTAGACGCACGAGCTATTAATGAAATAATTTTACCGGTTCACACAAAACCTGAAAATTTAGAAGAGCAATTACAGAAATTTCTAGATGCAAAATATTTTTCCACAATAGATCTCGCTAATTCGTTTTGGCAGGTGGGTATCACTCCTGATTCTCGGAAATATACTGCATTTATGTTCGGGGGGCGAACCTATCAGTTTTGTGTTCTACCCTTCGGACTGAATGTCAGCTCTGGGGTATTCATTACAGCCCTGTATACCGTGCTTGGCGACGATTTAGTTGAGACAGTCACACACTATGTAGATGATATACTGATAGCTACACAATCTTGGAATGAACACGTTGACACTCTTCAAAGAATTTTAAAAAAAAATTGCACAAGGTGGAGTCACAGCCAACCTAAGAAAATCAAAATTTGGTTGCAGTGAGAAAAAGTATTTAGGACATATCATTAATTCACAGGGCATACGTCCGGATCCCAGTAAATTAGATGCTATCAGAAACTTTCCTAGCCCTCGAACTAAAAAGCAGTTAAAATCATTCCTTGGGCTATGTTCATTTTTCAGACGTTTTTTGCCACAACCACTTTTGAACAGTAAACATCTGCTAAATCTACTCAGAAAGAATCAAGTTTGGATCTGGTCGGAACAGTGCCAGAATGACTTTAATACAATTAAACATGCTTTAGTGAATGCTAACATATTGAGCCATCCAGATTTCAATTTAGATTTTTGTATGACTTGTGACGCTTCACGTACTGGCTTGGGCTGTTGCTTATTTCAAGTTGTAAAGAATAAAGAGGAGGAACAGATAAGAATTATTGGGTTTGCGAGTCGCACTCTAACTGAATGTGAGCGTACATACTCCACTACTGAGTTAGAAACACTTTCCATAGTATGGGTATTCAAGAAATTCAATTATTATTTATTTGGAAAACATACGGTAATTTACACCGATCACCAGGCCCTGACATTTTTGTTAACTTGTAAACTTGTACACCCTAGACTATCACGATGGGCAGTTACACTTCAGAACTACTGTTTTGAAATTAAGTACATAAGAGGTAAGGACAACACCATTGCAGACACTTTGTCTAGACTTCCACAAGGTATGAATGATACCAACAGTGACTTAGAAAATATAAATGACTACAGGATTCTCTTAATGCAAGACAAGCAGTATCACCAATATTATATTGATATGTGCAGAAACATGGCTGAATTACAAAAATCTGATCCTCACTGGTATAAGATAATAACATTACTGGTAGAAAAACACAACCATCCTTTGACTAAGTATTACAAGTTACACAATGATGTGTTATTTTACCGCCGACATCCAAATGCTACTAACTGGTGTGTATGCATTCCCAAAGAGTCTGAACGTAATCTAATTTGGCACACACACTTAGTTTGGGGTCATTATGGGACGAAAAAGTGTTTGGCAAAGCTCAGTACATACTGTTATTTTAGCAATATGAGAAGAAAAATTTATAGGGAACTAAAAACATGTGTCATATGTCAAAAATCAAAACCTCAGAATTTATCCACAAAAACAGATTTACATTCTATTTTACCTAGTAAACCCCTGGAAATTCTGTGTACTGACATCAGTGGACCGCATCCAGCAAGCTCGGGAGGCGTCAAATATATCTTAGCTTTTTACGATATATTTTCTAAACATGTAAAACTTTATGCTTTAAAATCCGCCTCTGCAAATGCTATAATACGAAGATTCTCAAGTGATTACCTGACGCACGTGGGAAAACCTAAAGCAATTCTGTCAGATAATGCAGCATACTACTCTGGGTACAAATGGAGAAATTTCTTGAAGGACAATAACATTAAAAGTATATTTATTTCAAAGTTTAGTCCACAATGTAACGCGACTGAGAGACTTTTCCGAGAACTAAATCGATTCATGAGGACCTATATTTCATCAAAACATACTAATTGGGTGTCCTACCTAACTCTTTTCGAAGACGTACACAATAACTTAAATATTTACGATACGAATTACACACCTAACGAGATCATGTTCAATTGCAAACAGAACGATCAGTGGATAGAACCATTACCTAAGTTGTCAGACAAGGAAATCACACCTGAACAGAAAATAAAAGAAGTATTGACTACATTAACACATCACGCACAGATACGAAACAAACATCACACAAACATAATAAAAAGAAAACAAAAATTCAAGGTAGGAATGCTTGTACTACTTCGTACTCATCATAAATCTGTAGCACTCAAACGACGCAACGCTAAGTGGCGTCTGCTATATGAAGGACCTTATATAATTGTTAACATACCGCATCCTGGTGCGTATCTGTTACAACATCCTAGAACTAACAAAATTATTGGGCTATACGCACACCGAGATCTTAGAGCATTTCATGCCAAATAATGTCAAAGTCAAACCCATGAAAACATTGCTAAGCAACTCGCAAAACTCTGTTTGCTACAACACAGATAATAAGCAGTATAGAAATTTTCATTTCAGCGGTTCCAGTGACGCAGTTGAAGACAGAAGAACTTTTCTTTCAACGCCGCGGCACCACCGAGAAGACTGAATATTAAAGTAAAATTTATGATTACGTAGCAGTGAATGACATATTAAATTTTTCACGGAACATTTGTGACTGTAGGTACCACTGACTTGGTATGACACCTGACGAACCGACAGACGTCATCTGTGAAGCGATCTTTTACTTCGAGAAATAGATTAGACGCACATCTCTCAGCAAGAAAAGCATCTACCAGTAGCCAAGACCACACAGACACTATACACACACGCACAAAACGCGAGGAATCTAACAGCTTTCCGTCTCTTATTATTTTGAATATTTATTGAGTAGTAAAACGCCTGGTCTTGTCTACTGATGTAATGAATGTTGTGTCTAACCTATCTTAATTTCAGATGACATCACAAAAAAAAAACATCGATAAAATCCCAGCAAAACCGTTAAAGAGGACGTAAATATCTGCAATCCATGTAATCAAATGTGACACAATGTAATAATTTATAGCTATGTAATAATGATGAAAACATGTTTATGTGTAACTGTATTACGTTTATGCTAAGAAAATATGTGACGTGTATATGTATGATTACTTATGTTTTTTTTAACTGATGTATAATGTAACTGTTACTGTGTGAAAATTTGAACGATAACGAGTGCCAAAATGTGAAAAACTTTTAAAAAAAAAAAAATGCGTAGTGAACCACTGTTCACGGACATTAACGTACATTACTAAGTCTGCAACTACGCAGAAACCTATGTGAAAGAAACTGTTAATGACATTCATGATGCATCGTACCTTTGCAAACGCGATGAACGATTTCTTCGATGAGTAACTACGAACATTTAGGTGAGCTATTAAAAAAAAAAAAAAAAAACTGAATATGTGAAGTGCATAATTCGTGCATCGTCTAGTGACATTACTACAGTACCCAACTTCAAGATGTTAACTGGATTAAATGGACACAAAGTGCCTGTCCAGAAAACAACACGACGGGTGGAAGAATTCTGGTTGGAACTTCAGGGAATGAAATGTTCTCGAAATGTGACGGACACTCTTACCTGGACTGTCCAAGGATCGACGCCAGCTATGTGCCGTCCGAGGTTCTGCAACCAAGCTTCCACGGAATATCGAAAACGAACTGCATATGGACTAATTACTCGACGGGTCACGTCTGATCTGTAATAAACAATGCTTTTTGTCACAACGAACTGCATCACAACGACTATAATGGAAACAGGAAATGGACATGCTTATGTATCAATCACGTTGTTATACAGCGATGTTACTGTGATCAAAAAACTTTACCACGACGACACTAACCTGTGAAACAGTACTGTGCAGTAGATGAATATAAACTGTAATAACGACACGATGTGTATAGGTCAACGCACCTGAAACAACAGAACATTTTTCGTTGAAGCATTTCATTGCAATGCTATGTAACTAAGAACATTCAACAATCTAAAGTTGTATTGTATTATAACAAATATTGTAATTTTAAAACTAAGTTACCTGTCATAGAATGTAGTCTTCATATGTAATCTTGGTGGAATATTTTCTTTGTGCAACGACTAAGAAATGCGCGCGCACACGAACAATATGAACTGCAATACTGTGCCGCGTGATCTAAATTTACGAAATAACGGCAGTGCCGTAGTTACACAGACGCTTCTGCGCATTCGCGCACTCTGTTTTGCCAACATAAGAACTTTTTCGGCGCACGCGCGTCATTTAAATTTTGTATATAATATACAGTATAATGTAAGTCATGTAAATAGTTGTAGATAACTTAGATTTTCTTGTGCCTTTAGGTGAATTGCTCGCCTGCAGGTGTGTCCTTTCGCCTCGCAATTCAGGGGGCAATATAAAGGCACATTTGCATGCCGTGCGTGAGTTTCCTCGGAAACGCGAAATCTTAATTAAATAATTAATCTGTGAGAAATAAATAAAGCCTATGGCACAGAACTGCAGCGCTGTGTCGCTGATAAAACAAAAACACAATTACGATACTCTTATGTTTGATTAAGGAGAGAGAGGTCTTGGATAAGTGGTGCGGAAAGCACGTATATTTCATTGACTGGCACACCGCCATATTAATGTTATATAAAATTACTGCGAGTTGCAACCATACTAGGCACTCGATTCTGAAAAGAATTTATATTTATAAAAGTAAGTAGGATTATGAACTGTAGGCTTATTCATTGAATATATCTGATTTAACTAACTGTGTAATTTTTTTGTTTAGTAGACAATCACCTCTGTACGACGTTTTGGCATGGCTGGCAAATTATTGTAATATTGAGATTTAGATTATGAGTCCGCACCTACCGCAGCAGTCTTTGGAAACGATTTAATTACGAAGTCCGATTATTTGAGTCTTATTTCACGGTCAACTACGAATAACATTACATTTACGAAAAAGCCATTGTCAAGCGTCTGATACCGAATAATTAAACGTCACGCAAATATTAAGTACAACCAATCACTATCATACAATAATACATAATTAATATTTTATTTTATTTTATTTTATTTATTTTATACGCTGTCAACGTAGCATAGACCAGTTCCAGAGAATATTGTTTATCAACACGTATATTTTATCCAATGCCTACTACATAGCACAGGTTCTCCCCATTCCATCAATGGTAGCGAAGACGATCATGTCCACCTTAGCAAAGTTCTTGTGGAAAGGGAAATTGTTTCGAGTGCCGGTGAAGACAGCAGTTTTGGATCCAAGCAATGGAGGAATGGGTCTAACCGACATCAAGTCTAAAGCGATGGCATTGTATGTCAAACGAACATGAAGCATAATGTGTAATGATCCAGGGTGCATTACAGCAAAACTATATGATATTGTTAGGCCAGAAAGTGTAGAGCCGCCAATAAATATACAAAAAATAAGTTTTAAGCTGAAACACATTACGGAGTATTATCTTGAACTAACTTATCTCAGCAAAAAGATTTTAAACTCCAAAAACGTTACAGCAAAGCGATTTTAGCTGAAAGGCGGAAACATGAAAGGAAAAATAACATAGAAACCAAAAATGCTGGAATAGCATGGAATGTGGTCTGGAAAAACATCAGTAGTAATGTTCTTTCGTCTGACGTGAGAACAGCGTGGTACAAGGTAGTCAATAACATCATCAGCACTAATGAGCGCCTCTTTGCCGTCGGTTTAAGTGACACAAACCTCTGCAGCAAATGCAACCTCGTTGATAGTGTGCCTCATCTTTACATTTGTGGAGATCGGATTATCAACTGGAGGTGGACCAGGGAGAAAATTGCTCAAATAACAAGAACTTCAGCAAACAATGTACCGACTAACATTTTCTTCAGACCAGAGGAAAGTTACTACCCTCAGGCAAAAAATAACGCAGTGATTTGGTTAATGGGCAAATATACAAGTTATGTTTTTAACAATATTGGGAGCGATGAACATATTGAATACAAGATGTATATGGAAAATGAATTCGAGAAAATACTCAAATATCAGAATCACAATAAGAAATATGGTAACATGCTCCGAATTGTCTTCAACCGAATGGGTATAGGTTAGGAACTGGATTCCTAGTAGAGAGGGAATGGATTGGGTCACGTTCCCGACCCTAACCTCACCTGCAAGTCACACATGAAAAATAAATCAGCAGTACAGCAGATACAAGAATATGGCGAGAAACATCTGGTTTCTGATATAAAGGAAGATCTTGAACTCCCTATAGATGCGTTTAGAAGGCTGGAACTGACAAAAATAACAAGGCAGTGAAATATTTTGCGATGTCACTGTTCGGGACTTCTCTTCTGTCCATGTAATTTACCCAGGAAAGAACACATATCAAGGATTTACTGAATGATTAATTTGGGTCTGGGAAATGATGATGAGGAACCGGCTGCAGAAGAAGAAAATGTGCGCACTGAACTGCCACCAGTTGAAGGTGACAGTGAAGGTGCTAAATTGTGCTACAACTAAAGACTCATTTTTTGAATGCTGTTATTCATGACTGCAATTATCTGTCACCTTATTTATGTCATTTCATTGTAGTCATTTTTGTTACTGTTTCTAGTGAATTAAAAAAAAAAAAAAGCGGTCTGAGGGGCTGCAGTCATGGACTGTGCGGCTGGTCCTGGAGGAGGTTCGAGTCCTCCCTCGGGCACCTTTTTTTTTTTTTTTTTTTTTTTTTTTTTTTTTTTTTTTTTTTTTTTGAGTCAGATGTAACTAAGTTGCCTAAATTGGTGTCTTAACACTCAAATGCTCCTTTCGGTTGTGTTTGTCTCTCTGTTACAGTTCTACATCGTTTGTTATCCTGACAGATGTAAAAGCAGTTACTGCTGTTCCAGGGCTCCAGCTGGTGTACTAAGAACCAACTTATTGTGCTGATGCCTCAGTTAATACTTACGCCAACATCTGCGAGCCTAATTACTTGCCGGCCGGAGTAGCCATGCGGTTCTAGGCGCTACAGTCTGGAACCGAGCGACCGCTACGGTCGCAGGTTTGACTCCTGCCTCGGGCATGGATGTGTGTGATGTCCTGGGTTAGTTAGGTTTAATTAGTTCTACGTTCTAGGCGACTGATGACCTCAGAAGTTAAGTCGCATAGTGCTCAGAGCCATTTGAACCATTTGAACCTAATTATTTCAGAGTCGTCTGTTTGGCACAAGATTTAATGGAATTATATCTCTTTACCTGTCCTGAAGTAAGATTTCTTACTTTAACTAGTAATTCGAAGACCTTCATTGCTTACTAAATTGCTTACTAATTTTCCAAATATTGTCTAACAAATAAAATGAGTAAATGCTATTCTATTCATTTCGTAAATACTGAGATCTCTTTTCAAGGGAAACATTATTTGAACAAACTCTATGTTGAGAAATGTTCTTATTTTGGAGAAGCGAAGCTGGTTTTAATTATTGTTTGTGGGAATATGCTGGTTAAGAATTGCACTTGTTTAAGGTACATTACCATTCCAACACATCTGCCGGCTTTCTATTAATGGTAGCAGTACGTAATAGAAAGTAAGCGGTTATATCAGGAAAGGCACGCAGTTAATTTAAACTCTTTAACATTTGTATGAACCTTATGTACTGTTTCTTGTTTTTGGTTTACTGGCAGGATACTCAAGACCATAGGCACTTACTCTGCTTTAGACCTTTGGCATCTCAAGAAGGAGCTGTTGGCTTACGAAGTTAGAATTTGCGGCTGTCATACGGAGTGACATGTTAGTGAAACGAATGGGTTCTTGAGGGGCGCAATAAACCGCTCAGCTTCACTACCCTTGGTGAGGTGACACACTCCATATTTGTTGTGAGTCTTTCGCCGGATTTGTCCATAGCGTTTTCAGTTGCTTGGAGTAAGTGCCAATCTTGATCATATATGTAACAGATTAAACAATTTGCAACAAATTAATTTGGGTGTCAAGAGAAACACTTTAATCGAAGTACCACAGGAAACTGTTAGAAAATTGAGCACACTGTTGATTTGCTTCATGGGATGAAAACTCTGATGTTCAAACAGGCCAGTGAGATGGGGGTTGAGCATTCGATGGAGGTAATATGGGCATGTCGCAACTTTTTAATCATTTACCAAATCTACTTGAGGCCATTTTGCATATTTGCTAAGTTACTCATGAATGGTCCATCGACAATAACGCCCAGTTTGTACAACTTTTGACTTGTAAGTTTAAATGCAACGATTTGTTATCCTGAATCGGGTTCCCTACATTTTTATTATTCCTTGGACAAGGAAATATAGGATAGATCATAGAATAGGTTATTGTGGTAGGGAGCATTTTGAGGGATTTAAAAAAGAGAATTGTTCAGCAAAATTTATCCCGCAGATTGAAAAATCAGTTTCCTAATGAGAATTATTTTGGATGCATGGTTGACAGGATCTTCTCTTTGATTAAGTTGAGAGTATTAAGAAGGTCGTTGAAAACATAATTTTTGGTATATGATCTGAGGATCACTCTAGGGTAATTTTCACTAGCAAACAGAGTTTTCTCGAACTCGGTGAAATTACTCGTTATACCGACACTATTAATTTATCCAATCAAAAAAGAAAACGATCAGAGCCAAAATAAAACCATCTGCAAGGGGCGACTTACAAAAATGAGGAATTACGGAACAGCGTTAAATGTAACCAACCATAGAATTTTGCATATGACTGTAAAACAAGACGACAGAAGTCTGGAAAAAGCCGATGCTTTCAGAAGCAGTCTTGCCAAAGGAATTGCCCATGCGAAGGATGTAACCAGCTACGTGGCGCCACTAAGCCTTCCTTGCTTAGAGTTTGCCTTACGGATCACCATGAAATTGTTTTCGGGTTTTTAGACAGAAATAGTGGTGTTTCATTGATGTCGTAATAGCAGTATATTAAGTATAAAAATATTTGCTAAGTTTACGACTGTTCCGAGAAGCTTTGCACGGTTAATGGAGAACATTTACCCTCATTAGGGAAAATTTGGAAAAATACGTTTGAACACACCTATTGGCGAATTCTCATGGACCACTGAGAACTTCGTCATTCAGTACCTTTACGTTAATATTCCTTTATGAAGTGACTTTTTTGATAAAACTCGATACCTTCTTTATTATTCAACGAACAGACTGAACCGTTGTAGACATCTTGTGCGTGTGCAGTAGTGCAAAGAGGGCCGTGTGCAATGCTCGTAAATTTCACACAACAACATTCAACAGTGTGACGTATTGATGCAGGTTCAGCGAATACAATGCCCGTTGCTTTGTCACCGACTACCACGAGAAATTAACCCGTACTGATTCAAGGCGAGTGAGTGAAATTCTCTCTGCTTTGACAAAATAATACTTATAATACTTGCAGAAACGAAATCGTTCTTATACAAGGTGAGTGAACGCAGCAACTGTTGTTATGACAGAATAATAAGCATGTTATCCTTGTAGGGGACCACTGTGCGCAATGACAAAACCGACACAGTAAAGTGTTGTTGCTGTGGTCTCCGGACCAAGGACTGATTTGATGCAGCTCTCAATGCTACTCTGTCTTGTGCAAGTCTCTTCATCTCCGAGTAACTACTGCAACCTACATCCTTCTGAATCTGTTTACTGTATTTATTTGTTGGTCCCCCTCTACGATTTTGCCTCCCACGCTTCCCTCCAGTAGTAAACAGGCGATCCCTTGACGCCCCACCAACCGTCCCACAAATTACTCTTCTCCTCAGTTCTGTTTAGTACCTCCCTATTAGTTAGCTGATCTACCCATCTAATGTTCGGCATTCTTCTGTAGCACCACATTTCAAAACCTTCTATTCTTTTTTTGTGCAAACTGTTTATCGTCCATGTTTCACTTCCATACATTGCTATACTCCACACAAATACTTTCAGAAAAGACTTCCTGACACTTAAATCTATTGTCAATGTTAACAACTTTCTCTTCTTCAGAAACGCTTTCATTGCCATCGCCAGTGTACAGTTTCTATCCTCCCTACTTCGCCCATCATCAGTTATTTTGCTGCCCAAATACACTACTGGCCATTAAAATTGCTACACCACGAAGATGACATGCTACAGACGCGAAATTTAAGCGACGGGAAGAAGATGCTGTGATATGCAAATGATTAGCTTTTCAGAGCATTCACACAAACTTGGCGCCGGTGGCAACACCTACAACGTGCTGACATGAGGACAGTTTCCAACCGATTTCTCATGCACAAACAGCAGTTGAACGGCGTTGCCTGGTGAAACGTTGTTCTGATGCGTCGTGTGAGGAGGAGAAATGCGTACCATCACGTTTCCGACTTTGATAAAGGTCGGATTGTAGCCTAACGCGATTGCGGTTTATCATATCGCAATATTGCTGCTCGCGTTGGTGGAGATCCAATGACTGTTTGCAGAATATGGAATCGGTGGGTTCAGGAGGGTAATACGGAACGCCGTGCTGGATCCCAATGGCCTCGTACCACTAGCAGTTGAGATGACAGGCATCTTATCCACATTGCTGTAACGGATCGTGCACCCACGTCTCTATCCTTGAGTCAACAGATGGGAACGTTTGAAAGACAACAACCATATGCACAAACAGTTCGACGATGTTTGCAGCAGCATGGACTATCAGCTCGGAGACCATGGCTGCGGTTACCCTTGACGCTGCATCACAAACAAGAGCGTCTGCGATGGTGTACTCAACGACGAACCTGGGTGCACGAATGGCAAAACGTCGTTTTTTCGGATGAATCCAGGTACTATTTACAGCATCATGATGGTCGCATCCGTGTTTGGCGACATCGCGGTGAACGCACATTGGAAGCGTGTATTCGTCATCGCCATACTGATGGTATGGGTTGCCATTGGTTACACGTCTCGGTCACCTCTTGTTCGCATTGACGGCACTTTGAACAGTGGACGTTACATTTCAGATGTGTTACGACCCATGACTCTACATTTCATTCGATGCCTGCGAAACCCCACATTTCAACTGGATAATGCACGACCGCATGTTGCAGGTCCTGTACTGGCCTTTCTGGACACAGAAAATGTTCGACTGCTGCCCTGGCCAGCACATTCTCCAGATCTCTCAACAACTGAAAACGTCTGGTTAGTGGTGACCGAGCAACTGGCTTGTCACAGCACACCAGTCACTACTCTTGATGAACTGTGGTATCGTGTTGAAGCTGCATGGGCAGCTGTACCTGTACACTCCGTCCAAGCTCTGTTTGACTCAATGCCCAGGCGTATCAAGGCCGTTATTAAGGCCAGAGGTGGTTGTTCTCTGTACTGATGTGTCAGGAGCTATGCACCCAAATTGCGTGAAAATGTAATCACATGTCAGTTCTAGTATAATATATTTGTCCAATGAATACCCGTATATCATCTGCATTTCTTCTTGGTGTAGCAATTTTAATGGCCAGTAGTGCAACAAAGCTCATCTACTACTTTAAGAGTCTCATTTCCTAATCTAAAGCCCTCAGCATCAACTAATTTAATTCGACTACATTCCATTGTAATCGTTTTGATTTTGCGGATGTTCGTCTTATATCATTCTTTCAAGACACTGTCCGTTCTGTTCAGCCATTCTTCCTAGTCCTCTGCTATCTCTGACAGTACTACATTGTCATCGGCAAACCTCAATTTTTTTATATGTTCTCCCTGGATTTTAGTTCCTACTAAAATTTTTTCTTTTGCTTTCCGTTACTGCTTGCTCAATATACAGATTGAACACAATCGGGGGAATAGCTTACAGCCCTGTCTCACTCCCTTCTCAACCACTGCCTACCTTTCGTGCCCCTCGACTCCTATAACTGTTATCAGGTTTCTGTACAAATTGCAAATAGCCTTTCACTCCATGTTTTTTATACCTGCCTCCTTCAGAATGTGAAAGTTAATGATCCAGTCAACCTTGTCAAAAGCTTTCTCTACGTCTACAAATTCTATAAATGTAGGTTTGCTTTTGCTTAGCCTATGTTCCAAGGTAAGTCGTTGGGTGAGTATTGCCTCGTTCGTTCCTACATTTGCACGGAAACCAAACTGATCTTCCCCGAGTGAACCAGTTACAAATACAATAGGCTATATTTATCTTCAAACGGTTACTTAACCAGGACAGTTTGAATGATCTTGATTTCTAGTCATGACTGAGAATAGCAAGTATTTATTTGCTCTAATAACAGTCTTGAATCACAGTTAGATTAACAGGGAGCAAATTTATATGTAGCTAAAATTAGATTACAAAATGAGGCTAACACAGTGGGAGGAACCAGAAAATTATGGAAGGCTAATTTGCGCAGCTCACGTAATGCAGGACAGCGTTCCAACAAGAATCCACAAGTATATTCAAAATGAGCAACACAAGTTGGCAAGTAACGAGCTGTGCAGAATGTGGAGCAAGACTACAATGGCGCTACTTAGATCCGCTCAAACAGCAAGCATGCGCCAAGCATCACCGAACGGCGGCTGGAGGCAATGCCGTCCCCTCGATGGTCCAGAGCCGAGTGGCCAAAATCCAAGTTCATGGCCCTCAACTGTCTCTTCTCAGAAACTCTACTTGTAAGGGATGCTGTTACCAATTTGATGGGCGAGAATTGTTGGTAAATCCCTGAAAAAGCAGCGGAAGGCAGACTAACTTCCTCCTTTTTCGTACAAGACGCACATTTTTCAACGGGAAGTTGGCACTCGCTGGAGCAGTATTTATTATTGGTGAGCCCTTTGCACCAAGAATTCTATCCGTAGTGACGCGTCACTACTGGCTCAACCATATTTTTAGAGCGAATGCAACTGATTCCATTTTGTAAAATAAAGAAACCGCACAACAGATGCTTAATCGACAATCTTCTACTGTGTAGACGGCCGGTTTCTGAACTCAAAGTTCCATCATCTGGTGTAAAATAATAATGAAAATATTGTGCTGAACGATAATCGGAGGGTATCCTCAAGTATAAAGGATCAGAAATGGAGATATGCAGCTAGAATTTTAAATGAATTAAAACAAAGAAAGGGAGAACAGGAATCTACTTATAATTAAATTCGCTTAATCATCTGAGGCTTTCCTCACCCCAATTCCATCACGGCATCAAAGGTTTCGTATCGAAAGAATAAAACGGACATCACGACCTGACTCAAAAGTCACCAAAATCTTGAAACATGTAAAATGGATTAAAAAGTGGTGGAGAGGGAGATAAATCACATATTATGTGGAATTACTTACAGAGATTCCATAAAAGCTGGTCCTCCATGCTGCGCGTCCGGGAACACGAATAGGAAAAGTATGTAACAATAAGTGCTAGCCGTGAGAACTGAGGCCGCATACATGAAACTGACATGTGATTGGCGAACTACTTAAATAGGAAAAGCGGGAAAAAACAGCAGAAAGAAGTCGGAAAAATCACAACATTAAGAAGGAAGAAGACCTGCACTTAAAAAAGGAAATAATATTACATTATATGGATACCTTAACCTGCCTGGGTTATGCCATAATTAATAAAAACATTTTTGTGGTCAGGTCAGTGCCTTCATTACATGAGTTGAGAGGCTGGGAATGAAGACTTCTTCAGATTTCAGTTGATTCCAGGCCACTGAGTATCCGACCTTTCCCTGCAGTGTCTAAGGCAGTTATGTTATCGCCAATCTGCTGCAGCGGATGCTGGTTGTCAGTCAAATGCACTGTCAGAGCTGACGTGGAATTGGCCAGGTCTCTATCTTCTTTAAATGTCGTTTAGAAATTCTTGCCTGTCTGGCCAGTGTATCTGCTCTTACCCAATTGGCTCGTATCGCACTCAATATGAGTACCATGCATATAAGATGGAATGTCGCTCTCAATTCACTCTGGGGCGCTGTACGGGGGGATGGGGATGGAGGAGGGCAGATGTGGAGTGCACTGCCCCTCCCGAGAGGGATGGACAGGGGGATTTCAGGTGCCAGCTCAGCTTTAATTATCCACAGACCAGGTCATTGCCCGGGTGCTGTGGACTGCCTGTTCTCCCCAAAGCGTGCCGTGCTCGAGCTAATAAAATTCAGCAATGGTCTTTCTGTCGAGAAGTGAGGCTCTTGGGATGCTTCCGGAGGCTACTTTCTCAGATACACTGCTTCAGCTCACTAGATAACGGGAAATTGGCGCAGAAAATGAAATAATATCAAACAGAGGTATGTCACAATTATATCACAGGATTTTTTTTTTTTTTTTTTCAAAGTTCGCCCTGAGAAATGTTATCCCAGGTGTAGTCATTTTCCATCCTCTAGTTAATCACCTTAGAACTGGTGAATTTCAGTTTGGGGTGGGACATTTACCTCTTAATAGGCTGATCAGTTGTTGCATTTGCTTAACCAGTTCCCCGACGTTTCGACTGACAATCTGAGGTTTAGTAGTAAAACTGGATATGAAATTCAGCTTACTGAAGGAATCCCTGTCAGGCATTCTCCCTGTTGTTTCATGCATATCTCATGTTTCTGTTATCGGAAGGCAAGGGAGACTGTTAGAGGTCAGCACGTGATTATCGTGTCCTTAACCAAAAATTGTTTAGCAGTCCGTCCCCATATCCGGTCTCCACACCTGTATGATCTGTTTTCCTGGGGCAAATTATCTTACAGATCTTGATCATAATCAGGGTTATCATAAAATTCCATTTCCTGAACAATCTATGCCATTGGCTGCCTTTAGCACTACCTTTAGCAAGGTGCCCTGTACAGAGGCTGCTGTATTATGCTATTTGTTGGACAGTTTTCTTCAGGAACTTAAATTCAAGTGTGCGTAGAAGTACTTAGGTGATGATGCAGTCTTTCCTGAAAATCTGGAACGCTTTCGTCAAGTTTTAACCCGCCTTAGGGATGCGGGATTGTCTTTGCAACCCAGTAAGGTAAATCTCACTGACGTGGAAATATCTTTTCTTGCTATTCTCAAGGAGTAAAGTTTGATAATGATCACAGTTTTGGAAATATGATGATTGGATGGACATTTTTCGGGTGCAGAAACGTATCTACCATTTTTTGTTTATATCGTACAACTCAATCTTTGTATCGGAATAATTTTTCCGTCAGTGTATACACACTGTGAAAGACGTCACAGGAGAGCTCCTGATATCATGTCGGCTCTCCTTTTGTCCGGAGTACTGCAGCTACTCGACTCGGATGGACTCAATAAGTCTTTGGATGTATCTTCTACAAATATTGAGCCATTGCTGCCTCTACAACCGTCCATAATTGCTTAAGTGTTGGCTCTGCAGATTTATGTACATGAACTGACCTCTCGTTTATGTCCCATAAATATTCGGTACGTGGCTAAATCATTCACTCTAACTGTCCAGAATGTGCTTCAAACCATTCGCGAACAATTGTGGCATGGTCACATTGTCATCCATAATAATTCCGTTGTTTGTTAACATGAAGTCCATGAATGGCTGGAAATGGTCTCCAAGTAGCTGTACATAACCATTTCCATTCAATGGTCTGTTTAGTTGAACCAGAGAATCCAACACCTTCCATGAACACACTTCCCATTCCACTATGAAACTACCACCAGTCTGCACAGCGCATTGTTGGCAACTTACGTCCATGGTTTCGTGGGGTCTGTGCCAAACTCGAAGCCTACCATCAGCTCTTACCAAGTGAAATCGGAACTCATCTGACCAGGTCTCGATTTTCCAGTCGTCTAGGATCCAACCAATCTGATCACGAACCCAGGAGAGGCGCTGTAGGCAAAGTCGTGCTGTTATCAAAGTCAGTCGCATCGATTGTCTGCTTCCACAGCTCATCAACGCCAAATTTCGCCGCAGTGTCCTAAGGCATAGGTTCTTCGCACGTCCCACATTGATTCCTACAGTTATTTCACCCAGATTTGCTTGTCTGTTAGCAGTGACAACTCTACCCAAAGGCCTTTGATCTCTGTCGGTAAGGGAAGGTCGTCGGCCGTTGCTTTGTCCTTGGTGAGAGGTAACGCCTGAAATCTGGTATTCTTAGCGTACTCTTGATACTGTGAATGACGGAATACTGAATTCCCTAACGATTTTCGAAATGGAATGCCCCATGCGTCTACCGTTCAGAGTCTGTTAATTCCAGTTGCTTGGCCAAAATCACATCGAAAACCTTTTAATGTGAATCATCTGATACAATTGACAGCTCCACCAATGCACTGCCCTTTACATTAAATTCTATTAGATTATATTCAGTTTTCGTTTCATAGACCCAAAAAAGGAGATGATTCTCTTGGGTGTGGAACATGTCAGAAAGTGTAACATAATACATGCAGAACATATGAATATAATACTTCCTCCCCTGATCATTTGTGAGGAGATCAATATCTGTGACTACATTACAGTGATTTGGAACTGCCAATATTTACAGAATGAATACACATTCAGAATGAAACACAGTTATGCGCTTTTAATAAATTTATCATACATAAAATACTTAATCTTGACCAAGTGCTGTCAAAACTGAAACATAACATACATTTTTGCTTAAGCTAGTCTAACAATCCCTTTTAAAATATTCGTCTATACAGTAGAAGGCGTTGCCTACCAAAAAGCCTTTGACACTCTGTTTACACTGTGATTTGTCTGAAATAAAGTTTTTAATGGTTGCTGGTAGTTTATTGAGAATGTGTCTTCCAGAATGTTAGACTCCTTTTTCTGGTCGAAAGTAACAGATTTTTAATCTTTATGTATGTGATCTTATTCCTGGTATTGATACTATGTATTGAGCTATTGATTCGAAATAGATACAGTATTTGCAACAAATTTCATTAAGGAATAAGGATACTGAAAACAGTGGTTAGAATATTCATTTCCTTAAACAAGTTTTACATGATGTTCTCCAATTTACACCACAAAAGTCTTATTACACGCTTTTGCACTTAAAAAACCTCTGTTTGGTTTGATGAGTTACCCAAGGATATAATCCCATATGATGTAACACAATGAAAGTAAGCAAAGTACGCAAGTTTATTTTTTATATTTGTATCTCCCGCATCTTACACCATTCGGGCTGCAAATGCAGACTTCGTTTAAGCACTTCAGCAAATTCTGTGGTAAGCCCTTCCCAACTGAATTTATCGAGTTATAATCCCAGTAATTTAACACTGTCAACCTCTTCTATCTGTATGTCTTCCTATGTTATACACATGCTGGAAAGAAATCTCTTACAGGTTGGAACTGCATACAGTGTATCTTTTCAAAGTTTATTGACAGTTTAAAAAGTCACTGAAAATTTGATTAACATTCACTTCTAAATCTGTACTTGACTTTCTATTTATTACAATGTTTGGATCATCTACCAACGGAACCAACTTATCATCTTGCAATCTGACAGTCAAGAGGTCAAGAGGTCATTAATGTAAACAAGAACAGGCAATGGACCCGAGATGGAACCTCGCGGAACACAACATGTATTTAATTCTCAGTCAGATGAAGACTCACTGCTTACTCTACAGGTATTCTGTAACGGTATCCTTTGTTTTCTGTGTGTTAGCTAAGACTCAAACCATTTCACAGCACTGTCAGTACTAATTTCTATTCTTGTACTTAAGAGAATGCAGGGATTCATGCAGTCAAAGGTTTTGACAGGTCACAGAAAATGCCAGTAGCCTCTAATTTGTTATCTAATGAATTAATGACTTTCTCACTGTACATGTAATAGCCTTCTCTATATCGGAGCCCTTAGGGAACTCAAACTTTAACTTGGACAATATAATTTATACCTTGTGCATGTGATACTACCTCCATCTGTATATATGTACATCGCTATCCCATGACTTCGTCACCTCAGTGTATAGATGTTGTATATTTGATATCTGCATCTCTGGTTCGCAATGTAACCCAATAATGAATGCATTTTGTCTTACAAGACACTGTATTTATAGATCTGCATTGTATATGGGCTGTTTACTATGTTTCATTTTTGTATGAGCTATAAAGGTGAAGTGGTTCATGGTGTGGGTTCATGGTGTGGGTTCCTGTAGTCATGTCCTAGTTCATGAACTATGGGCAACGTAGGAGTGGCCAAGTAAGTGGTCCACAGTCGAGATACCAGTTACTTTGGAATAAGGCTGGGCATCTCGGACATATTCTGAGTTGTGGTCACCTTTGTGCTCATACGGCAAAGACTACCAAATCCACCAGTTAGTCCCTCAACCGTTAGGGGTAAAACCCAATGGGACTCGGGTCAAGTAAGGCTAGCAACCTGCTTCCCCAGTACTTTAAATATGATGCTGGCAACAATCAGAGCAAAATGCCTCGGACCTTTGGAGGTGATGGAGTCCCACCTCTAACTGACAAGTCAGGGACTCCTAAGATACGAGTTGGCAAACAAATGGTAATGAGATGGGGAGCTATTAATATCAATGGGGGCTACTCTGGGAAGAAGGTAGAGCTGGCAGATGCTGCAATTAAGATAGGGCTGGACGTTTTAGCTGTTAGTGACATTTGGGTAAGGGGTGAGAAATAAGAGGAAGTGGGAGAATACAAGGAGTCAAAGCAGGAATAGCACAATGGGGTGTAGGACTCTACATCAGGAAAGAAATGGAACCCAGCGTAATTGCAATAAGGTATGTAAACGAACGACTGATGTGGATAGATTTGACAGTGTCTAGCAAGAAAATTAGGATTGTGTCAGTATATTCGCATTGTGAAGGGACAGATCATCATAAGATGGATAGTTTTTATGAGGCACTCAGTGATGTAGTTGTTAGAGTAAAGGACAGGGACAGTGTTCTGCTCATGGGTGATTTTAATGCCAGGATTGGAAATCGAACAGAAGGGTATGAAAAGGTTATGGGTAAATTTGGAGAGGATATGGAGGCCAACAGGAACGGGAAACAACTCATGGATTTCTGTGCCAGTATGGGCTTAGTAATCACAAACTCCTTTTTTAAACATAAGAACATTCACCGGTATACTTGGGAAGTCAGGGGAACCTGATCTGTCATTGACTGTATAATAACAGATCAGGAATACAGGAAGGCTGTGAGGGACACACGTGTATTCAGGGGATTCTTTGATGACACTGATCATTATTTAATCTGCAGTGAAATTGGGATTGTGACGCCGAAAGTGCAGGAGGTCAGGTCCATATGTAGGAGGATAAGAGTGGAGAAACTTCAGGATAAGGAAATCAGGCCCAAGTACATAACAGCGATCTCAGAAAGGTACCAGTTAGTTGAATGTAGTCAATTACAGTCATTGGAAAAGGAATGGACAAGGTACAGGGACACAGTACTAGAAGTGGCTAAAGAATGTCTTGGAACAGTAGTGTGTAAAAGTAGGATGAAGCAAACAGCTTGGTGGAATGACACAGCCAAGGCAGCCAGTAAAAGGAAAAAGAAGGCGTATCAAAAATGGCTACATACTAGAACTCAGGTAGACAGAGAAAGTTATGTTGAAGAAAGAAACAAAGCCAAACAGATAATTGCAACATCCAAGAAGAAATCTTGGGAAGACTTTGGAAACAGGTTGGAGACTATGGGTCAAGCTGCTGGAAAACCATTCTGGAGTGTAATTAACAGTCTTCGAAAGGGAGGTAAGAAGGAAATGACAAGTATTTTGGACAAGTCAGGAAAACTGCTGGTGAATCCTGTGGATGCCTTGGGCAGATGGAGGGAATATTTTGAGGAGTTGCTCAATGTAGGTGAAAATACGATCAGTAATGTTTCAGATTTCGAGGTAGGATGGGATAGGAATGATGATGGAAATAGGATCACATTTGAGGAAGTGGAGAAAATGGTCAATAGATTGCAGTGCAATAAAGCAGCTGAGGTGGATGAAATTAAGTCGGAACTCATCAAATACAGTGGAATGTCAGGTCTTAAATGGCTATACAGGATAATTGAAATGGCCTGGGAGTCGGGACAGGTTCCATCAGATTGGACAAAAGCAGTAATCACACCAATCTTTAAATATGGAAACAGAAAAGATTGTAACAACTATAGAAGTATCTCTTTAATCAGCGTTGTGGGTAAAATCTTCTCAGGTACTATTGAAAGGAAAGTGCGAGTATTAGTTGAGGACCAATTCGATGAAAATCAGTGTGGGTTTAGACCTCTTAGAGGTTGTCAGGACCAGATCTTTAGCTTACGGCAAATAATGGAGAAGTGTTATGTGTGGAACAGGGAATTGTATCTATGCTCTATAGATCTAGAAAAGGCATATGTCCGGGTTCCTAGGAGGAAGTTATTGTCTGTCCTACGAGATTATGGAATAGGAGGCAAACTTTTGCAAGCAATCAAAGGTCTTTACATGGATAGTCAGGCAGCAGTCAGAGTTGACGGTAAATTGAGTTAATGGTTCAGAGTAGTTTCAGGGGTAAGATAAGGTTGCAACTGTCTCCACTGTTGTTCATATTATTTATGGATCATATGCTGAAAACAATAGACTGGCTGGTTGAGATTAAGATGTGTGAACACAAAATAAGCAGTCTTGCATATGCGGATGACTTAGTTGTGATGGCAGATTCGATTGAAAGTTTGCAAAGTAATATTTCAGAGCTAGATCAGAAATGTAAGGACTATGGTATGAAGATTGGCATCTCCAAAACGAAAGTAATGTTAGTGGGAAAGAAATATAAACGGACTGAGTGACAAATAGGAGGAACAAAGTTAGAACAGGTGGACGGTTTCAAGTACTTAGGCTGCATATTCTCACAGGATGGCAACATAGTGAAAGAACTGGAAGCGATGTGTAGCAAAGCTAATGCAGTGAGCGCTCAGCTACGATCTACTCTCTTCTACAAGAAGGAAGTCAGTACCAAGACTAAGATATCTGTGCACCGTTCAATCTTTCATCCAACTTTGTTGTATGGGAGTGAAAGCCGGGTGGATTCAGGTTACCTTATCAACAAGGTTGACGTTACGGATATGAAAGCAGCTAGGATGATTGAAGGTACTAGTAGATGGGAACAATGGCAGGAGGGTGTCCACAATGAGGAAATCAAAGAAAAACTGGGAATGAACTCTATAGATGTAGCAGTCAGGGCGAACAGGCTTAGATTGTGGGGTCATGTTACACGCATGGGAGAAGTAAGGTTACCCAAGAGACTCATGGGTTCAGCAGTAGAGGGTAGGAGGAGTCGGGGCAGACCAAGAAGAAGGTACCTGGATTCGGTTAAGAATGATTTTGAAGTAAGAGGTTTAACATCAGAAGAGGCACCAATGTTAGCACTGAATAGGGGATCGTGGAGGAATTTTATAAGGGGGCTATGCTCCAGACTGAACGCTGAAAGGCATAATCAGTCTTAAATGATGATGATGATTTTGGTGATGATGATAAAGGTGAAAATGTGGACTGATTACGAAACTAAGTGTTCTTTCGGCTAGAACAATGTGTAAGTATACAGCTGTATTGCTGGTCAAAACTTGTAGTCCTAGTACCATACTAAGGTAACATGCGTTGACTATACCTTATTCGTAGTGAAATGAAACTCAAAACAGACAAGTCGCTACATTCAGCAAACAAAACTGTAATGTAATCGTCTTATCCGCCTGAAGATGAAACTATAAGCACTCTAAACGAGTCTTCGGAGGAAATTAAAGGTGACTGGGAAAGATAACTGTATTTATTTGTCTTTTATTATTCTCAGTGTTATAAAAGAATGAATGAATATTAATTATTAGAAAGGCAATTGCGAACTTACAGCATGCTGCAGATGAACATTTCTAGTGTCTGTCTTATGTGGCCGTGCGGGATTAGCCGAGCGGTCCGAGGAGCTTCAGGCATGGACTGTGCGGCTGGTCCCGGTGGAGGTTCGAGTCCTCCCTTGGGCATGGGTGTTCTTGTTTGTCCTTAGGATAATTTAGGTTACGTAGTGTGTAAGCTTAGGGACTGATGACCTTAGCAGTTAAGTCCCATTAGATTTCACACACATTTGAACATTTTTTGACCTGTGGTGCAACTTGCTGTTGTTAAGTCGGCCATACACCACTTTGGTTACTGCAGGGTCAGTTTCTGTTCTTGGGCTTCCGCTGGTATTTGACACACTTCAGGCACGGATGGTTTGAAAATGGACACAGGTGTCCGAAAATAGTCCCATCAACAAATAAAAAATAAACACTTCTCAGTGCAACTTATGACGAAACTACAACCGTTTATTTCATGGGCGACTACGGCGTTAGGTGTCTTCCTCTATACTTTGCTTTAGTTTGTTACTAAGATGATCAGTTATAACCTGAAGGGTTAATAAATCTCTAAGTATTTCGTGACGTCAGCAGTAACTCTATTTGTCGCAGAGCAGACGTCTTACGGGGAGTCACATCCGACAGAAAGTTTGGAGCATTTTGATGTCACTGACGGCATACATGTACGAAAAATGTTCTATGCCTGTGCAACTCAGTTCCTCTCTTCTACTTTAATATCGAAATCTAATAAGGAAATGATCTACCAAATAAATAGTTTTATCACGTGACCTTACGTGTGGTGCGATTTCTTTTCTTTAAATTAATGTAAAGCATTGTATTGTTTTTACTGTTAACAGAAATTATTAACTCTAACTTGGAAATAGAAGGACCAAGAAGAAAGAGGGTTGGAGATATGTGCACAACACTACACAGTGTAGTTGCTACGTTACAGGGTTACAAGGCTTTTCCATTTTCAGGACAATACAGTTCCCGACGCCGACTGCACATGGTCCGGACTGGTTGTACCCGTGCAGCTGTCACTCCCTGCAGAATTCAGTACCACTTCTGTACCGTAATTCTTTTAAAAAGCTAAAACAGTGTCCACTCTTCAAAAAGCGTAGCGACTGTTTCTGACAAGGCGAGCCTGATGGAGCTTCCACTTGCAAATGAAGTATTTTTAGATGCCTTTATAAGATTCCAATCCGTCTTGCACGTTAAAAGCGGCTTTCAGAACTCTGTGACAGGCCGAAACGCAATTTAATTCTGCCAAGAGAAAAGCTCTTAATTAGTCGGTAAGCCGAACAAGCGGCCCGAGAAGGCGGTACGGAACTCAGACGGTCTTAAAGAACTGCCTCTGCTACTTACAACTTCTGCTTCTTATCAAACAAATTCTCTGATTCTCGCTTCTGGTACTGCTATTTCATTTACTGCGTCCAAAAAGCGAAACACTACACATGGAATAGTAAATAGAGGAAATTATCATTTACGTTATAGTACCAATTGGTGTGTTATCTCATTTAGAGTAACTGGAAACGACTAGTAGAGTAAATGAAAAGACGAGTAAAATTTATTCGTAGTGTTTTTGATAAGTTAAATAGGATTTTCTTAACTAAACCTCTTACGTGTGTGATAAAGCGTCCCTCATCGGTTTTGACAGGAGGTACTGTGAGACAGACTGTCTATGAGAAAGCTATACAACGACGGAGGGCTTTTCATCGAATAAAGTAGAGAAGAATGTTGAAAAATAACTGGAGAAACAAGGATACAAATTAGTGCATCCAGGGGAAGACTCGTTTGAAAGAGATAATTACAACCGAAATTAAATGAAGTGGATGTATGTGAAACATATAGACTGACAAATCGATGCCAGATGGACCTAAGAAGTTGTTTATTGGGTTCCGAGAGATGAGAAAAGACAAATAAGATGACGTAAAGGAGACGGTGGCAGATAACGTGCAGGAGCGATGTGCATGCTTTTAGCCGAAGATACCAATGCGTGGAAAAGTCTTCCCTAATCGTCAGCTCAGCAATTGATGACGGTTGGCTGATGATGATGAAGATGATGATGATCATTATATCACTGATTCAAAAGTTTTCACCAATTATTTTGTAATTTTATCCAGTGTGGTGAATAGCAATTAATGTAACACTTACCAGAACGTAACAGTTTTCTTTACGGACTACTCAACATAATTGTTGGTACAACCTCATATCTGCCGAAGTGCGTGGGCTTAGTTTCAAGCGGAGCAGCGAAAGGAAGAATAAACCTTACGAAACTAAAAACAATTATTGTGAAATGCAAATAAAACAATAATCAAAGTACAGGCAGGCATGTTTACAACTGTAGAAGAAACTCTTTAGTGGCTCTTACGTCCGAAATGGTATCTAAAATCTTCAGCATAGTTTGGAAGAGCAATTAGATCATCGACTCGGTGAAAACCAAGACGAATTTAGAAAGGGGCGGTCCTGCGTAAAACAGATTATGGATCTGAAACTGATCTTATGGAACTATTGTCTAAGAAGCAAACATTTTGTCAAAACTTTTGTAGAATTCATGCTATCCTACGACTCCGTATACGGAGAAACAATTTTCAATAACTAGAAGAATTCGGCGCAGACAAAAGCTTCGGTAATACCTAAAGAAACATTGACAGATAGGAAGTTCAAAATAAAATTGCATGGAAAAATTTCCGAAGCGTTCGAAATGAAAACACGTGTTAAACAAGGTGATGGTGTCTCCTTGGTGCTCTTCAGTTTCACTCTGGAAAAGGTGTGAAAGGAATGAACTCTTAGATTTCAAGAAAAAAACAGTAAGTCTGATTGGGATATAAGAACTCTAACATCGAGCTGAACCGTCTGTCCTTTGCAGACTATTTACTAATGTTTACCTATAACGACCGTCCAGGAATTGAGCAAATCAACTTGTCGAAAGTGATGGCGAAACAGGGTGGATTAAAAGTTCATTTCGAGAAGATAGAATTCACAACGAACATTAAAAATGCTTCAAAATTCTTTAGCGGAAGATACGTCAGAACCTACAGAGTGAATCGATTTACATTCTTTAGGGAAATAATACAGACAAATGGAGTAGACAATGAGGCAAACTAAAACAGATTGCAGAAAATGGAAATGGCTTTTCTGTTAACATTGGAAATTTAGAATGAAACATCAGTTTCAGTAAAAAGAAAAATTCAGCTCTACAATACAGTTATAAAGCTGGAGTACCATTATGCATGACTCCTCAACAAAAAAAGAGCATTTGAAGTGTTGGACAAAAAGGAAAAGTAGGTACTGCGGAAACAGTTGTGCCAAGAAAAGTTGGATGAGAGGAAGAAATGTAGATATTCACAGATAACTGAAAAACTACCTGATGCTGCTAGAGTAAAGAAGGATTTCGTTTTATGGTCATTTGGTTCGAATGAACCCCGAAAGAATGACTGAAGGAATACATCAATATTTATACAAAAATCCCAAAATTCAGATATGTTTTACCACGGAAGCCAAAAATACTTAGCAGAAATAAACTTTATGAAAGCACAAACTCTGGACGTGTCTCCTTTTCGAAGCAAGATTAGGAACTTCTGGGGTTTCAGGAAAAGTTCAGAAACCGCGTAACGGTATAGATAGAAGAAAGAAGGAAATAACACAGTGAAAGAACGAAGAAATATTGGAAAGTACGAATAGCAGGAAAGAAGACGGTATCATGAGCAACTAGATTGCCTAATCGGAGAAAGAGGAACGACAATCTGTTGGTGAATGGAAATCGTCGCACATCTACGAAATCAGAATCTGTTACTGGGTAACATTGCTGTAACCCATGTATTGTAACGCTGTTGGATCCTCATTGGTACGCTGCCCGTGAAGTAGATGATGCGTTGCTGCTTAGCCCGGTCCACGGCTTCTACAGGTCCCAATCCTGCTGAATCGGCTTCATGTCAGCAAATAACGCAGACCATTTGGTTGCCTACCTTCTGGAGAAGGTGCTCACTACATAGGATGGCGTGTTATTGTCTTGAATGACGAAACCATCACGGAAATGCTGAATCTAAAGTTGGACACCGGGTTGTAGGAGTCAGTACCACCATTTCACAACTCCGAAACTACCCTCGATAGAAGGATGCATGTAGAGAAACCACTCTCGATGGCAGGGACATGACACCAAGTACCACAGTCCATTCACTTCGATTGCCTACCGCCTGGATAAAGTGTTTACAACGTGGGTCGGTGCATTATCTTCTTGAATGACATCCAGTCACCGAAATGACACGTGTTACGTTGGAGACCGTGTTCTAGGATTCAGTACTGACACTACAGAACCCTCAAACTAACGAGATGTGTCTGATAGTCGTACGTGATACACAAAAAGAAAACAGTAACGACACACCTCCACGCTGATTCCACTGGGACTGCATGCCATTTAACCAATTTGCATTGGACAACAAGGCGCCAAATTTATCATGAGTTGTGTAACTACGGCTGAAAACCACCCCATTTGTTGCAAAAGCAAGCGTACAACTCTGTTGTTCTCTATAAACAGCTAATATCGTGCACAGTCCACGGTGCAAGTCCTTGTAGCAGACTGTCTATTCGACAGCCGGCAGGAGTACGAACATTTGATTTTCAGGATTTCATATAATTTAAATGCACTTGGAAGCGACAAATTAAAATTTTTACTAACACCGGGATTCGAAACCCTTGTTTTCTGCTCACTAGGCAGATGCGCTAACCACTACATCACAGTGGCATTTCAGTACTCCACGGACTATCCAAGCATACCTCCCTCCCGCCGGAGTGGCCGAGCGGTTCTAGGCTAACCACTACATGACAGTGGCATTTCAGTACTCCACGGACTATCCAATCATACCTCCCTCCCGCCGGAGTGGCCGAGCGGTTCTAGGCGCTACAGTCTGGAACCGCGCGACCGCTACGGTCGCAGGTTCGAATCCTGCCTCGGGCATGGATGTGTGTGATGTCCTTAGGTTAGTTAGGTTTAAGTAGTTCTAAGTTCTAGGGGACTGATGACCTCAGATGTTAAGTCCCATAGTGTTCAGAGCCATTTGAACCATGCCTCCCTCCTCAAGGCAAATTCCCATTCATGCCTCAGCCAACTTCGTATTCGAAATTTAGATTGAAGATATGGGCTTGCTAGTGTAGTCGGTGCAGTTCTGTAAAGTCACTGTACCAAGGTGGCATAATGCTTAGACCTGGGTTCGAATCCTGACCTTTCTTACAAATTTTCATTCGTCGCATCAGTCTGCATATAAACATCAGAAACACTGAAGTTAAAAATTGTTTATCTTCAGAACCTGCTACCTCCTTCCCTCTGACCCATTCTTGCTTTTCGAGACATATTCAACTGTTTCACTATGTCATTCATCCATGACTTCCTCATACGTCTTTTTGATGTGAATACGTCGTTAAGATAAAAGCCAGATGTGGGCGCCAGTGAGACAGAAGTGAAACGTTTACAGTGTAATACGTTTTGAATTATAGCTCCAAAACTAATTACGCAACGTAAACTAAGTTACGTCACTCGCAGATCACTTATTTCTCATTCCCTGAGGAGAGGGTAGTGTGCGGTGCGCGTCCTGTACCAACCACCACTGCTAAGTACAAGACTGTCGTCTGTACTGTACAAAGGGGAAGTGTACAGGACAGTGAGTGACTTACATACTATCTTAAATACTTTACTTGTTGAAAGAAAGTGTATAAATCTATAGTGCGTATTTTGTGTGCCCGTAGCACACAAAGGGAAAACGGCTATGGTCGAATAATCAGCAGACTTGCATTCCTACATGCCACGACCATGATTTATGGTTATTACTTACAGTTGTATACTAAATAAAGTTGCTGAAAAGCAGCAAACAGTGCGAAATACGACGAAACGTTCGTGAGTTGCTTCAGCTCCAAGACATGGTTTGACAGTCTTTTCCGTAACTTCTTAAATATTAATATCTATGGCTTATAGCTTCAACAACGAGAAAAAGAAAGATGGGGTAAAACTTGAAATTATGGACAAAGCAGAAAAAACTGATTCAGAGGAACGCCACAAGGAAGAAAGCAATGTTAGTGTTATTAATGTCTGATTCTAAGGAGAAAGAGTAGTGGAGGAAGGATGCGATTCGTCTTACCACGTGTAAATGCCCCTTAACCACAACATCTGGATTTAAAAGACTACGACATGCGCCGGGAAGTGCATAATTTACTTATGCTTTCTTTATTTATTAGAAAGTGTTTTTCACAGTGATTTTTCTCGGCGATACTCTTTTTGGTATTGTTAGGCCATTCAAAGCTGACGTTTAATTCTGTACCTTTTGTAGGGGACGTAGGTACAGGCGTGTAGTGTATATATATATATATATATATATATATATATATATATATGAGAGAGAGAGACCGAGAGAGAGAGAGAGAGGGAGCAGTCTTTGCTATTTTGAAGGATGCAGCCAAGGTGATCAGTAAGACATTAGATTTTATGGATGATTTGTATTTCTGACATATTCACACGCTTTGTTTCCAACTTATTCTCACTCTTATTCATGGGAACAAACCTTTCATGTTTAGTTCGTCCTTTTGGATCACAGTAAACTTCAAGATTTTGCCAGCGGTGGCAGACGGTGGTCCCTCCCTCCATCCCCCCCCCCCTCCCCCTTACAGATGATCCTGTATGTTTTGAGGTAACGCAAGACTAAGATCTTAAGCAATGGTAGGAAAAAACTTTAAGCCTTAGTATCAGGCAGTAACTTTATTACCAATACTGTTCACAACACGTTTTTCAGATAGTATACACATATGCAAGTGAATGAAGTTAATGTACCCGCAAAATTATGTCAGATTGTGTGCCTCATAGTTCAGAAGATGTGACTTCTTGGTCATTGATATTGTGAAAAACATGAGAGGTCGATTCATTAAAGAAATGGGGAGGGGGTGGGGGGAATGGGGATTATTGGTGTTTTCTAAGCAGCTGATGTGGTTAACCGCGAGCGAACACATGAGGTAGATCTTCTATGTTTAGTGTTTTGCGATAGATTTTGAATGTTCAAATACTATCACTGTGGTGTACGCCCATATTATAGGGAACGTCACGTGCTCACAGTCTCTTTTGCCTTAAAGATACGATAAATGCACGATCTAAAATGGAAATTGCCTTTGAAGGCATACTGAATGACAGAACCGTGTGCAAATTCCGTATTGTCCAGTTCACTATTGGAGACACAACGTGTTCCATAGAACTGAAAATGGAGTTTGACTTTCACCACACACCCAAACCCTACAATCCCCTTGCATGCACAGAAATTTCCTCTGTCAAGGCAGTAATGAGGAAAGAAGTTTCGGATTTAAAAAGATATTTAGGTCAGACGATGGTGCAACACTTATTGCGAGCAGTTTACGGACAAAATATGCATCTACCGCTGTCCCTGTGTCAACGTGAATGAATTTTTGATTTCTTTAAAAAATACCCCTATGTCTGTTTTCTTACGCTAATATCTCCCAGGGATGATAATTGAGAGTTTCTATGTTGTATATGTCCATTTTCCCAGCGTACGAGAGGCGTTCAATAAATAATGCGACACACTTTTTTGTCCAATTTCGGCTGAAAAACGCGGAACTTAATGTGGTATATTGTGGAATTCTTGCTTCACCCTCCATAGTTTCATGAACTTCCGACTGCTGGCGGCACTATGCACGGTCTTCAAGATGGCATCTGTAATGGAGGTGCGTTCCAAGCAGAGAGCTGTCATTGAGTTTCTTCGGATAGACAACCAGAGCATCGGGGATTTCATGGGCGCTTGCTGAAAATCTACGGAGATTTGGCGGGGAACAAAAACACGGTGAGTCGTTGTTGAGGCGTCTGTCATCATCACAGCAAGATCGCGCAAAACTGTTCGATCTCCTGCATGCCGACCTGCCGCAGACAACTATGACTCCTGCAGTGTTGGAACGTGCGGACACCCTCATTCGAGGTGATAGACAGATCACTATCAAACACCTCGATACGTAACTGGCCGTTTGTTGGTGGTGCTGAAAAACTCGCCCACCATTTGGGGTATTCGAAGATTTATGTCCACTGGGTTCCTCGCCGCCTAGCAGAAGACCATAAAGATCAATGGAGGACCATGTGTGCGGAACTGCTTTCGCGTTACAAGGCTGCTTGTGATAATTTTTATCGAACATCGTCACAGGCGGGAATGATGGACTGATTATTGGTGCTGCAAGACAGCAGTCCACATACGCAGAGGTGTGTTGGTGCATGTCAGAGTACAGTGCAGCGAGTAAGTGTGCAGACGTTTTCAGACGTGCTAATGGTAAACGAACACATATTGATGACGTTATGAGGGGTAGAACACTAGGACGACTGGAGGATGTTCAAACACAGCAGGTCGTAGCACAGGCCCTCCGTGTGCAGCAAAGTGTGATCTCAAGATTATGGCAACGATTCCAGCAGACAGGAAACGCGTCCATGCGCTACAGTACGGGACGTCCAAAGTGTACAACACCACAAGAAGACCGATACATCACCATCAGTGCCCGCAGACAGCCACGGAGTACTGCAGGTAACGTTTCTATGGGCCTTACCGCAGCCACTGGAACAGTTGTCTCGTTACACAGTCTCCAGACGACTGAACAGACATGGTTTATTCGCCCGGAGACCTGCAAGGTGCATTCCACTGATCCCTGGTCACAGGAGAACCCGTATGGCCTGCTGTCAAGAACACAGTACATGCTCATTGGAACAGTGGTCCCAGGTTGTGTTCATGGACGAGTCCAGGTATAGTCTGAACAGTGATTCTCGCCGGGTTTTCAGCTGGCGTGAACCAGCAACCGGATATCAACCCCTTAATGTCCTTGAAAGGGATCTGTATGTGGTTTGATGTAGTTTGATGGTATGGGGTGGGATTATGATTGGTGCACGTACACTCCTGCATGTCTTTGACAGAGGAACTGTAACAGGTCAGGTGCATTGGTACGTCATTTTGCACCAGTATGTCCACCTTTTCAGGGGTGCAGTGTGTCCCACCTTCCTCCTGATGGGTAATAACGCACAGCCCCAGCGAACTGCCATCATGGAGGAATGCATTGAAACAGAAGATATCAGACGAATGGAGTGGCTTGCCTGTTATCCAGACCTAAAACCCATCGAGCACGTCTGGGATGCTATCGGTCGACGTATCGCTGCACGTCTTCAAACCCCTACGACACCTCAGGAGCTCCGACAGACACTGGCGCAAGAATGGGTGGCTGTACCCCAGTAGCTGCTCGCCCACTTGATCCAGAGTATGCCAACCCGTTGTGTGGCCTGTGTACGTGTTCATAGCGATCATATCCCATATTGATGTGGGGGTACATGCGCAGAAAACAGTGGCGTTTTGTAGCACATGTGTTTCGAGACAGTCTTCGCAACTTATCACCAATACCGTGGAATTACAGGTCTGTGTCGTATGTGTTCCCTATGTGCCTATGCTATTATCGTCAATTTTGTTTAGGCCACGTTGTGTGGCACCACATTTCCGGTATTATCCTTAATTTATAATGAGCATGAGTATAAACAAGTGGCGTGCGACCGTCGCATTGAACGGAGATTATGTTGAGAAACAGGGTTTGCAGACGAAAGAGTGGGGAATGTTGTGTTGTATTTGAATCCTGTACAAAACCAACCTGCTTTCAGGGGGAAAAAATGTGTTTCATTACTTACTGAACGGTCCTCGTATATCTCTGCTGAAAAGCTCCCGCTCATTCAGCATGGTATCAGTTTTATAATACCGTGACGTTTCGATGATTGCCATGTAATCACTAGGCAAAGTATCGAGATATTTCGGATTTTCTAATATTTATACTAGTGATGCGTTCCCCCCCTGCCTGGCTGCGGCTGGCGACTGGGAGGGATGGGAGTAGAGTGTTGGGAGCAGTGGACACCATGGAGGCTGCTATCGAATCTCTGCATCGGTATTAAACATGCGTTTGTTTCGTGCTGGACATTGCTAGTGGCGCTCCTGTTGTATTTCCGCTAACGCGGGATGGATGCCGAAATGAGTTAGTAACTTTCGTCCCTACTTATTTTGATGGGCTAGAACGCTGTCCTAGTAGCTTGTTGCTGAGCCTAGCGACTTGATGTTGTCAAAATCAAAAGCGCAACCTTCGTTTATGCTACGCCACACCGGTACTGGGACTGTTGACAGTAAACATCTCCCCAGGGTCTGAGGAGAAATCAGGGATGGAAATCTCCTGAGCAGCCTGAGACCAGATATCTGGCCACTCAGGTGTTCTCTTTGAGCAGAGAAATCGAATTGTAAAAATAAGTTATTTTGCAGTGGCCAGAGGCACGAGACGGTTCATCATACCGGTTGCTTTTTAGAGACTCCACGGCCTCATAAATCAGCCGGCCGGAGTGGCCGTGCGGTTCTAGGCGCTACAGTCTGGAGCCGAGCGACCGCTACGGTCGCAGGTTCGAATCCTGCCTCGGGCATGGATGTGTGTGATGTCCTTAGGTTAGTTAGGTTTAATTAGTTCTAAGTTCTAGGCGACTGATGACCTCAGAAGTTAAGTCGCATAGTGCACAGAGCCATTTGAACCTCATAAAGCAGTTCTGCTTCCGGTGCTGTCTTGACCACTCGCGCAACGTTGGCGCCACCCCGAACAATACGGGGGCCCGTAACTGTCTACTTAATGTCGAGTACCCAAGTTACTGGCCCTGCTCCCAACTACCCCATTCTAACTGTAACTAGCTAACTGTTCTCCCTAGGGAGCTCTGAGGTCTGGCCAGCACCGGCCTCTATACTCTACGTCCACAGAGACACATCCAAGAGACGTCAACTCATACAACACAAGTAAAGAACATGCATTTAACGACAGAGAGGCAGGAAAATTAAGATATACGGAGTGGTCGAAAATTCTCGTTACAGAATTCTAGGACTTATAGAGGGGAGTGAGTACATCGTATTTTGAATAGGAACCCATGTCCGGAAACATCATTCAATGAGACTACAGAGCGTCAAAGTTATAGGCGCTGGCGGCTGTTAATGGACGTATACACAGAGTGATTCCGTGATGATGTTACATACTTTCTAGGATGATGGAAAACTATAAATGTGTTAATTTGAAGTAAAGGTCCCTGTACCAGAAACGAACGAGTCGAAAATTATAAACAAAAACCGTTCTGACGCTTCTGACAGTTGAATACATGTACAGGCTCTTGTGTTGGGAAGAGTGTAGGGCTGGTAACTTTCAGTGGTGGCAGTGTGGACAAAAACGAGAAAAAAATGTCCAATAAACATCGGCTCTAAATTGCATATCTGAGGAGCTATGACCATTCGTTCATCTTCGCTAATGTGAAACACATCTCCTCTACTGAGTAAGTGTTCATAGCTGTTAAGGTGGTTCAGCCTTCCCAGTCATAGCTTTAGCCCTTGTTATCAGCACCAAATATTCATCGACCGGTTGAAACAACATACGCATTTCGACAAAATTAATAGAAACCACGTATAATTAAGTCCTGTACGTCCATCACTTGACTGACGAGTATCAGATCCCTCCTTCTGAATAAACTTTTAATACGAGAGCGTGCTGAAAAGTAATTCCTCCCTATTTTTGTGTGAAAACTATTAAAAGCTTTTTAAATAAAACAAACTTTATTAACATCCGACAGCTTTATTATTCTTGTGCACATATGTGCAACCCCGTGCCGCTGGATGACTCTGAGTTGTAGCGTGTAACATAGCGATGTGTAACGTAACTACGGCAGTGAGTGAGAAATGGAGTGCGGTAATCGACTTTCCGACTCGAAGAGTTCGTCCACACACGGGCACCCTCTCCACCGTGTCAATGCTTTGCTATGCACGAGTGCTTTGACATCTGCAACAATCCGACGCGTTCGGTTAACTGGCCTCGATCGTCCTCCATACACTCCTGACTTGGTCCCATCCGATTTTCATCTGCTTCCAAAAGTTAAAGAGTGCGGTCGAGGAAGTTGTGCAGTCAGAGGCGAAGCTGTGGCTCTGTTAACAGAGTCAAACACTCTACACTGATGGTATCAAGAAACTGATCTCTGGTGGGGAGAAATGTGCTCGTCCCCACGTTGACTATGTTGAGAAATAATTATGTAGACGTGTAGAATAAAGATGTAGAATGTTAACAACGTCTTTTTGATGTATAAAAATGTAATGTTTTCACACAAAAATTGTGAGATGTTACTGTTCGGCGCATCCTAGTGCATCACAAAGCAGTTCGAAAATAATCTTTTACTCTGCAGCAGTGTAGCGTTCCGTATTGAAACTTCCTGGCGAACCAAACGTTTGTACCAGGCCAGCATTATAAACCATAATCTGGTCTTCCACAGAAGTTGCTTCTGTGGACGCCTCTTAGCCGTTGTCTGCAAGGGCAATTGTCCGGCGACGACTCGTTGTGCGGCATACCGTTTTGATTTGCTGGAGAGTTTGGAAAAAAAGTGAGCACTCCACTGCTGAGTTAAATATTGATTCTGGAAACTATACACTAGGCTGTGTTTGTTCTCCTGACTTATAGACTATTTGGAACGATCATGTTTCGTTTAGGATATGAAGAAAATTTTTCTGAATTTTATTTTGACGGCGAATGACTGCACAAGGTGGTCTCACATTAGCCAGTCTTTGTTATGTTGACGGTGGGGTGGGATGGGTACGTTTCGTGGAGTCCATTGGTTGGTGAAGGCTGTGAGGTGAACAATTTGAAATTTGAAGCAGAGTTTTAAACTGTGTGGATACATCTCCTGCTACCAATGGACCAATTTCAAACAAACTTTATACACATACCATGTATTGTTTAGAAAGAATCATTGTGGGGGCAAGAACCACCCTCCTATCAAGCGGAATGGCTGGGAGTGAAGAAGCAGTGTAGCACACAACACGAGATACCCATATTTTACTCGTCCAGTATTTGAGAATGTGAGCAGAGACTTCCAACAAACTGTACACATAATTTCAAACCTTTTAAACTTTTGCTCGCTGACAACCCACAGAAAGTGATGAAAAAAAACTTTATCGCTTATTACATTTTCTCTGTTTATGCAGCATGATGTTTTAATTTATTACTTCTTTACTACTAACTGTAAACATGACATTTTGCAGACGTATACCATTAAATATACTTGAACCATTACATCATTGTATGGCACTTAGTTGATGAGATATGATGTCATAAACACTGAATGAGTGAAAAACAACCGCATTACTCAACATGTTTAAATTTACTACTTCGTTCCTAGTAACTTTATCCGACCACTTTTCGCAGACATGATGCACATATGCCACTAAATGTATTTACAGAAACATACAACTATACGACACGTATTTCACGAAATATGAAGTCAAATACTAAGATGCGTGAAAAGCTTCCGCATTCTGTACGATGTTTTAATTTATTACTTCTGTATTACCATCCATATTCACAACACATTTCGCTGGGAGCCGGCGCGTACACGATTGGATGTACTTGCAAAATTATACCATTGTACAGGACATAATTCAGTAGATACGTTATAAACATTGAGTTACGTGAAAATGAAACTGCAGGGCGAAATACAGGTGAAATATGTGTAAAAAAATTCGTGAAATATGTTAAATGCGTCTGAAATATTTTTACTTGTTCGTATGCGAGCAAATCCACAGTTAAGAAGCTCATCCTAAACCCCTGGAACAATTTCAGTCACAAACAACTTGAAAACTGTCAAAGCAAACTCAAAACGCCCACCACGGAAACGTTTCTGACCATGCAGAACATCCATGAACTTAGCAGTATCAACACTCATATTATACTTCTTCTCAATATCCAATTGTAATCTGGAAAGAAATAATGTAGGGATAAAAACTACCAATCTATTGGGTTGAATGTGATAGTGTTACAGTCAAAGTCCGTTTTTAGTTAGAATGCGTTCTTACAATTTGAAAATAGTTTTTACTGAGCGACTTCGTCAAAACACGTTTTGCGCAGTTAAAACTAGTTTTAACTAACTTTCGCTTTTGACCAGCAGTAAATTATAGTTGTAACTAAGTCTATCAGTATCAGCCAGTTTCAATTAGTAAGAACGCATTCTAATTAAATTAGGCAGAACTAGTTTCAACTAAATTTATTTAGGGCAAATGTTAAAATTAAGAGCAACTACGCGTTGATTGGAATAAAAAAAACAGCATTTTTGTATCGTGCAATGCAATATTTATTGGAATATTGATCATACATCCAAACACATTCCTGATAGTGAAAATAACATTGTCAATGAGAAGAAGACTGTAGGAACTTTTGTCAAACGTATGGGTAATTCATACCTTTTTTATATGATTATTTTGTTTCCACTTTTGAAACTAATACTGATAATATGGCTCTGTAATGTTCCTTAAAATGTTTGTTCAGGGTATGGTTGTTTTTGTATTGCTGTAGTTAATATTAATGACTTAGACGTATGATCAACATTCTGAATAAAAATTGCATTGCACAACACAAAAATGCTGTTTCTTATTTCAATCGACACGTTGTTGCTCTTAGTTCTGTATAGTTTAGTTAGAGTGGATTCTTACTAGTTGAAACTGGTTGATACTGACAGCCTTAGTTACAACTAGAATTTACTGCTGGTCAAAAGCGAAAGTCAGTTAAAACTAGTTTTAACTGGACAAAACGCGTTTTGACGAAGTGGCTCAGTATAAACTAGTTTTAACTATTAAGAACGCGTTCTAACTGAAATCGGATTTTCACTGTAACAATAGCATGGGGAGAGCGGGGAGACCGAGGGGGAATCAGGAGATAGGCACAGACGGGAGGAGTAGAAGGAGGAGGAGGAGACAGAGATTATTTTTTTGTTCTGCCTTACGGCAAGTCTTGTCATGGAGGAAGCCTCGTCAGAGACGTCCACCGCATGAGCGTCTAGGGAAGTGATTCCAGTGGTGGTTTCCCGTTGCCTTCCACTGATGATGATGAAATGATAATGAGAACAACACAACACCCAGTCCCTGAGCGGAGAAAATCTCCGACCCAGTCGGGAATCGAACCTGGGCCCCTTGGCGTGACAGACAGCCGCTCTGACAACTCAGCTATTGGGGTGGCCGATAGAGGTATGGGAGGGTTAAATGGACAGAGAGAGTGGAAAGGCGGAGATGGACAAAAATACCGCAGGAGAGGGACCGAAACAGGGGGGAGGAGGAGACAGGCTGAGAAATGGGTGAGCATGAGGGGAGAACAAAATGGAGAAAGGGAAGAGGAAGTGTTGGGCAGAGAGTGGGGAGAGAAGAAGATGTCTTCAGAGAGGAAGTGGGAGGAGATGAAAAGGGGGATGAAAAGGTGTACAAAGAGGGGAAAGAAGAGATGGACAGAGAGAGGGGGAGGAGGACATTTATAGAGAGGAAGGAGAAGATTGAAGAGGAGGACGAGTGTACATTGGAGGAAGGAGCAAATGGACAGAGGGGGGGGGGGGGGGAGCAGGTTGACAGAGAGAGGGAGCAGGAAGGAGATGGACAGAAATAGAGGCGGGAGAAGATGGATAAAGATTAAAGACGTGGCGGAGATTCACAGAGGGAAGAGGAAGGATGATATGGACTAGAAGATCAGAATAAATAAATAATCGGGGAAACGCGGTGTAGTCTGCTAGTTGAATGTAAAATGGGGTTACAAGAATCTAACTACAATTATCGTCATTGAACGTGTGATGTCACCGCCAGACACCACACTTGCTAGGTGGTAACCTTTAAATCGGCCGCGGTCCGTTAGTATACGTCAGACCCGCGTGTCGCCACTATCAGTGATTGCAGACCGAGCGCCGCCACACGGCAGATCTAGAGAGACTTCCTAGCACTCGCCCCAGTTGTACAACCGACTTGCTAGCGATGGTTCACTGACAAAATACGCTCTCATTTGCCGAGACGATAGTTAGCATAGCCTTCAGCTACGTCATTTGCTACGACCTAACAAGGCGGCATCACCAGTTACTATTGATACTGAGTCATGTACAGTCAAGAGCGACGCTCATCATTAATGGATTAAAGTTAAGTATTCCACCAGCTACGTCCGTTTTTCTAAAGTCTAATTTCCTTGTCCTGTTCCAGACCTCACGCCAGCCTGCGTGAGCTAAAACGCGTGCCTTTCGGCTTCCTCTAGTACCCGGTGTTGGCTCTCCTGCCAACCCATAACAGAACGAGCTGCACCGAGAAGGACAATGCGTATTGCGATCATTGCTGTCAGGCATGTAGATGGTACCACACATAGAGGATTACAGTTTCGGATTTGAAGGCCCAATATTTATTGCGCAGCACAGCTGCAAATCATACGTGTAAGTGTGGCGTCGAGATCCCATTCTTGCGGACACAAACATCAGTAAATCGCGACATGAACTTGTACAGGTCTCGGTGTAGTCCTGAGTTACTCCACCCAATGCCGTTTGCATTTGAGCGAGCAGTTGCTCTGATTGACGGTTGAGAATGGAGTCTTGACGCCACGAACCCACGGGCACCAGCACATTGTCGGTCGGCGAGAGGTAACCGATGGGCACGACGTCCGGCCCAGTCCACGCGTAACCAACGGCGGAAATTCAGTAATTGGCATAGCCGAGGGTCAAATAGCATTGAGATATCCTGAGACCCACTATCTCAAGAGTGCGCCGAGAATACGAAATTTTAGGCAGTGGCTGACGGCCTTAACGCCTTAACGACCGACTACGCAAACGCCACCGAGAGACAACCAAAATGCGTGAAATAACCGGAGAAATCAAAATGGTATGCACGACCAGCGTATCCTTAGATCCGAGCGGCGAATGTGGCGTTAATGGAGCGTGACAGCAGAAGACCGATGCCTTTGCTAACAGGACATCGCCTGCATTGCATCTGCTGGCCCTGTGACCATATCGTTTGCACCATAGACGACTGGAAAGCCTTGGTGTGGTCGGATGAGCGCGGATTTCAGTTGCTGAGCACTTATGGCAAGAGCAACCGCACGAAGTGAGGGACACAAGTTTTCTAGGAGGCACATTACGAGCTGGTGGTGTGTCCATAATGGTGTCGGCTGTGTTTACATCGAGCGGACACGGTTTTCTGAGTGTTTGTATTTGTTTTTCACACAATTAGAACTGCACATCTTTCCATGTTAGTCCACTGCGTATTTCATACCCATATAAACAATAACTGCATTTTATAAGTAATAGTGATTAGTTGATTGTGTAACTTCTGCACTTTTATGCAACCAATGCAATTACTTTTGATGCAAGTAGAGGTTACATGTAGAAGCGTAACGAAAATCAGAATAATTGTTGTACTTAATTTGCACTGAATAGTCCGCCTTCTCAACTGGGTCGTAACGTGCTTGCCTACAACGCAAGCGCGCACGGGTTCGACTCCCGGGCGGGTTGGAGATTTTCTCCGCTCGGGGACTAGGTGTTGTGTTGTCATCATCATTTCATCCTCATCATTGGTGCGCAAGTCGCCCAATGTGGCATCGACTGAAATAGGACCTGCACTTGGCGGCCGAACTTCCCTGAATGGGGACTCCCGGACAATGCTGCCATACGCTCGTTTCCATTTTTTCCTTTGTTTACTGAATAGAACGTGGTCTAGGGGTAGCGTCTTTGATTCATAATCAAAACGTCTTCGGTCCCGGCTTCGATCCCCGCCACTGCCTAAATTTTGATAAATGATCAGCATTGGCGGCCGAAGACTTCCGGCAACGGGCTTGTCAAAGAGGGCAGAGGAGAGGATAGAGGTTCAGGGCAGTCTCTTGTACTTTTTTTTGTCATCAATCTACTGACTGGTTTGATGCGGCCCGCCACGAATTCCTTTCCTGTACTAACCTCTTCATCTCATGGGCGACTGGAATGCAGTTGTAGGGGAAGGAGTAGAAGAAAAGGTTACAGGAGAATATGGGCTTGGGACAAGGAATGAAAGAGGAGAAAGACTAATTGAGTTCTGTAACAAGTTTCAGCTAGTAATAGCGAATACCCTGTTCAAGAAACACAAGAGGAGGAGGTATACTTGGAAAAGGCCGGGAGAAACGGGCAGATTTTAATTAGATCACAACATGGTCAGACAGAGATTCCGAAATCAGGTACTGGATTGTAAGGCGTACCCAGGAGCAGATATAGACTCAGATCACAATATAGTAGTGATGAAGAGTAGGCTGAAGTTCAAGACATTAGTCAGGAAGAATCAATACGCAAAGAAGTGGGATACGGAAGTACTAAGGAATGACGAGATACGTTTGAAGTTCTCTAACGCTATAGATACAGCAATAAGGAATAGCGCAGTAGGCAGTACAGTTGAAGAGGAATGGACATCTCTAAAATGGGCCATCACAGAAGTTGGGAAGGAAAACATGGGTACAAAGAAGGTAGCTGCGAAGAAACCAGGGTAACAGAAGAAATACTTCAGTTGATTGATGAAAGCAGGAAGTACAAACATGTTCCGGGAAATCAGGAATACAGAAATACAAGTCGCTGAGGAATGAAATAAATAGGAAGTGCAAGGAAGCTAAGACGAAATGGCTGCAGGAAAAATGTTAAGACATCGAAAAAGATATGATTGTCGGAAGGACAGACTCAGCATACAGGAAAGTCAAAACAACCTTTGGTGACATTAAAATCAACGGTGGTAACATTAAGAGTGCAGCGGGAATTCCACTGTTAAATGCAGAGGAGAGAGCAGATAGGTGGAAAGAATACATTGAAAGCCTCTATGAGGGTGAAGATTTGTCTGATGTGATAGAAGAAGAAACAGGAGTCGATTTACAAGAGATAGGGGACCCAGTATTAGAAGCGGAATTTAAAAGAGCTTTGGAGGACTTACGGTCAAATAAGGCAGAAGGGATAGATAACATTCCATCAGAATTTCTAGAATCATTGGGGGAATTGGCAACAAAACGACTGTTCACGTTGATGTGTAGAATATATGAGTCTGGCGATATACCATCTGATTTTCGGAAAAGCATCATCCACACAATTCCGAAGAAGACAAGAGCTGACAAGTGCGAGAATTATCGCACAATCAGCTTAACAGCTCATGCATCGAAGCTGCTTACAAGAATAATATACAGAAGAATGGAAAAGAACATTGAGAATGCGCTAGGTGACGATCAGTTTGGCTTTAGGAAAAGTAAAGGGACGAGAGAGGTAATTCTGACGTTACGGCTAATAATGGAAGCAAGGCTAAAGAAAAATCAAGACTCTTTCATAGGATATGTCGACCTGGAAAAAGCGTTCGCCAATATAAAATGGTACAAGCTGCTCGAGATTCTGAAAAAAGTAGGGGTAAGCTATAGGGAGAGACGGGTCATATACAATTTGTACAACAACCAAGAGAGAACAATAAGAGTGGACGATCAAGAACGAAGTGCTCCTATTGAGAAGGGTGTAAGACAAGGCTGTAGCCTTTCGCCCCTTATCTTCAATCTGTACATCGAGGAAGCAATGATGGAAATAAAAGAAAGGTTCAGGAGTGGGATTAAAATACAAGGTGAAAGGATATCAATGATGCGACTCGCTGATGACATTGCTATCCTGAGCGAAAGTGAAGAACAATTAAATGATCTGCTGAACGGAATGAACAGTCTAATAAGTACACAGTATGGTTCGAGAGTAAATCGTAGAAAGACGAAGGTAATGAGAAGTAGTAGAAATGAGAACAGCGAGAAACTTAACATCAGGATTGATGGTCACGAAGTCAATGAAGTTAAGGAATTCTGCTACCTAGGCAGCAAAATAACCAATGGCGGACGGAGCAAGGAGGACATCAAAAGCAGACTGGCTATGGCGAAAAAGGCATTTCTGGCCAAGAGAAGTCTACTAATATCAAATACCGGCCTTAATTTGAGGAAGAAATTTCTGAGGATGTACGTCTGCAGTACAGCATTGTATGGTAGTGAAACATGGACTGTGGGAAAACCGGAACAGAAGAGAATCGAAGCATTTGAGATGTGGTGCTATAGACGAATGTTGAAAATTAGGTGGACTGATAAGGTAAGGAATGAGGAGGTTCTACGCAGAATCGGGGAGGAAAGGAATATGTGGAAAACACTGATAAGGAGAAGAGACAGGGTGATAGGACATCTGCTAAGACATGAGGGAACTGTAGAGGCCAAAAACTGTAGAGGAAGACAGAGATTGGAATACGTCAAGCAAATAATTGAAGACGTAGGTTCCAAGTGCTACTCTGAGATGAAGAGGTTAGCACAGGAAAGGAATTCGTGGCGGGCCGCGTCAAACCAGTCAGTAGACTGATGACAAAAAAAAAAAAGAAAAATAAACGTTCTAGTTTATGATGAAAGTTAAGAGTTTCCTGTTATTATTGATAACTGTGGAAGAAACAGCACTATATAATTATGTGAAATTAGATATGTTTTTGTTTTCTATTTTTTTGAGGAAATTTCGCTTTCTGATTGTCTGATAAATTCGTGTTTTTTTTATTATTTTCAATAAGAAATCACTCTCTTTGTCGTTACAAATAACACTTTTCGAAGAAAACCTTAATTACATGTTACAATTTCCACTTTGCTATAAAACCTGTTTATTTTTAAGTAATAGACAGAAGGATAAATATGCAGAAAAAAATGTGTCGCAGGTTACGTGGATCTTAACATATCCCCACGCAGGTCCACCGCATTGGGTTTCTAGGGCAATCTAGTAAGACACTGGTCCCATACACAAACAAAGCGACGAGAATGAGATGGCACCAGACATGTGTACAATATACCTAACGTACAGGTAAAGCGGTTACGATCTTAACTGACCAAGAGTACCAGGAACACTACCGTAATCTATACTTACGACAGTCTGCCCTAGCCTACGGCAGTTCTAAAAGAGTAAAAGGGGCCATCAGCGATCCATTGCGGGGCAACAAATTGGCAACGGAATTGTTCGGGGTCAGGCCTTGAGCGACCACGCTAACAGCAACAGCAGTGACGTATAATTACGAAAAACAGTGTTAACGTATGAACACGAACTGGTTACGTTATCGATATCGTCCGTAAACATTTGCTAATTAGTTTGCAGTGCGGTCCACAGCAAACTGTGCAATCTTAACACGAAGTGTGCCAGACTCTTGGCTGATAATAAATTTGCAACAAATGAAGTAAAGGCTACAGTACTAAAGTAAATAAAGTAAAAAGCCGAGGGGAAGGTTCACTGTCACTTGTCCCTTCTCCTCGTTAGCGTTTTGAATGTTTTCCTTTCTTCGCCGATTCTATGGAGAATGTCCTCCTTCGTTATCTTGCCCGTCTTATACGCCACTACAAAAACCACAACATAGTTACTATGTCATGACTGGTTCTTCACAGCATATGTTATCAAGTATCTGACAATTCTTTGAACGAATGTTAAGTCCTTGAAGTCTGTGTGGAAGAATTTTTGAGTTATAGTGTTATGTCAATGATTTCTACATCTACACACACTATGTGATCAATAGTATCCGAACAACCCCAAAAACATACGTTTTTCACATTAGGTGCATTGTGCTGCCACCTACTGCCAGGTACTCCATATTAGCAAGCTCAGTAGTCATTAGCCATCGTGAGAGAGCAAAATGGGGCGCTCCGTAGAACTCACGGACTTCGAACGTGGTCATGTTGTAGCACCAATATCGAAAGTAAGTAGGTCATGCGATGTAACTATGTGTGTATGTATCTTTGAAGTGATTGTTATGTACTAGTTAAGATCCTTGAATTATCAGAGGGAAATGGAAGTTTGTATTTATATATTGTAAAGATTTAACAATGTTTACAGATAATGAAATTTTATAAAATATATATGCACGTAAAAGAGAAATTATACTTTGACTACTGGTTTATACTTAGGGAAGTTAAATTATATAATGGAAAAGTTGTAGGGAACCCCCTCCACTATGGAAGGGGCTTGGCGCGCAGGAAAAGGTGGTTTTGGTGGTCAACCTAAGTGGCAGGAGAGAGAGCACATTACTCAGTCAGTGGCCAAGTTGTACGGTCAATACTGTGGGTGCCAAGTGAGAAATTCGGGAGCCGATTCTTGTTGAAATTGCCTCGGACGTGGTTTAGGCTGTAATATGGTGCTCTTGTATTACGAAATGGCTCTAAAATGATTAATACGTCGCCAAGAAGAAATTTGAAATGAGCCTTGAACAGCAAGAGGTGAGACCAGGTAGCTGCCATGTACTTGCAACCACTATTGCGCCACTGCTTCGCCAACTTCAGGAAATCAGATATGTATCTTATTATGGACCACCATGTTTTTGTGTGTGCTTTTTCAATAATAATTCAAGTGATAAAAACATGTGTGTGAACTCTGAAATTGTCCTGATCATAAAACCATTTTAGGGTCCCATCCTAAACGTCCTAAAGACTGATTAACCTGTTTCTGAATAGCCACTGAATTGTTTCTAATTTTTAATATGCCCAAGTTTCACTGTTAAAGTGTATAAATGTTGTTAGTTAAACCAACTACTTCACAGGTAATGAAAAAGGCACATAATATGACTTACAGGAAATTAGATTTTTGCTGTGACTATTACCATGGACAAATTTCTCAAGCTTTATTTGTGAATAACATTAGGGTAAATGGCTGTATACTGTTGAAATACAAACAAATTCAAGTGGAGTTAGAAAGCCACATTATTGTAATGCATTCCGTCTATGAAATAGTTACAGAATTTGTCTGTAGAGTAAATGACAGTTTATGGGCTTCAGCTACAATCTTGTCTATTACGAGAAAGTGAAATTAAATATTGCTTTTGCTAAAGAAATCCGGAGTATTACCATAAATAAGAGATGGTAAAAAAAGTGTTTGTAAAGTGTTATTTATCTGCATTTGTGTTGTGTGTGTGTGTGTGTGTGTGTGTGTGTGCAGGATAAACCAGGACTCCCATTATGCTTCACTTAGTCTCGCGATGAGTTTGACAACTTTCTGGTGCTAAATTGGTTATTGGTTGAGATTATGTATATTATTAACAGTATCATTTATCTTTCTGTGACTGTTAATATATGCGAATGATAACACTGCTGATTACTGTTCATTTCGTCCGGTAGTTGTGTGTGTTCATTGTACTTTACAAAGAGAGAAATAATGGGAGTCCTTTTTGCAAAATTATAATTAAATTCTTTGAACTTAATGTTCCCACATTATTATGCCTAATTAGGCCTGCGACCGTTTATTATTTCATTCACGAAAAGTTTCGCTACATTCATAATTTCCTAAATTAAAGCCGTTCAGCTTTCTATAAGTTTTGTTTATGTTCGATACCCTCTGTCCATTACGTTAACACATGGTCAAACAATTCAAAATTTCTCACAGATCGTAACGCTTATTGTATGTTAAGGTCACATTAGACGCAACGTACGTAAATGTGTTATAAGGTGATTGGGTGTCACTTGTTTCTTACGTCTGTGCGCGAGATTTCCACACTCGAAATCATCCCTAGGTCTACTGTTTAAGGTGTGATAGTGAAGTGGAAACTTGAAGGGGTAGGTACAGCACAAAAGCGTACAGGCCGAACTCGTCTATTGACTGACAGAGACCGCCGACAGTTGAAGAGGGTCGTAATGTGTAACAGGAAGAGGTCTATCCAGACCATGACACAGGAATTCCAGACTGCACCAGGATCCTCTGAAAATACTATGACAGTTAGGCGGAAGGTGAGAAAACTTTGATTTCAAAGGTCGAGCGGTTGCTCATAACCCACACATCACACCGCTAAATGCCAAACACACCTCGCTTGGTGTAAGGGGCGTAAACATTGGACGACTGAACAGTGGAAAATGTTGTGTGGAGGGACGAATCACGGTACACAATGTGGCGATCCGATGGCAGGGTGTGTGTATGGCGAAAGCCCGGTGAAGATCATCTGCCACCGTGTGTAGTGCCAATAGTAAAATTCGGTGGCGGCTGTGTTATGGTGTGGTCGTGTTTTTCATTGAGGGGGCATGCACCCCTTGTTGTTTTGCGTGGCACTATCACAGCACGGACCTACATTGATGTTTTTAACACCTTCTTGATTGCCCGTGTTTGAATAGCAATCCGGAGACGGCGATTGCATCTTTCAACACGATCGAGCACCTGTTCATAATGCACTTCCTGTGGCGGAGTGGTTACACGACAATAACATTCATGTAGTGGACTGATCTGAATCCTAAAGAACACATTTGGGATGTTTTGGAACGCCGACCTCATGCCAGGCCTCACCGACCGACATCGATACCTCTCCAGAATGCACATTCCATTACCCAAGGAACCCTCCAGCACCTGCCAGAACGTATGCCTGCGGGGGTGGAAGCTGTCATTAAGGCTAAGGGTGGGCCAACACCATATTAAACTCCAGCATTACCGATGGAGGGCGCCACTAACTTGTAAGTAATTTTCAGCCAGGCGTCCGGATACTTTTGATCACATAGTGTAGATACTCCACAAGCCACCTTACGGTGCCTGGCGGAGGGTACCACGTACCATTGTTCTTTTTGTCATTTCCTTTCCTGGGCGACTCGCAAGTAGAGAGAGGTGAAAACGATTATCTATATGCGTCCGTATGCCCCCTATTTTCTAGTATCTTACCTTAGCGGTCCCTACGCGCATTGTACGTTGGCGTCTGTAGAATGGTTCAGCAGTCAGCTTCAAATGGCGGTTCTCTAAATAAGAAAAGCCGAGGGGATCGTTCACTATCACCTTGTCCCTTCTTCTCTTTAGGTCTTTGCATAGTTTCCTTTCTTCGACGATTCTGTGGAGAATTTCCTCTTTCGTCATCTTGCACGTCTTATACGCCACTACAAAAACCACAAGATGATTACCACTAGTTACTGAGAAAAGAAATACATTTATAACGAAAGGAAGAAAAAAAGATTAGAGTTTAACATCCCGTCGACATCAAGATCATTAGAAATGGACCATGAGCTCGAAATGTTTCAAGGATGGGGAAGGGAATCGTCCACGCCCTTTGGAAAGCTCCATCTCGAGCATTTGCGTGGAGTGATTTATGAAAACCACGGAAAACCTAAACTGGATCGTCGAAAGCGCATCTGAATCGTCGTCCTCCAGAATAAGAGTCCAATGTGCCTCAATAGAATAAAATTCCCTCCGTGTCTAAACTCTCACAAAAAGAATACATTGTCATTAGTGAAAAAAGACGTGAGCCCTCCTAGTAAAGCCTAAGCCAGTGTCCACCATTCATGTATTTTTTCTTTTTTTCGAATATTGGAATTTTTTTCTACTGTAAAACGACTTCCGCAACACCGTGACGTAAACTCAAGTGAATTGATTTGGTATGCAACTAAAGAAAAGCTTTTGGTAAGAAGTATTTGTAACTTTTCGTTCAGACATTTGATGGACTGATAAAAAGCTGCATAAGAAAGTAACTATAGAGAACTGGGGGGGGGGGGGGGGGGAACGTGAGCACGCAGTACACAAATTCAAAACGCTCAGTGAGATAGTGATGGTTTAACGGACGTCAGTCATTTTACATTCGCCTAATATGATGCTGTGAATGGTTTCAAGGAAGCGATGATTGTCTGTCGAGTGGATATGGTTGTAAAATAATCAATTTTATCAGCTGCTCGAGGCGTTAATCATGACATATTTGAAACATGACAAAGTTACAGTACAAGCTTGCCATGAAAGATGTGGCGATTGTAATGACGAGGACTCCGACGTTGTTTAAGGCAGCTGATAGGAAGGAATTTATTCATCAGTGATGCGGCTGATGAAACCAAAATTTATAGATGAATATAGTATTTATGACTGCACAGCGTAGCCCGCATCTCGTGGTCGTGCGGTAGCGTTCTCGCTTCCCACGCTCGGGTTCCCGGGTTCGATTCCCGGCGGGGTCAGGGATTTTCTCTGCCTCGTGATGGCTGGGTGTTGTGTGCTGTCCTTAGGTTAGTTAGGTTTAAGTAGTTCTAAGTTCTAGGGGACTGATGACAATAGATGTTAAGTCCCATAGTGCTCAGAGCCATTTGAATTTGAACTGCACAGCGTAATTGTGACTTGCAAGCATGCGACATGTGCGCAGATATTTTACAGTCTCAATATTGTTTCGCAATGGAGTGTACCTACAGTCCCCAAACCACAAGTGGTGGCAAAAGCGAGCGCCCTCACCGCTCAGCAGTGAAGTTACTTCAGGCAAGAAGTACCAGCAAGTATAAACTGATCACTGAAATACATGACTTTTCGTAACCAATCGGAAGCTGCTTTTCAGAAGCTACCTTCATTTTGCATTTCCGCACATGATTGCAAGATAAAGCAACTGAAACGGTTAAGGATCTTCGGAATAAATGACTTCCCACCACCACCAGCAACTAATGAAATTCCTGTGGAATGTACTAGACCTATGAGGGGAACTACATTATTTTGCCAACAACGGTCTACCTCAAGGACTGTTTTACGCTACAAAATACTTGACATGTGAAAATGTTTCATATTTTCATTTCAACTCTGTAGCATATTAATTACCTGGATATAACTGTGTGTTGTTAAAATAAATGAGGTGTATATGGAAAGCACCACTGGGAGTTGCATGTGAAAGTTTTATCCACTTCAGTCTGTCAGGTCATAATAAAAATAATTACGGGTAATTTACTGGAGGATACTTGACACTGTTTTACGAAGCGACGAGTGTCTTTATTTAGAATACTTGTTTCTTCATAATAGCGCTGATGAGTGCACTTGAAATGTAAATTGGGATATATGTATTTTCATATTAAAAATGAATGCTTAAAGTGTAGCGGAAAAATACGTAGTAGGTCTACATCTTTGCTTCCACCGTTTTGTAACAGACGGCAGTAGCGGCAAGTGGTGGTGCAGGAGACGGTCGTAAGTATCATAAAATACGCTTCGGAATTTGTAAACGTAGGGCTAACACAATATTAGTCGATTTTTGATTGCATTATAGAGGTAATCTCGACTCAGTACGTCAACTTACGAGTCCATCTCTAGTTATTTTCTGTTTTAACGTGAAGAAGAAATCTGCGGGTGAAGCTCGTAAAATGTTGGGTAAGAGGCCGGCCACTGTGGCCAAGCGGTTCTAGGCGCCTCAGTCAGGAACCACGCGACCGCTACGGTCGCAGGTTCGAATCGTGCCTGTCTAGGGGAATGATGACCTCAGATGTTAGTTCCATAGTGCTTAGAGCCATTTAAAACATTTTGTTGGGTAAGACCTATGACCAGGCACCTATTACAGAACGTTCAGAGGATGATTTCAACCAAGAGCGCCCGTACGATAGTTTGAAGGGGGGGGGGGGGGGGGAAGAGTGGCCTGCAACTGGGGATACGAAGTATTTTCACTATTTTGTAAGACTAATAGCGACTTATATGGGCCCCTATACTCGTAAAAACCTGAGTGATACCGACTTTAAGTCATTTTCCTGAAATAATACATCTGAATGCATTATATATATTTTTTTCCATTCCCTGATAGCTGGATTTGGGGGGAGGAGGGAGCGGCACGCCGCTTGCTCCCGGATATGAGTGCAATTTGTTTCAGCATTTCAAGAATGCTGATTTTGACGCCAAAGACAATAAAAGTAAAATTGTATGACATGGTTGGCGGACAGACCTCGAAGGATAAGTTGAGCCACCTAATTGGAAAGATTTTTGTATCCTTTGCGCACAATGGCAGCTTTCCTCCGCGAAGAGTGAGTGTTACTTGCAGGTAGCAGTACGGAGAGTGGGAGTCATGTAGCGTGAACCAGGTACATCATGTGAGACAGCTCTCCACCAACTCGTTGGGGATTTAGGAAGGTGGAAGAAGCACTTCAGTTCCAAGAAAAGCCCAGTGCATCTTCCTGGATGTCGAGGGGCCTTTAGTAACACGACCTTCGATTCCATGGTAAGGGCAGCAGAGGTGCATGACCTGGGGACAACTACACTCCTGGAAATTGAAATAAGAACACCTTGAATTCATTGTCCCAGGAAGGGGAAACTTTATTGACACATTCCTGGGGTCAGATACATCACATGATCACACTGACAGAACCACAGGCACATAGACACAAGCAACAGAGCATGCACAATGTCGGCACTAGTACAGTGTATATCCACCTTTCGCAGAAATGCAGGCTGCTATTCTCCCATGGAGACGATCGTAGAGATGCTAGATGTAGTCCTGTGGAACGGCTTGCCATGCCATTTCCACCTGGCGCCTCAGTTGGACCAGCGTTCGTGCTGGACGTGCAGACCGCGTGAGACGACGCTTCATCCAGTCCCAAACATGCTCAATGGGGGACAGATCCGGAGATCTTGCTGGCCAGGGTAGTTGACTTACACCTTCTAGAGCACGTTGGGTGGTACGGGATACATGCGGACGTGCATTGTCCTGTTGGAACAGCAAGTTCCCCTGCCGGTCTAGGAATGGTAGAACGATGGGTTCGATGACGGTTTGGATGTACCGTGCATTATTCAGTGTCCCTCGACGATCACCAGTGGTGTACGGCCAGTGTAGGAGATCGCTCCCCACACCATGATGCCGGGTGTTGGCTCTGTGTGCCTCGGTCGTATGCAGTCCTGATTGTGGCGCTCACCTGCACGGCGCCAAACACGCATACGACCATCATTGGCACCAAGGCAGAAGCGACTCTCATCGCTGAAGACGATGCGTCTCCATTCGTCCCTCCATTCACGCCTGTCGCGACACCACTGGAGGCGGGCTGCACGATGTTGGGGCGTGAGCGGAAGACGGTCTAACGATGTGCGGGACCGTAGCCCAGCCTCATGGAGACGGTTGCGAATGGTCCTCGCCGATACCCCAGGAGCAACAGTGTCCCTAATTTGCCGGGAAGTGGCGGTGCGGTCCCCTACGGCACTGCGTAGGATCCTACGGTCTTGGCGTGCATCCGTGCGTCGCTGCGGTCCGGTCCCAGGTCGACGGGCACGTGCACCTTCCGCCGACCACTGGCGACAACATCGATGTACTGTGGAGACCTCACGCCCCAAGTGTTGAGCAATTCGGCGGTACCTCCACACGGCCTCCCGCATGCCCACTATACGCCCTCGCTCAAAGTCCGTCAACTGCACATACGGTTCACGTCCATGCTACCAGTGTTAAAGACTGCGATGGAGCTCCGTATGCCACGGCAAACTGGCTGACACTGACGGCGGCGGTGCACAAATGCTGCGCAGCTAGCGCCATTCGACGGCCATCACCGCGGTTCCTGGTGTGTCCGCTGTGCCGTGCGTGTGATCATTGCTTGTACAGCCCTCTCGCAGTGTCTGGAGCAAGTATGGTGGGTCTGACACACCGGTGTCAATGTGTTCTTTTTTCCATTTCCAGGAGTGTATATTTAGGTGGACCGGGGCCGTGAATAGTGGAAGGGAGGTAGAGGCTACCATGATGAACGAAAAGATGGTAATTAAGGCCACTATAGGCTGCCCGCAGGGAGGAGTTTGTCTCCTCTATTGCGGAATCTAGTGGTGAACGAACTCATTGAGGAACTACGTTCTAGACAATGCTTCTGCCAAGGATACATAGATGACCCTGTGATAGTAATTGACAAACTCACTGACACAAGAAGGATTAGATATTGAGCAAAACTGAGGCATTAAACAGTATCTGAGAGTTTATCCTAAGAAGACTATTGTGGTGCCATTTACGAAGAGACATATTCAACACTCGAGTTGGAATCCAAACCTCTTCGATGGAATTTTACCTGTGAAGGGGACAGTGAAATATCTAGGGGTCACCTTGGATGAGAAGCTAACTTGGACCCCTCAGATTAAGAGCATCTGCTCCAAGGCAAAAAGTACTCTAGTGAGTACTAGGAGGGCTTGTGCCAAAAACTGGGGCCTAAGCCCCATGGGTATGCACTGGATATACATCACAGTGGTTAGACCTAGGATTTCCTACGGGGCCGCAGTGTGGTGTAAGAAGGGAGAACAGCGGGTTGCTGCTAAGGAGCTTGCTAAGGTGCAGAGATTGGCCTGCTTAGCCGTAACGGGCGGAATTAGCAGCACATCAATTGCTGGAATGGAAGCGATGCTGGATATGCCTCCACTTCACCTCTGGGTCAAGACGGAGGAAGCAGCTGGGGCAAACAGACTTAAAACTGGCAAAAACTGGGTCTCATTCGGATATCCTGAATCACACAATAACATAGTGGTTCAAATGGCTCTGAGCACTATGGGACTTAACATCTGAGGTCATCAGTCCCCTAGAACTTAGAACTACTTAAACCTAAGGACATCACACACATCCATCCCCGAGGCAGGATTCGAACCTGCGACCGTAGCGGTCGCGCGGTTTCAGACTGACGCGCCTAGAACCGGTCGGCCACACTGGCCGGCAGTAACATAGTGGTTGAGGTAAATGTAGGAATGGCTGGCGAAATCCCTACCGACTGTATAATAACTCCCAACTGCTTCGAAAAGCCTTACAACATAATAATTGGAAGTATGGAGCAGTGGGAAAACCGTATGGGGGACATCGGCTGGTTCCCGGATGGGTCGAAAACAGACCAAGGCGTTGGGACAGTGGTTTACGGGGCTCAGCCAAGACTGGAGAGCAACATCTCGCTAGGAAAACTGGCCTCTGTATTCCAAGCTGAAATTACTGCAATTAGGGCCTGTATGGAGGAGAATATGCGTAGGTGCTACAATGACCGTAGCATTTACATCTATTCAGACAGCCAGGCAGCCCTGAAATCATTGGCAGCTCGTGCAAAGAGATGTAAGAAAGTTGCAGATTGCCACAGGGCTCTGGTGGAGCTATGGGGAAACAATATAGTAAACCTAGTGTGGGTCCCTGGCCACTCTGGGATCTGTGGCAATGAACAAGACAATAGATTGGCTAGGATGGGGGCAACAACTCCATTTATTGGACCGGATCCTGTTCTGACCATTACCAAGGCTATCATCAAATTAGATCTACGGAACTGGCTTAGGAAACAGCACGTACGATGTTGGACCAAGGTCCATAGACAAAAACATGGTAAGGTAATTACGCCCAAGCCATGTTTTAAAAGTAGCTCTGTAATCCTGGGATTGAACAGGAGATTAAACTCATGACTTGATTGATGACCGGCCATGGGAATTTCAATAAACACATACACACAATGGGTATAACGGAAGAGGACCCTAAATGTCGGATCTGTAATGAGGGTGAAGTAACTACATCACACCTAATCTTCGAATGCATAGCATTGGAGAGTAAAAGATACAGAATCTTCGGGACAACTACACCTGAAGAAATTGTGTCTAACAAAAAACTGGTAGAGGGACTCGTTGTACTATTTAAGGGCACTGGTTGGATTTACTAGATATACAGGGAGCGATACCGCACAATAAACATAGTTTCGGTGCGGGCAGTGGTGGGTCAGACCTAAGTTTTTTTTAGCTTCCATGTTAAAATCAATCAATCAATGAATCAATCATGTAGCGTCATGTTTCCATTGTATGATGGTACTCAGTAACCACAATGGCTTTCTAGCGGAGATTGACACAGGAAGACCGAAATAATGAACTTCCTTTTCAAAAACTGTTTTGCGTTGGAACATCGCAATGCAGCCCTTCATATAGACAATATAACGGACTTCGAAGTAAGTGGCCAAGGGACAGAAAAGCAGCCAAAATAGCTGAACAGAGGGAGGGCGACTAGATCTAATGGAATACCACTTCATCCTGCGTAGAGCATGTAAAAACACTTGCCCCTCTTCTATCAGCAGTCTACCGTAGGTCTCTTGAGAAGGGAAGCCTTTCGAATGCTTGGAGAAAAACACTTGTCATTCCCGTTTTCGAAAAGTTTCGTCGTACAGACGCACAAAATTGCGGATCTATACCTCTGAATTCGGCCTGTTGTAGAATTTTGTCACATGTTTTGTGCTTCTTTCTAGTAATCAACCTGGAATCAGAAAACAACAGTTCTATGAAACCCAGCTCACTCTATTTGTAGAGACTAAGAAAGCAATAGGTACAGGCGACCAGGAGGACAACGTGTTGCTTGATTTCCGGAGGGCATTCAATACAGTTTCGTAATTTGCCACCTAATGGACAAAACACGATCGTACGGATTATCAGATCATCTGCGTTATTGGACTGAAAAGCTTCTAGAAAAGAGAACACAGTATGCCATTTTCAACGGAGAGAAGTCTTCAGATGTAAAAGTTACTTCGAGCGTGTCCGAAGAAAGTATTACAGGACTAATACTTTTCATAGACGTTCTTCCCACGAACCATACGCGACTGGAAAAGGGGCAAGTGAAGCCGGTACACTTTCTCCACCTCGCACCGTAACGTGGCTTGCGCAGTAACGATGTACATGTAGGATGGAAAGGCTGAAACCCGGCACATGAATTACTCCTCTCGAATAGCATCACGGGGTCCACAGGGCTTAACGTCTGCATCAGAAGACCGAATCATCATCAACAGTGTCACATGCTTTCACTCTTTGAAACACTGCGGAGATGTTTGGAATTTAATCCTGGACATTGGCTCAGAGCATGGTGATCAAGAGCCTTAAGCCAATAACTCTCCTCGTCGTTACCGGCAAGGCAAAAGGAAAGCTGCCGAGAGCGAGTGGCGTACTCAGGCGATTACCCTTCCAAACAAGAGCCAAGCCCGACGTTGCTTAACTTCGGTATTCTGACAAGAATTGACATATTTAACGGGGTAAGACCGTTGGCACATAGCAGACCAAATCCCGTCAGTCAGTAGTACTGCTGTACGAGGATTTGAAGTCCTGTGTATTCGGTAAGAATCGATGCTAACGATATGACTTACAGAGTCTTTATTTTTTATTATTCGCGTAACATTATGTGTAACATATAACATGTAATACAATGCGTTTCAAATACTTAAACTAATGAATGGACTTTATCAGTGTATGCGGCAGGATATGAAACAGACACACCAATAAAAAATGCTCGTCGTACTACAAAATAATACCAAACTTCATTCAGATCAAGTGTATGAGTGACGTGAATTGGATATATCATTTGCGTGTGTTGAATGATTTATGTTTTGCAATGAACTGTTATAGACGAGTAGCATGCCACGATTTGGCTCAGTTATTACGAAAGAGAAATTTTGCCAAAGTAAGATCGAGCTGTGTGTGGCTCACGTTCTTGCCATTCATAAGTTGGCACCTTGTAATAGCGGTAGTGCGGTCTTGTTTCCTTCTTGTGTTAATGGCACCACTGAGTTTGCTAGGATAGTGGCAGCAACAGCAGTTATCGATAGCCAGTACTGTGGTACTATCTTTGGTGCCATGAGTAGTATTTCCGAGACGTCGTGTGTGTCAGGCAGTTGAGCTTCGGACGGAGCAACGAGGAGGTCTGCAGTGTGAGGGCAGGCCGGGACTGCTGGTGGCGTGCAGGCACTGTCGGACTGAGGGGCTGTAGCCGACGACCGAACCCAGGACGTTTGAAGTTGAGTGATCCATGTCCAGTATTGAAACCTCCACTGTTTCAGATCTCGCTGTTGTTTTGCATGTTGCTGCTCCCAGGGTCAGTGAGACCAACCGCAACAAGTGGAGTCTGTCTGAGCTATTAGCCGCCTTCTGTTTCTTGATGTTAGTTTGGATTTAGTATTATTCTTATCGGTGAATTGCAACCAGCGGTATTTTCTGCCTTGTGGCTTCTAACGCCCCAGTTACCTGTTCTGGAGGTTAGTGTACTTTTCCGACAGTGTACCTTTCCTCATCGTGTTGATGCTGTCCGAGATGACGTGTAGTTCGACAGCCTCTTGAATTGTACTGTGCATATGTTTTTGGGAGGTCTTCCTTGATTCTAGTGTTTCCTTCGGCCTTGGGTGGCTTTCTGAAGACGTGGTGCTGTCCGTCTCTTCGCCCTTGCCTAAAAATATTGTACCGGTGATCGGACGTTAGGCGGATTGGTTAGTCGGTAGGTCGGCGCTTAAGCTACCCCTAGTGTCAGTTGCCATCCTGTTACGTGAGTACAGCTCTTGGCTACCTGTCTCACCGCTTACACAGCTATAGTCACCTTCCTCAGGTCGATCCAGGGAGCTCTGTCTGTGGATCACTCCGCGTTATTATTGTTGTAACAAGTTGTCATAATTGTTTAAAATTTACCCTTATGTCTTAACATGTTATTGCCTTCCCCACTTGTAATTCCGGCGTTCAGCCGTTAATTGTTTGTAGCACTGCTTGTGACCTTCAGCCGACAAACTATTGTAATTCTTGTAATAAGGCTTTCAGCCACCAGGGTAGTAAAATCTTTAAAATGATTGTTGAGAGTTTTGTATTTTTTAAAATAAAGTGCATGTGTTTTCTGTACAACCCCGTCCACACCTTTCCTGCTTTCCCTAAGTCCCACGACTCAAAGATACAGGACTTGCTCGTCATAAACAGAGCGTATTGCCTGATTTCGGTGAAATTCCGTTCCATACTCGAACACGAGTTCAGCAGGATCGGTTATGGTAGGTGCGATAAGAGCGCAAATTGGTTCAAATGGTTCTGAGCACAATGGGACTTAACATCTATGGTCATCAGTCCTCTAGAACTTTGAACTACTTAAACCTAACTAACCTAAGGACAGCACACAATACGCAGTCATCACGAGCCAGAAAAAATCCCTGACCCCGCCGGGAATCGAACCCGGGAACCCGGGCGCGGTAACCGAGAACGCTACCGCACGACCACGAGCTGCGGACAAGCGCGCAAATTCGACGGTGTGAAAGACTGCGTATTCTGGACGTACACATACTTCCTCAAATTACAATGTTGTTTAAACTTATTTGTCCTATTTTATATTGAGCAGATCTCAGAGGATAAGCTGTTATAAAATATTATTAACTCTGACAGGTTCTTATAACATTTATTTATTAGTATACGAGAGGCGTTTAATAAGTACTGCAAGATTTTTTTTCCGAAAGCAGGTTGATTTTATTCAGGATTCCAGGAGATCACATTATTTCTGGGTATAAAACAATAGTTTCCACCATGATTTCCATTAAATGCGATTGTCTTCCTCCACCTTACTGGGAGGGCTTATATTCCCACGTGTTACCACTCTGCTGGGCGACATCTGAGCCAATGTCTTGCCGAAGCAATAATCCACCCATCATGTCCGTACTGCTTCCATCTGAGTGCATCCTTCATGGAGCCAAACATACTGAAGTCGGAAGTTGCGAGATCAGTGCCGTAGGGTGAATGAGGAACAACAGTCCAGTGAAGTTTTGTGAGCTCGTCTCTGGTGCGCAGACTTGTGTGTGGCCTCCATTGTCATGGAGAAGGAGAAGTTCGTTCACATTTTTGTGGCGATGAACAAGCTTCAGTGTTTTGTTCAACTTCCTGGGGTAACAAAGTACACTTCCGTACTGATTATTGCAGCATCAGACAGGATATCGAACAGAATAATCCCCTCAGAGTCCCAGAAGACTGTCGCCATGACTCTACTGGCTGAGGGTGTGACTTTGAACTTTTCCTTTGGAGGAGCCTTAGCGTCCACACACCTTTGAGTACCACAACTGTTGGATGAGTGTGTCAGCACTACCAACAGAGACGTCCAGTTGTGCAGCGAAGTGTTTGACTGTAATACCTCGATCACCTCGAATGAGAGTGTCCACACGTCCCATCGTCGCTGGAGTCACAGCTGTTTCTGGCGAGATGGCACGCGTGAGATGACATAGGTTTGGGCGGCCTTGTTACGATGATGACCAAAGCCTCGCGCAACGATTCACCGTGCTTTTGTTCACTGGAAATTCTTTATAGACATCTGCAAGCATCTATGAATATCTACAGTGCTCTGGTTTTCTGTGAAAGAAAAAACTCAATAACGTCTATCTGCTTAGAACGCACCTCCGTTGTGGACGCCATTTTGAAGACTACATATAATACCGCTCCCCAGTGAACCATGGATCTTACCGTTGGTGGGAGGCTTGCGTGCCTCAGCGATACAGATAGCCGTACCGTAGATGCAACCACAACGGAGGGGTATCTGTTGAGAGGCCAGACGAACTCGTGGTTCCTGAAGAGGGGCAGCAGCCTTTTCAATAGTTGCAGGGGCAACAGTCTGGATGATTGACGGATCTGGCCATGTAACACTAACCAAAACAGCCTTGCTGTGCTAGTACTGCTAACAGCTGATAGCAAGCGGAAACTACAGCCGTAATTTTTCCCGAGGGCATGCAGCTTACTGTATGGTTAAATGATGACGGCGTCCCCTTAGGTAAAATATTCCGGAGGTAAAACAGTCCCCCATTCGGATCTCCGGACGGGGACTACTCAAGAGGAGGTCGTTATCAGGAGGAAGAAAACTGGCGTTCTACGGATCGGAGCGTGGAATGTCAGATCCCTTAATCGGGCAAGTATGTTAGAAAATTTAAAAAGGGAAATGGATAGGTTAAAGATAGATACAGTGGGAATTAGTGAAGTTCGGTGGCAGGAGGAACAAGACATTTGGTCAGGCGAATACAGGGTTATAAATATAAAATCAAATAGGGGTAATGCAGGAGTAGGTTTAATAATGAATAAAAAAATAGGAGTGCGGGTAAGCTACTACAAACAGCATAGTGAACGCATTATTGTGGCCACGATAGACACGAAGCCCACGCCTACTACAGTAGTACAAGTTTATATGCCAACTATCTCTGCAGATGACGAAGAAATTGAAAAAATGTATGACGAATTAAAAGAAATTATTCAGTTAGTGAAGGGAGACGGAAATTTAATAGTGATGGGTGACTGGAATTCGGTAGTAGGAAAAGGGAGAGAAGGGAACGTAGTAGGTGAATATGGATTGAGGCTAAGAAATAAAAGAGGAAGCCGCCTGGTAGAATTTTGCACAGAACACAATTTAATCATAACTAACACTTGGTTCAAGAATCAAAAAGAAGGCCGTATACATGGAAGAAGCCTGGAGTTACTGACAGGTTTCAGATAGATTATGTAATGGTAAGAATGAGATTTAGGAACTAGGTTTTAAATTGTAAGACATTTCCAGGGGCAGATGTTGACTCTGACCACAATCTATTGGTTATGAACTGTAGATTAAAACTCACGTGTGGAGTCTCGAGAAGAATGAACGACTCCAACTTGTATTTGTCGTCACAATGCCGTCTCAGTATAAAGCGTAAGGGGATGGGCTGCCATTGGGCACAGAATAAGATAGCCTTCAATTCGCATAGCCTCATATTTCGAACGTGGTGAAGGCTACTGCTGTGTCCCACCTTCAGTGTGTCCATAATGTAATTTTTCAACAAGATAACGCATGTTTTCCGGGCTGTCGTGACTTACGTCGGTACAAATGGTGTTCTACTGTTCTCGTGCCACAACGCAGTCAAGATTTCTCACCCAATGGAAACGTCTGCTCATAGATTAGCGAGATACTGGAACGCCATACTCGTCTGCCACACAATTAAATACTCTGACCCCTTGAATAGAAGCAGCGTAGAATGACGCAGCTTGATCAGCAATGCAGCCTCACTTTGATTCAGTTGCTACTGGAGGTGGAGGCCACGTGTACTAAATTTTTCACTCTGTATTGGTCTACACTCTACTCTCTCCTTACATAAACCAAAGGACTCTCAAGGCATAGACAGCTTATTTTTGTGACCTTAGACTATACATGTGGTGCCACATACGTTTGAGCATCTACTTACGTCTTGTCGAGTCAGTACCGCTCAGAATCGCTGCTGTTCCAAAGGTCGACCAACGTGCCATTAAGGTGGTGGTCATAATGAATTTGCTCAGCCGTGTGCGTTTTGTGAATATTTGATATATTGTATCTGTTACGATTGCATGTGTTGACAGACGGCCAACGTCGGCGAAAGAACTGTGTTGGTAAGTATATCACGCTTCATGCCTCCTCTGTGAAGGACAGCCTGAAACGCTTAATGCAATGCAGTCAGTATCGGGGAAGACTTCATGTATGTAATCATGATTGCCTCCTTGACAGCATTTTGGTTCACCTTTGCAACGAAATACAGCATTATGCATAGCATGGATTCGACAATTCCGTGACGTATAACAAAAGGTATGGCATAAATTGCGGGACACATTTCTCAGACGTAGACAAAGAAATAACGTTATATAAACGTTGGTCTGGAAATAGTTTGTTTCTGTATTATAACTCAATTTCTCCAACTCATTGATAATGGGAAACACGCAGGAACAGAAAGCACCAGCATACAATATGCAACTCTTTCCCACAGTTGATGATCAGTTTGGCCTCTGTGGGCATTGATACATGCATCAACCCCGCCCTTTGTGGGCACTGACACAATCATCAACCTGCTGTCGCAGGATGTCTAGCATGTACTGATGTATTCCTGGAGCACTGCGTGTGGTTTCACAGCCTTCCATAATAGGGTCATGGCGACTCTGAACATCTGGTAATGGAGTTCCATCCTGAGAGCTTTCAAATGTCCCCAAAAATAAAAGTCTAGTGGCTTTAGGTCTGAAGAGTGTGGAGGCCAGGCAATTGGTCCATCTTTACCTATCTCTCTGCCACTGGATCTGTTATTTCGAAGCCAATGCACATTAACTCTAAAATAAGGAGGTGCTCCATCGTTCACGAAGTAAATCTTTTGTAACACAACTGAAGGCACTTCTGCTAACAGATCAAGTAGAACATTCTCTGCGAGATTATGATAACTCTGTCTGTCAAGCCCTGGGTGGAAGAAAGTGAGGCCCTACCAAACGGTCACCAACGATGCAGTAACCCAAACATTAACAGAAAATCTTTCTTTATGACTTGCTTCAATATTTGCATGAGGATTGACGTTTGTCCACACATTATGACTGTGGGTTTCCCATGATTGAAGCAAAAACACAGAATCATTTTTTCCACTGTGTACAATCTCTAGAGACTAATTGATGAAAAGATACGGAACAAAAAAGGTCTAATGAACTTATGTCTGGAAATGCGTAGTTCCCATGTTAGATACAATTTATTCAATCATACTTTGTTACAGATACTGCAATCTAATGCGCGCTATACCATATGGCCACAGTTATAGTGTGCATGGTTTCCTGCTAGAGGGTAGTACTGTTCCTCATACGTCATCCCCTAAAGCCCTCTTTTGACATAGTAATTGGTAATGTTGTGTCCAGTTCTCTTCTCTTGCTGACACACCTTGCAGTAAATGCAGTATAGCGTTGTACCCAATGGTTCTGTATTCGATTCGAGAGTTTCCCGACGTGGTGTTTACTTACGGAAAGGCAAATGGAAATGTGTGGCAGGCAAACAAGGTTTATCGGGACACCTATCTCCACTGACAACAACCACAGCACTCAATGTTTGCAGCAGTGTTTCCTTGTTTTTCTGAGACAGGGTCGTTTCAGGAAGCAGGTAATCATGAAGGACGTACCTGAAATGTTCAGACACCAGACTTGGAGGAAACTGTGGTTAATACTGTGGAAGGCGACCACCGTGTCATCACCAGACAGATGGCTTGCCAGCAGAGGGTAAGCAAGATGACCGAGTGGAATATTCTCCAACGACAGTTGTTAACACACATATCACTTACAGTATGTGCTGGGCTTACTGGCTACAGAGTTTCCACATCGGGAGTGGTTTAGTCACTGGTTTCTAAAACAGGCAACCAATATTACGGGATTTGTATCATCCATCCGATTCACAGAAGAGGCCAGCTGTACATGAAGTCATATCTTCAATTGTCATTTGTGGGATAGTATGCAGAACCCTCATGATATGGTGACAGCGAGATCAGCATCAGTGCAGCCAGAATGTGTGGCCTGTGATAATTAGAGACCTGTCTTCAGTCCAAGACGTCTGAGAAGTGGTGTCTTCCCTGGTCGATTGATTGGATGATGGGGTCCAGTTTCATGGCCTGCTCATTTACTGGATCTCATCCCAAGCAAATGTATATGGTTATGGAGCCATCTCAAAAGTATCGTGTATTCAGAACTCATTCCAGATGTGGAGACTCTGGAGCAGCATATCCATGCTGACTTTGACACTGTTCGGATGTAGCGTGGCCGATGTGAACGTGTGGGACAGAATATACTACAGCACTTACATGCACAAATTGAAGCACATGGAAACCATTTTCAACAAATACTGGAACTTTGGCTATTTGGTATAGTACGTATTAGACCACAGTCTCTGTAACGTATGATTAAATAAATGATCTCTAGCATATACACATCTCTCTCTCTCTCTCTCTCTCTCTCTCTGAGTGTGTGTGTGTGTGTGTGTGTGTGTGTGTGTGTGTGTGTGAGTGAGAGAGAGAGAGAGAGAGAGAGAGAGAGAGAGAGAGAGAGAGCGAGAGAATAACAGCGAGTATTTCAAGCGGAATCTGATGATCCTCATGCAAGTGGCACGAAGTTTCAATAGATATTTTCTTCCAAATATACAGAAACCGACCAACTATTATTTATGTCAGACGACTCCTCCTTCGTGTAGCGATGTGAATGATTTAACTTGACACAGCTAAACATCTCGGAAACAACGCATCATTTGAAAAAAATGTTCTGCATGAAAAGTTAGTATCAATAAAGGGGTCATCTGTTTGTGCTACAACTGGCCACCTCGTAACAGTGCCTCCTGTGTGGGCAGGATCAATCTTGAATTTTCAAATTGGAGCACTCCACTTTATTGCATACTCGATTTCTAAGGACCGTGAGCCGTCGGGGGGGGGGGGGGGGGGGGGCATAATTGCTTGCATTAGGCGCGAATTTTGCCATGTGCACTGGCTAAAGCTTGTCCCTTAAAAAACCTACTGCTTAAGTTGTACTGCAGCAAGATATTGACATATGGTACTGTAAGGTACAATGTTATTAACAAAGAAATTTTGTTAAGGTACAGACAGCAAGAACGAGTTTTTATTCTAACAAGTTTAACATGTCAGTGAGTGTGAAATAAGACAATGGTGATAAAGAACATAAATTACATCTTAAACACATTTTCTCAAATCACATATTTATAGCAAATGCTAGCAGTTTCTGCCTCCAGCGACCCTACAAAATTTACACCATTCAAGGACTGACTGGCTTATTCTTTAAAACTCTTGGCATTTTGCGAATGATTTTTGCGGCCTTAAAGATTTTGGCAACTATCTCTTCACGGATGTTGATCTCTGCGTGCAAGTCGCTGATTGGCTGTCGTTTTATGATTATAGCTCCACAACAGTGCATTTCAGACACATGCCTGTCTAAATATTTTGTCTCGATCCGACGTCCCCTCCTCTCTCTTGACCTTCGTCCTTCGTAATGGTATATGTAGAATAACCCAAAACTCGATTTTCTCTGCAGTGGGAAAGTATCGCAACTTTAACTAAATATGGAACACTGAAGTCTCTTAGCGCAGTAAACATCCGCTTCCATTCAGTAGATCAATCAGAAATACTAATTCGAAACAAACAATAAACACCCGTATTAGTTTGCGATGTCTGCTAGCAATATAGCGTTTTGTGCAATATAGCGTTTTGTGCATCTACAGTTTCTGAAATTAATGAAACGTTTCCGTGTTCTAGTTCATATAATACTGGTAGCGACGGAGTTAATTGTCTACCGTCAGCCACTGATATCGCTAGCTTTTGGAGCTAATTATCTTTGTAATATGTGTATTCTGTGGTATATCGCTATAACCGTGCCTGTCCCCTGTAATTGCTTCCTCTTGGCAAACAACCATGCCTGATGATATTTAAGTTGGGAGCTTCATATCTAACCATAATCATTTGTCATTTTCTGAGAGTCGGTGTTTCTCTCTACCTGCTACTAGTTCATTATTTATGTTAAAATATTCATAGTATATTCCGAAAAATTATTTCACGTTTGTACCTGATTCCGTGGCAGAATTCGAAAACACCTACTTGTGCTCTGGTACCCTTCAGCAAGGTAGCAGATTCGAATAATGGCGATGAAAAATAAATTCAAAACTATTACACTAAGTGCTTAAGCAGTACAGCCTTTGTCTTACAAGTCTTAGCCTCTCGTTTTAAGTAACATACCTTTCTGCTTCATGCAAATAGGTTTGTGACACTGTTTTGTTACGTATCAGACACCACTGACCTGAAAAGTTTTCATTGTTCTTTTAGCGAAGAACACCCTTTCCTCAGCTTTTAGGGAACATACAAATCAATAAGAAGGAAAGAAATTGATTCGTTTCGTACAGGTAAAATCCTGGATTTCTATCGATTTTATATATTAACTAATTAATTCATTTGTTTAAATTGCTAGATGGTGTTTTACAACGGGTCTTTTATTGTTGAAGGACCATCACATTCAAGTCTCAGGCTGTTATCAAAAGGCACCCACGCATTAAGAGCTGACTAGGTCAAATGTTGTTTAGCTGTTTTATTGGTAGACGACATTTCGAACTTAAAGAATTCCATAAGACCCTCCCCTTGCCGTTATGCTGCACTGCCTTACAGTCTGCCGTACAGTATAACAGACAAGGAGAAGTTGTGCTACCAGCAGACTGCTGTCTACAAGTCTGAGGTCGGAAAACTATCCAAGCTTTTCCAGACAGTTTTAGATAGCATGAGCGACTGTATTACTGAAGAACAATTTATCTCTTGTGTTCCTCTGTCATGTTCAGTGAAATAATGAGAAAACGCTATTTAGAATGCACTGTACCAATACTCGTACAAATGAATGACAACTTATCATGATAACGTTGGAGAAAAGGCTTTATCAATAAAAGAAAGGATCAGTAATTGGCACGAATTAGCAGGGTAATGCGCACTTTCGGATTCTAACCAGTCTGTGTTATGTTCAGTCAACAGTCACACTGAAGAAGCGTTACATGAAGGATTACCACGATGCATGCAAACTTAGCGGTAGGGGTGGATACATAACAAAATCCAGTTAATATGTCATTCAGTACCACAATTAAGTTAATACCGTTGGCATAAGTAGAAAAACACGCATTAAAAAGTGTGCAATACTGTAACTCTTCCATCTTTAGATTTACAGTGTACAGACGCTAGTTAGCGACGAAACGTGTAGAACTGCCTGCTAGTGGCTCTTTCACAGAAGAAGTAAAAATACTGCCTCCGGCAAGATTATAACCGGAAACTAAGGCAGTCTTCCCCACGCGAAGCTAGTATTTAAATAGAGCAGATACCACTCCCTTGTCGTCCCAATGATGGCTAAAACGTTGAATTCGCAACGTAGGTGGTGAAGTATGCCACAGTTTTTTCTGGAAAGACGTTGCTGGACTTAAAAACATAAATTTGCTACCTCTATGTCATCTCTTAAGTCAGAATCATTCGGAATATTGAATCCGAATAAGAAGAAAATATCAAATCAACTTACCAGACTAATTCTGAACCACTTCAGGAAGTAACTAGACGGTCGCACAGTTGCCAAATGTATTCTACAACATTGCCACTTCTCCGCTTGGCTAGGGACAGGCAGGATACCTTTTGTAAGCTGATGCATTCCTTGAGCTGGCTAAAACTGCGAAAGCTCGCACTTCGAAAATATGTTGCCAGCAGCCGCTAATGATTTTGCTAGGCTCCAAAACAATGAGTTTTATTTACATTTCTGTATAATACCCAGATGCAATGATTGCAACTCGTAGATCATAAATGAAATTACTTCAGTGGCTCTCCTCGTAAGTGTCTGTCATAGTTATTTTTGTTCGTGTGGCTTAAGCAGACCGGAAGATGTAGAGTTAATTCACCAGAAGCAATTCGCCTTTTTAGCATAATAGGAAGCTATTAACACTATGAGTAAACAACATTCCTTTTAGTTTTATGTAGTTTAAAAACGTTTCCTTGTGGAACCATGTTTAACATCTAACAACACGAATGAAAAGACAGCATATTTGAGCCGTGTTGCGGCTCGCGTTTGTGCCGTTGGTAGGTTGGCATCGTCTAATAGGGATAGTGGCGTCTCGCTTTCTTCTTGTGTTTAGTTCAAAATGGTTCAAATGGTTCTCAGTACTATGGGACTTAAGTTCTGAGGTCATAGTCCACTAGAACTGAGAACTACTTAAACCTAACTAACCTAAGGATATCACACACATCCATGCCCGAGGCAGGATTCGACCTTGCGACCGTAGCGGTCACGCAGTTCCAGACTGTAGAGCCTAGAACCGCTCGGCCACCCCGGCCGGCTCTTGTGTTCAGTGCCACCACTACCTTTGCTAATGTTGTCTGTCCGCGAGTGGCAGCAGCAGTGGTTATCGATATCTAGTACGGTGGTACTATCTTTGGAAGAACTTCAAGTGTTTTCTGGGTTGAAGTGTGTTGGGGAGTTCAGTTGGGACGAAGCAGCAGTGAGGTCTGGCAGTGCTAGGACATGCCGGGACCACTGGCAGCATAGCAGGCAGTGCTGGATTGAGGGGCTGTAGTTGCGAGGGCCACAACCTTATTGTCCACCGGACCCAGAACGTTTGAGTTGAGTGAACATTAACTCAGTATTGAAACCGCCACTATTTTGAGATCACGTCATTTGTTCACGCATTGATGGTCGCAGGATCGCTGAGACAAAGAGCTACGAGTGAAGTGTTTCGGGTTGGCGAAATTAACTAACCATCCTCCACTTCTTATAATTAATCATTGAATTTCTTGTGTTTATTGATGAAGTTCAACCAGCCGTGTTTTTCTGCCCAGTGGCCGCTAACTCCCCAGTTACCTGCCCTGGAGGTTAGGGTATTTTTGCAGCGATGCACCTTTCCTCGCCTTGCCGCTGCTGTCCGGTAAGGCGTGTATTTCGACAGCCTCCTTGATTGTGGTTCGGATATTTCGTTTCTTTTGGACTACTTTCGTCGTAGTGGTTGCTTCTGCTTCTGGATGTTCTGAATACCGGATTCTGAAGACGCAGTGCTGTCCACGGTTTCCGCCTTGCCTGGATTATTCCATCGTTGTATTGGTTACCACACATTAAGTAGATTCTGCAAGAGTGTTGGACTGCGTTTAAACTGTCACTACTTTGAGTTGCCATCCGGTTAAGTGAATACAACTCTTGGCTGCCTGTCTCATCGTTTACACAGTTGAGCGAATTCCCCAAGTGTATCCTTGGAGCACTGTCTGAGGCTCACTCCTCTCCTGATTTGGTTAGATTGTGATGACTGTTTTTTTTATGTTTTAATTTTGAATTACTACTATTGGGGCCTTTAGCCGACAAATAAATTGAATTTCTCGTCAACAACGCCTTCAGCCGTGAGTGCAACTTAAGAATTTCTTATTAGACGTTGTGTTTTAACAGTCAGATTGTTAATTGTTCCTTATTGTCAACCATATTTGTAATTCTTTCCAAATAAAGTGTACGTGATTTAAAAAATGAAACTGAGCAACCATCGGTAACTGCGCACGGCCCTTTCCACACTGAATCCTGCCTTTCCGTAAGCCCCTGGTTTCAATAACATTGATTATTAAAAGTAAACACCGACAAAGAAATTACATAAGCTACGAACGACGCCTAGTTTCAAATCAGAAAAGCACAGAAATCTTTGGTAATGAGCGAAAATTAGGGGTGAAATCTGTGAAAAAAATAAAATAGGTGGATGGTTGCACAGGAGGTAACAAGGTAAGAGAAGCAGTTGAGAAAACGTGACAGGGAAGATAAAGTGTTGGCTTTAAAATCTCGAATATGTCATTCTGAAGCAAAACCATCGTTTATTCTACAAGCACTAGCGGTACGAAAACTATCGTCTACGATTACAATGAAACTGGTAGTGATACTATGTCATTAAAAGCGAAAACCACCTGATGAATGATGTCTTGAATTTTCAGACAACTTAAGACAGAGGAATGAAGAAGATCTTGCAGTAGGTGAGCGTGGAACGGAATTCTTCTCAGTAACTCGTAGTTTACCCATTTTGCTCGTATATTATTTCCTGGATGTTTCAAACTTACGACGCCTGCAGGGTAACCCAACATTCATATCATAAATTTCGAAGTGTAAATTTAAAACAGATTATTGCGTTAGCTAATGTTATGATAACTGCGGCTGTAGCTGAGTCAGTGAGTAGCACTGAGAGTAATTGCATTTCATCTTCGAGACAACTGGAAAAGTTTAATAGCACTTTCATGATATATCCTACGCAAATCAGCTTGTCTCGTGATGCAACTGCTCATCCGCTCTTGCTTAAGCACTAGTTGAGGGTCACATAAATAGGGCAAACCCAGAAGGATAATGTTACGTATCAACCCTGTATCACGCAGCTGGCCGCAGAATTTCATAACTGCGAAGCCTCGTTCACTTTGTGTTCTTTGCGGGAGTGTCAACAAGTGCGAAACGAAACGGCAGCGTTTCATCACGTTAGAATGTTAAGCCCGTATTACACGATGTGCCTAAACCGTACACCTATGCACCAACGCCACTAACGTGCATACCTGCAACTACAGACTAGTTCACTTCCGACCTATTACACCATCCACGCAGGATATACCTAGCGTGCATGCGCAGCAGCAGACTGTACGCGTGAAAAGAAAATAGATCTCTTATGTCCTGATGCCTTGTAAAGTCGTTCGTTCTACCGCGCTCAACTCAAGGACGACTGTATGATATACTGAAGCGTCATACGTTCAAATTATTTGTGAACTCAAGGTTCCTATTTATAAAGAAATTGTTTTCTACCATTATATATTAAGTAATAGTTTTTCTCTGATGTAGGTTAGTACTGTTCTGAATTACAGACGCAACAGTTTTATATTACGACACTTCATTACACGGGTATATGCATATTGAAATTTACATTTATACAGCATATTGCACATGGAGGATCCACTTGTTTTTGGAGCTATTGCCCTGGCAGTGACAGTAAATCTTCGGATTAGGGCAGAGTGGCGACGAAAACGAAATGTCAAACGTTGTTGGGTTCGACCCTGACCGACAAGAAGGGTGGAAGGCGGGGAAATATATTCACTGTTAATGAAAGAACTGAGGCCCGAAGATCCGCAAGAATTTCGGAACTTCGTTAGGATGGACACAGTCATGAGTCACCTTCTAGAGAGTAAGAATTATATGGTTATGTTTTGTGATCATACCAGCCTAGATCACTAATAAAATACCGGTAAACGCCCTGTTATGTTGCTGGCTGGTTCTAACACGACGTTTCCTGGCGAATGGGTCATCTTTTAAAAGTCTGGCTTTTAGCCACAGACTAGCACAGCCCACCATTTCAAAAGTTGTTGTGGATGTATTCACTGCAATTTGCAACACATTAAATGACCAATACTTAGGTGACCTTGTGTTATTTCTCCAAGTTTGGACTATACTCAGAATTTTCCAGTCCTCGTCTGTCGCACTGGGGCAAACTCCAAAGACTTTCTCCCTTTCACTGCTAGTTTCTCTATTCTGGCATGTTGAAATCAAGCAAGAGGTGCAGTTAAATCAAACCTGAACTTTCGTAAACTAACGCATTAAGGTACAAATCGAAAATCACCATATAACGTTATATGCATATTCCTCAGAAAGAAACGATTTCCAACTACCTTACATTGATACAATGGGTCATACATACACCTTTCCTCGCTGTATGCCTGATTTCCGACGCTTAATTCCTCTCTGCTCCATTTCATTTCTAGAATACGAAGCTATCAATAGAAAAAATCCTTTCACAAACAGCTACTATATAAGAGTCGACTGCAAAAAAAAAGTTTCTTTTCTGCATCTTTGAAACCTGTTTACTGGGGAAAAAAATGCAGAAGATCCCCAACGCGAAAAATCCCCGACACGAACGTCTGAAATTAGCCCCTAGACGCCTAACAATAACCAAACAACGAACAGAAAGCACCGTGGTACACCCTTCTGCGCATGCGAGAATTATCGCTGCCTACTGCGCGTGCGCGGATTGACGGCAGTTTAGAACTGCTCTCTATTCCTGCGTGCAGATAATGTGTCTGCTAATTTTCGTAGTTTCACCCGTTCTACCGCTAGATGGCTGTCGCGATAGACCAGTACCGTTCGCGGAGGATCGTCTTGTAATACCGGCTTTAGGCGGAAAGCAGGACGCCAGCGCTTTGCGCGAACTGGGTGGCCAGCATCAGCAGAAGTATCACGTCACCACCTTGTTTCGCGAAGAAATGGGACGCATCGCTAACGCAAGAAGGCGTACTGAATATTGTTACAGGCCAGTCTGTTGGTAGAACAAATGGGTTGAACACATAAGGCGCGATATGATTCGCTGATACATTCGTTTCAGGAAAGCCTATGCCGTCATTACACTATAAATACTCCTGCATTTGTGTTCAGAAGGAAGTTGGTCAGGAGGATGTAAGGCGTACAGGACAAGCGTACTTGACTCAAACATGGTGCAAATGGGTCTGAGCACTATGGGACTTTAAAAAAAATGGCTCTGAGCACTATGGGACTTAACATCTGAGGTCATCAGTGCCCCAGAACTTAGAACTACTTAGACCTAACATCACACACATCCATGCCCGATGCAGGATTCGAACCTCCGACCGTAGCAGCAGCGCGGTTCCAGACTGTAGCACCTAGAACCGCTCGGCCACTCCGGCCGGCGTGCTTGATTCCCTGACACGGTATTAACGCTGGGTATAAGACTGTTGTAGATTTCCTGCACGTACTCAACACAGCCAACAGCCTCCGCAGAGACGTTTTTCCCTCCGTAAGCACCAGTCACGAGTTCGGCGCTGCTGACAGCCGGTGGCAAGGTGTGGTGGTCTTTCGTGTCGACTTGCGCCAGGACACCAGCGTTCCTGACACTTCAGCAGAGCCCACCAGCGTGGCAGGTCAGGGTCGGCGCACTTCTCGACCACACGACAACCATCATCGCGGTTCAAAGAGCGGAGGTGAACCACGGTTGCGGGAGGGGACCGAGGACCTCCTAGGCCTGCGTGTGTAAGCTACATACGCACGCTCCACCTTTTTCGGGAGCGGAGGGTGGATACCCAGCGGGCTGCTGGGCGCTCGAGGCGCAACAGAGGACAGAGGACCGCAGTAGCATCGACAAAGGACAGATGTATATTGCAGAAATTAATGGTTAAAAGTCACTCTTCTTTTACTGCAGCCACCGTCCTACACAGGTCAGAACCACTTGCTGGTCCCAGAGGAACCGGCAAGTAGCGAACGGGGAGAGTGACTCCCGACACACCGTCCATCTGGCACGCCTCCCAGTAGTTGCCATCTGCAAACGTGGTGTCAGAATTGTTTCTTCTGACGCCTGCCACACCGGCGTCGGGATCCTGTACGACTGTATCGTACCAGAGAACCGCAGCAGTGGTAGCAGTTGTGGGATGAGTTGCAGAGCAATTTTCCTGCTCACGCAAATATCTGGTTCGGTTGTGATCATGTCCGGATTAGGAAACATAGTGAACCGGCTAACGTGTCTGAGTTTAAGGGAATTGTAGGGAAGAGTACTTAGTATCAGTAGTTGGTTCGAAAATGGCTCTGAGCACTATGGGACTTAACATCTGAGGTCATCAGTCCCCTAGAACTTAGAACTACTTAAACCTAACTAACCTAAGGACATCACACAACACCCAGTCACCACGAGGCAGAGAAAATCCCTGACCCCGCCGGGAATCGAACCCGGGAACCCGGGCGCGGGAAGCGAGAACGCTACCGCACGACCACGAGCTGCGGACTCAGTAGTTGGTAAAATGTGTGACTTGCCTGGCCGTAGTGTGCCTTGTGATATATATGTTGCTGTCATGTTTTCCATGTGCAGGAATTATGGTCATGTGAAAGAGAACTATAATAAGTAAATTTTTTATATGTTATCTGTGGTCGTGTGTAGCAAGTAGAGCCTATTTTGAGGAGAAAATTGCACAAACATGGCGCAAACGCGAGGAACTTCTGCCGCAGACACAATTTCCGCAACTCAGAGCAGGTTAAGTTATTGCAGAAGCAGAATGGGAAGATGGCTCAAGAATTGCGTAATTTAACGGTGGATTCGAAACAGTCGGGGTCTTATGTCTAAAGCAGTACTACCACTTTCTTCACCATCCGTGGATCCTATAGCCGCTGGCCTTATTCCTGTTCCTCTGGCATAACACTGGAGGATGTCACTATTTTTATACAGGACGTGTTATCCACAGCTAGCTTGTGCAACTGGTCTGAGGCGACAGCATTACAGATGGCCAAACTGCGTCTGTTGGGTGATGCTAATACGTACCTTATGTAGGACGAGGTTTTGAGTACGGTTACTATGTTCACATAATTGGTAGACGGGTTAAGGTATCAGTAAGTTAAGGTATCAGTACATAAAACAGAATTGTGGAAAGTTGATTAATTTGAAGCAGATATCAAACGAGGCGGTGGAAGCGTTTTCGGACAGAATACGCAAGTTGAACGGGCAAACTTACGAGTTGACTGCAAACCGGATGAGGACACGATATTATTGAAGGAAGCGGAGGACAGGACACTTTGTGTTCCGAAGGGTGATTTCTCCAGAATTTTCACGCAGAGTAAGGATGGAGAATCCGCAGGATGTAACTGGGGCACTGAGAATACCCTCGCATCTGCAAGAGGTAGATTGTGCTACTAGGCCTCGAAATGAGCAGACACTGTTTGTGTCAAATGAAGTATGCCACCACTGTGTTCTGGCTTTGAACGGCCAACAAAAGAGAAGGCTTGAACGTTCTGAACCATCGGCTATGGTGTAAACAATATGATCAGATTCATGATTTACTAAATTACTATGGGAAAGAGTACTAAGCCACTCGATTTGACTCAGCAGCGTTAAAGTGCATATCAAAATTGGGATGAAAACACATGAAACTGTATTTTGACTTGGCTATCTTACACGGTTTGAAAACATATTCTTCATTTTTTCCGAAGCTTGAGCTTGCACTTGATTACTGATCAGGGAGTGTATTTTACACTAATTAACTATTCCATTCGTGATTTCCATTTGCTGTGCAATGAGAATTGGGTCCTTCTGTAACGAGCAAATATAATTCTTCACCTGTCGGTAAAAATATTCGTCATAGGTTTGACTGAATGGCACATATTTTAGCAGTATTGCTTTCAATGAACATGGAGATGTTCCGATTTCATCGATAACCACGCCACTGTATCAGGAGCGACAGCTTTGCTCATATGACTTGTCAATGATGTACAGAAATGGCTCCATTTTTACATAAGAACGCTAAACTTTTTCCGAAAAGTGGTGACAGATTTCTTTGTTCCCGTTGGCTGACAGCTATTTCTGCAACCTTCTCATGTCCAATTGATAACATTCTTTTACTAAAGATGTGATACACTCTGTTTAATCTGTAGCAGTAACGAAATCACTACTGAATTTAGGAACTACAGTGGAGGTTTAAAGTTAAAATAATGTTGTGGTTCCAGTAATTCATCAAACGTACGCTTGAATTCGGTGCTGATGTACTTCATAACATGACGCTCCTGAATTCTGTTTTTCCTATTGAAAGAAACTGACGATATGTCTGCGGTTTTGAAATCAAAACTTTTCGACAGCAACGAGGCTACCACTTCCCACTGTCGAAATTCTCACGTAATAACCCCATGCCCGAGGTTCTTGCCTCTGCAAAATGACCGAACACCCACGAATCGATTATTTTATATTTATCGTGAGTCGATCCTCCACCCGTCACTTGTGTCCTCCATCGACATAGCTGTTTTGTAAGCTTGCACACTCGTACACTCCCCGTCATGGATTAACACTTTCAGAAAAACTTTACCAATAGATTTTGTTTGCCCCCGACAATTCACTGCCAAATTTGGTCACTGACTCTAACAATACGTAAACCAATCAATGGAACGGTACCGTTTAGTGTACGCAACAGATTCAGTTTTTGGACATCATTGATGACCTTAGTTAGACATGGAGCCGTTTCTGTAATTTATTGGCTCGTGAGCTGTGCACAGTTATTCCTTCACAGGAAATGTGGCATGTAGCTGAAAAATTGTCATGATTTTACCTCCATTGGCAAAAAATTTCGGAGTAGTCCCCCGTTTAGATCTCCAGGAGGTGACTACCATAGGGGTGGTGATCACGAGGAAAAGACTGAATAACCAACGAATGGACATCGTTCTACGAATCGGTGCATGGAATGACAGAAGTTTGAACGTGTTAGGGAAGCTAGAAAATCTGAAAAGGGGAATGCTTAAGCTCTAGATATAATGGGGTTCAGTGAAACGAAATGGAAAGTATTTATAGTCAGATAACGATAATTCAGGTACATATGTCGACGTCCGAAGCAGAAGATGAAGAGAGAGAGAGAGAGAGAGAGAACAAGTACATGAGAATACTGAACGGGTAATACAGTACGTAAATTACGTAAAGTGAGATGGATTGGAATGCGGTTTTAGAGAAAGGAGTAAAGAGAAGAGTTGCGGGTGAATGGAGAATGTGGGCTTGATAGCACGAATGAAGGAGGAGAAAGACTGAGTTTTGCAAAAAAATTTCAGCTAGTGATATCGAACACTCAGTGCAAGAATCACAAGAGGAGGAGGTATACTTGGAAATGACCAGGATATACGGGAAGATTTAATCTACATCTACGTGATTATTCTGCTATTCACAATAAATTGCCTGGCAGAGGGTTCAATGAACCACCTTCATGCTGTCTCTCTACCGCTCCATTCTCGAACGGCACGCGGGAAAAACGAGCTCTAAAATTTTTCTGTGCGAGCCCTCATTTCCCTTATTTTATCGCGATGATCACTTCTCCCTATGTAGATTGCCACTCCAATTCACGAATCATGTCTGTGGCACTATCTCCCCTACTTCGCGATAATACAAAACGATCCGCCCTTCTTTGTACTTTTTCGATGTCATCCGTCAGTTCCATCTGATGCGGATCGCACACCGCACAGCAATACTCCAGAATAGAGCGGACATGCGTGGTGTAAGCATTCTCTTTAGAAGACCTGTTGCACCTTCTAAGTGTTCTGCCAATGAATCGCAGTCTTTGATTTGCTCTACCCACAATATTATCTATGTGATCGTTCAAATTTAGGTTATTTGTAATTGTAACCCCTAAGTAGATGATTTTACAGCCTTCAGATTTGTGTGATTTATCGCATAATCGAAAATTAGCTGATTTCTTTTAGTACTCATGTGAATAACTTCACACTTTTCCTAAATCAGGGTCAATTGCCACTTTTCGCACCAAACAGATATCTTATCTAAATCATTTTGAAAGTCGATTTGATCATCTGATGACTTTACAAAACGGAAAATGACAGCATCATCTGCAAACAGTCTAAGACGGCTACTCAGATTGTCTCCTATGTCTTTAATATTGATCAGGAGCAATAGAGGGCCTATAACAGTTCCTTGGGGAACGCCGGATATTATTTCTGTTTTACTCGATGACTTTCCCTCTATTACTACGAACTGTGGCCTTTCTGACAGGAAATCATGAATCCAGTCGCACAACTGAGGCGATACTCCGTAGGCACGCAGTTTGGTTAGAAGACGCTTGTGAGGAACAGTGTCGAAAGCCTTCTGGAAATCTAAAAATATGGAATCAATTTGACATCCCCTGTCGATAGTACTTATTACTTCGTGAGTATAGAGAGCTAGTTGTGTTTCACAAGAACGATATTTTCTGAATCCGTGCTGACTGTGTCAGTAAACCGTTTTCTTCGAGGTACTTCATAATGTTCGAGTACAGAATATGTTCCAAAACCCTACTGAAAATCGACGTTAGTGATATAGGCGGATAACTCCTACTTCCCTTTTTGGGAATTGGTGTGACTTGAGCAATTTTCCAGTCTTTAGGTACGGATCTTTCTGTGAGCGAGTGGTTGTATATAATTGCTAAATATGGAGCTATTTTATCAGCATACTCTGAGAGGAACCTGACTGGTATACAATCTGGACCGGAGGCCTTGCCTTTATTAAGTGATTTACGCTGCATCGTTACTCCGAGGATATCTACTTCTGTGTTTCTCATCTTGGAAGTTGTTCTTGATTGGAATTGAGGAATATTTACTTTGTCTTCTTTGGTGAAGGAGTTTCGGAAAACCGTGTTTAATAACTCTGCTTTAGTGGCACTGTCATCAGTGACTTTACACTTGTTATCGCGCAGTGAACGTATTGACTGCGTCTTGCCACTGGTGTGCTTTGTGTATGACCAGAACCTCTTTGGGATTTCTGTTAAATTTCGAGACAGAATTTCGTTGCGGAAATTATTAAAAGCACCTCGCACTGATGTACGCGCCATATTTCGAACTTCTGTAAAACTTTGCCAATTTTGGGGATTTTGCGTTCTTTTAAACTTGGCATGCATTTTTCGGTGCTTCTGCAAAAACGATCTGGCACGTTTTGTGTACCATGTGGGACCAGTACCATCACTTATTAATTTATGTGGTATATATCTCTCAATTGCTGTCGACACTATCTCTCGCACTGATGTACGCGCCATATTTCGAACTTCTGTAAAACTTTGCCAATTTTGGGGATTTTGCGTTCTTTTAAACTTGGCATGCATTTTTCGGTGCTTCTGCAAAAACGATCTGACACGTTTTGTGTACCATGTGGGACCAGTACCATCACTTATTAATTTATGTGGTATATATCTCTCAATTGCTGTCGACACTATCTCTTTGAAAACATTCGAAATCTTTTCTACACTTACATGATCAGATCGGAAGGAGTGAAGACTGTCTCTTAAAAAGCCATTAAGAGCATTTTTATCACCTTCTTTAAATAGATATACTTTGCGTTTCTTTTTGATGGTTGAAGTATTCAGCCTAGCAGCAACTGCCTTGTGATCGCTAATCCCTCTGTTCGTTATAATACTCACTATTTTTCCAGGATTATTTGTTGCTAAAAGGTCAAGTATACTTTCGCAAACATTTACGCTTCGAGTGGGCTCATGAATTAATTGTTCAAAATAATTTTCTGAAAAAGCATTCAGTACAATTCCGGATGACGTTTTGTGCCTGCCGGAAGCTTTAAACGTATAATTTTTCCAGCATATCGAGGGTAGATTGAAGTCAACACCGACTGTAATTGTAGGAGCGTGGTACTTATTTCAAATGAGACTCATCTTTTCTTTGAACTGTTCAGCAACTATCTTCTGAGTCGGGGGGTCGGTAAAACGATCCAATTAATAGTTTAGTCCGAATGTCAGGTATAACCTCTACCCATACTATTTCATACTAACTATCTACTTCAATTTCGTTACAAGGCAAACTACCTCTGACAGCGATAAATACTCCACTACCAACTGTATTTAATGTATCCTTTCTGAACTCTGTTAGATCGTTTGAAAAAATTTCGGCTGAACATATTTCCGGCTTTTGCCACTCTGTACCTATAACTATTTGAGCTTCAGTGCTTTCTATTAGGGCTCTGAGCTCTGGTTCTTTCCCAACACAGCTACGACAATTTACAACTACAATACCAATCGTTTCTACAATTACTGTACTGTGTTTTACCTGCCCACTTGTAAACGGACGTCTATTCTGTGGTTCCCTGAGATCCTCTAACCTAGAAAACCACCCAGTCCCTTCCACCCAGCCCCCACTACCCGTGTAGCCGCCTCCTGTGTGTAGTGGACTCCTGACCTATTAAGCGGAACCCGGAAACCCACAACCCGATGGCGAAAGTCAAGGAATCTGCAGCCTAAACGGTCACAGAACCGCCTGAGCCTCTGATTCAGACCCTCCAATGGGCTCTGCACCAAAGGACCACAGTCGGTTCTATCGACGATGCTGCAGATGGTGAGCTCCGCCTTAATCTCCGGAGCAAGACTGGCAGTCTTTAGCATTTCCGTTATCCGCCTGAAACCAGACAGAATATGCTCCTCTCCAAAGCGACACAGTTCATTGGTACCGACATGAGTCACCACCTGCAGTTGGCTGCACCCTGTACTCTTCAAGGCATCCCGAAGCAGCCTTTCCACATCCGGAATGACTCCCCCCAGAATGCATACGGAGTACGCACTGGCTTCCCTCCCCTACTTGGCAGCCATGTTCCTAAGGGGCCCCACTACGCACCTAACGTTGGAGCTCCCAACTACCAGCAAACCCACCTTCTCTGAATGCCCAGACCTTGTGGGCCAAGAAGCTTCCTCTGGAACAGGTTGGACGACTGCATCCGGCTTAGAGAAATCGTCAGCCACAGATAACGCCCGAAAGATGTTCGCCAAATGAAATGGGGCGGCCCTACGATCGCCCCTCGGGAAGTTTTTCGCTGCCTGCCAGACTTTGGAACGATCTCCTACTCGACCACTGATTAGGGGTCAACCTCAGTGCAGGCAGTACCCGGGGCGGCCACAGCAGTGGACCGATCGGAGAACCCTTGGGGCATGCTCGACGTCCCTCGCATCCCCACGTTCGATCCCCCAGTGACGCCCCTTGTCAGCAGCCTCAAGCTGTGTGACGGAAGCCAAAGCAGCCTGGAGCTGTGAGCGAAGCGTCGCCAACTCAGCTCGCATCTGTACTCAACAATCACAGTTCATATCCATTGCTGCAGTAGCTCCTGTTTGAAACTCATAACAATATGCAAAAAACGAACGGCGTACTCACCTTATTAGCAGCGGGAAATCAAGTGCTCTCTCACTGACGGTCTAACTGACACTAAGCTGTTCTAACCAAACAAACAAAAGCCTGTACGATAGGAGGGTCGGGTAGCAACGGCGGTACTGTACACTACACTGTTATTGAAATAAAAGGTTGTGGCTAGTAAACACTCAAACACGCAAGAAATTACAAATATAAACTAGTAATTACCCAGATAACTGAAAACAAGTCGCTCCTGTTTGAAGCTCGTAAAAATATGTAACACGCGAACAGTGTACTGGCCTTATTACTAACAGGAACTAGTGGTGCACTCTCGCTGACGGTCTAACCGACACTGTTAGTGTTACGTTGCATCGTCATTAGGCAAATATTCCAACATCAGTTACTTGATTGTAAGGCGTGCCGAGGAGCAGATACGGTTCATAATTCAGTAATGATTTAGAGTAGGCTAAAGCTTAAGAGATTAGTCAGGAAGAATGAGTGCACAAAGAAGTGGTATGCAGAGGTACCAAGGAATGGAGAGATACACTCTAACGTCTACGAAGCTGTAGGTACTGTGGTAATGAATAGCCCAGTACGCAGTTCAGTTGGAGAGGAATCGACATCTCTAAAAAGGACTGTCACAGAAGCTGGAAAGAAAAATATAGATTCGAGGATGGTAAGCGCGATGAAACCATGGGTAACAGAAGAAATGCTTCAGTTGATCAACGAAAAAAGGAAGTACAAAAATGATCTGCAAAATTCAGGAATTCAGATATGCAAGTCATCAAGGAATGAAATAAAATGTAAGTGTAAGGAACCTAAGGCAAAGTGGATGCTTTGAAACTGAAGAAATCGAAAAAGGAACGACTGTCGGAGGAACTGACTCAGGACATGGATCAGTCAGGAGCAAACTTTGGTCAAATTAACAGTATGGACGGTAATATTATGAGTGAGTGGAGATAATCTGTTAAATGCAGAGGAAAGAGCGGGTTGGTTGGTAGAATGCTCGTACACTGACTGCCTCTATCAGGGGGAAAACTAATCTGACGACGTGATGGATATTCACGTTGGTGCTTACAGTGTATGTGAGTGGCAATATGTCATCAGACTTTCGGAAAAAAAATCATTCACTATTCTGAAGATAGCAAGAGCAGAAAAGTGAGAGAGCTTTAGCACTATCAGCTTAACAGCCCAATGCGTACAAGTAGTTCACGAGAGTAACATACTCAAAAATGGAAAAGAAAATTGGAGAACTCTTGTACGACGATCGTCTGTCAGTAGGAAAGGCAAAGGCACCAAAGAAGCAGTTCTGACGTTGCGGTTGATAATGAAAGCAAGGCAGAAGATAATTTAAGACACCTTCGTAGGATATGTCGGCCTTGAAAAAGGGTACGACAATGTAAAATGGTGCAAGATGTTTGCAAGACTGAGAAAAACATGGTAAGCTATTAGGAAAGTATACAATAGGAAGTGTACAATATGTAGAAGAGCCTAGAAGGAATAGTAAGGCTGGACGACCAAGAAGGACGTCTTCAGATTAAAGTGTAAGGGACGTAGACTTTCATCTCTACTGTTCTATGTCTACATCAAAGAAGAAATGACAGAAATAAGAGAAAGGTTCAAGAGTAGAAGACAGGGATTAAAATTTAAGAACATCAGTGACAAGATTCGCCGATAAGTGAAAGTGAAGAAGAATTCCAGGATCTGTTGTATCGAAAGATCGGTCAAAGGGCACAGACTATGAGCTGAAAGTACATTGAAGAAATATCAAAGTAATGAGATGTAAATGAGAACAGCGCGAAACTTAACATCAGAATTGGTGATCACGAAGTAGGTAAACTTAAGGAATTCTGCTATCTAGGCAGCAAAATAACCCATGACGGACGGAGCAAGGAGAACATCAAAAGCAGACTACTGCTGTCAAAAAAGGCCATTCCCAGACAAGGCAGGTCTATTAGTATTAAACATAGGCCTTATTTGAAGAAGAAATTTCTGAGAATGTGCGTTTGGAGCATAGGATTGTGTGGCAGTGAATCATGGAGTGGAAAAACCGGAACAAAAAAGAATCGCAGCATTTGAGATGTGGTGCTACAGTCGAATGTTGAAAATTAGATGGACTGATAATGTAAACAATATGGTGGATCTCCGCGGAATCAGCGAGCAAAGGAATAAATAGAGAACACCGACAAGAAGGGAGGATGATAGGAAACCCTTTAAGACATCAGGGAAAAACTTCCATAGTGCTAGAGGGACCTGCATCCAGTAAATAATTGAGAACGTAGGTTGCAATTGCTTGTCCTAGACGATGAGATTGGCACAGGAGAGAAATTCGTGACGGACAGCATCAAATCAATCGGTAGACTGATGACTAAAAGGAAAAAAAAGAAAGAGGGATAGCATGGAACATTCCAATTCTGAATGCGACTGTTCTACTTCTCATTCGGCAATAATGAAGAAACAATCCCAAAAAATGGGACGGCGTAATTACTAATTAATGAGGGGGGACGGGGTAATGTGAGGGAAGTTTTTTCTACTGTAGTTCCACCACTAATGTTTCGTACATGAGGTTCTCCTGCTGCAAGTTGCATGTGGCTTATGATAGTGACATCATTTGATATTTAAAGACTACCCAGTGATAAGATACCCTCAGACCATAAGATTTCGGCTAGCCACATTATCGTCTTCTTTCAAGGATGTCATCTGGATAAGATGTGGATGGGCTTGGGGTTAGCAGCTGGCTCAAGCGGCAGTTGTCAGTTCTTAGGATATAGGCGCCGCTACTTTTCATTGGAGTAGTATCGCAGTTCATATCACGAAGATGAGCTCAAATCGTTTCAGATCACCCATCAATGTAAAATTCCTGTAATTACATGAAGTCGAACTCGGGTCCTTTGAAAGGCATTCCCCCACCCCTTTCTACTTACGGAGGTGGATGCCTTACACTTCCGCCCACCCCCCTCTCCACCCACACACGCACAATTCATAAATCGTCTATGCTCTACAGTAATAGGTAACTTGTCTTTATTCACGAGAGTGTGCTGAGAAATAATGCCTTCGAATATTTTATGTGAAAATTCGTAAATCATTTTAAGTAAAGGAAACATTGTTAACATTAGACATTTTTATTCTTTATTTCTACATATTTATGTCGCTAGAGGGAGTGGTAGGACTGGGTTGAGCTGTGAGTGTTTCTTGCTACTTGCTAAATTAGTTTTTATTTTTTTTAAACATGTTCTGAATGTTTATTTTCTCAAAAGAATAGCACAGTTTAGAAATTTAAAAAGACAGTTACTTTTTCCAGGCCAAAACTGCTACAGTATGAGCAAACAAATCAGCTTTGTGGCTGTCCAACAAGAAGAATTTACTTAACGCTCAAATGCTCATTTAACAATATGAAATCCCACTACAGTGAAAAGACATGAACTATCAGTGCTGCCTCGTAATTAAAAAATTGATTTAAAATTCATATATCTTAAAAAGTTGCACACAAAACGTTTACGAAAGGAGCAAATTATACTTGAGATCGTTAAGAGAATTTTAATAAAAATAGAATGCAAAGAAGCACCACCTGCAGCGTGTCAGTTAAAGAAGGAACGGACTGATTGCATAGAACACAACGAAAATTCAAATGACATCAAATCCAGTGGCCGTACGAATACGCCTCTGAAAAACTTTTGGAATCGAGAGCTGACAGATACACTCAGTCGCAAAAGTATTCGGACTGTGGGAAGTTTCACAATGAGTACTGGAGAAACACTGACTATGAAACCCAAACATATTTATTAGCAATATATATGCGTAACAACATTAATTACAAAAGAATTATTGTATTATTTCGTTTGCAAAACATAAATAACAGAAAAATTAACAACAAAATGAAACATCCGGCACAACCTGCTGCCACAAATGTATTCGGACACTGTCCAATAAATGTTCATAAGTTGTACGACAAAAATGTCAATACCTTGTGGGTCCACCTTTCATTTTCAATACCTCCTCCAATCTACTAGGCATACTTTCCACGAGTTTTTTAGTGAAATCTGGGCCTATATTTGCCCATTCTTGGTCCAGTTTCTCTTTCAAGGTCTCCTTCGTATAGATGTTGTTCGCGCGGAGGGTCCGTTTCAATTTATCCCACAAATGTTCGATTGGGTTAAGGTCTAGTGATTGGGGAGGGGGATGCAATACTTTCGGGCAATTGAAGAGCAACCACATTTGTACAATATGCGCGGTATGCTTGGGATCACTATCCTGATAAAAATGAAAGTTGTTCGCAATACCTATATGTCGTGCACTCTGCTTCAAATGTCCTCGCAGTATATTCAAATACGTTTCCTTGTTCATCGTATCATCAATGAACACTAAATCACCCACACCATTGCCGGACATGCATCCCCACACGATGATGCTCCCACCTCCAAACTTTACTGTTGGTTTGAGGTTCCTGGGATTCAGCTCTTCATTGGTCTTTCACCACATGTTTGCCTTTCCGTCGCTTTGCCATAATGTAAATTTACATTCTTCGCAAAATATCACCCGATTCCACCAAGCCTGATCGTATTCGGCGTATTCCCTCACAAACTGCATACGTTTCTTCTGGTTCACTGCATTTATGAATGGCTTTTGCCGTACCACTCGACCATGGTACTGCGATCGTCGTAGTACTCTCCGCACGGTTTCGGGATGAACTTTTATACCAAGGTCTCCCTCCACCTCACTTGCAATTCGTGTGGCAGATATTTTCGGATTCTGTTGTTCCTTTCGCACAATCACACGTTCATCTCTCTGTGAAAATGTCCGTGGCCGTCCTGTACTGCAAGGGAATTCCAATCGGTCTTCTTTCTCGAACCGTTTAATTATGTCGTGAACTGTACTTTTCTTCATGTTCACTATTGCGGCAATTTCCCTGCAGGATTTCCCCTTCGCGTGATGATAAACGACAAGTTGCCTTTGCTCGAACAAAGAACACTTCCCTCTGCGTCCCATCGTCGACCTGCAGAGGCTCGCGATACGTGTTTACTAATCATCGCTATCGTCTCGCGGAAATGTCGGACACACTGCAGTCGCTTCACCCTCTGTGCGTCTCGGAATGAACTATTCTCTCACGTTGTCCGCCTTTGTCCGAATACTTTTATTGCACCTTCCCATGCCGTTTGCAGGAAATATTACGTAACAGACACATGTCCAACAACAATTCTTCGTATTTGACGCGTGTTTCACGTTGCGACATCGTACCCAGAGCACCAAATACATTACAAAGTGCAATTTCTGTATTTGGTCATGCGACAAACTGCAAAATCATGCGCCGTTACGTGCTGTCCGAATACTTTTGGGACTGAGTGTATGAAGCGCAGTTGGAAGGCAAGCACTGGTTTTATAATGCGTGCTTATCAGGCTGAATTCACTCAGTACACACAGCAGCGCACACAGCTAAATGACATGTGTAGACCAACACAAAAGAAAAGAGCCCTGTCTAGTACCACACTCACACAGGCAATTCCTTTGTCCCTAGGTTCTGCTACGGTAGCAACCAGCCAGATAGCCCAGAAGCAAACTGCGCCCAGTCTCGCCGTATCACAAGTCGCCGGCCGTCACACTCTTCCTTGTTGTTGCCGTCCACCACGGCAGCCGCGGCGAGCTGTTAAATTCAACGGCCGCTGCCACTACTGAGCTCTGGCCCTGGTAGATACTCCCTCGCTGTCCAAAACCAGCTGCTAGCTGTTCTACGAAGGTTCGCTCGGTGGCGCCTGTCTCGCAATGGGCGAGGCGCAGCGACGCCACCCACCTGCTCAACCATATAAGCCGGGGCCGGCCAGAAATTCTGCACGAGTGCGGTGCTCCTGCACATGTGCAACTTCCGGGTCATAGCGTGCACGCCGCAGCCGTCAGCGTTCATGTAGTGCATGTTTCTACGCACAGATGTCGCCTTATACACTTGCTGGGATACTCTGTACCGGCGCATTCTAGTGCTCTTTCCACAGCTTGCAAGCCAACCATGGGAAGGTATTTCGCGTATTAAACATTTAAGATACTGTCACAGTCTACTCATTGAGACGTCTACTTTTATGTTAACAGTTTAACCCAGTAAGACAAGTAATATAGTTAACAACCGTGGGTTTTTATTAAGGCAGCTTGACTGACGGCACGTAAATATGCGTAATGTTTTTGATCTAGTATTTAAGAAAGAGAGCACTTTGCGACTTCCAACGAACCCTATTCATGATTTCAAATAACATTAAACTAATGCAAGGTTTCCTATAACTAATTCTCGGAGCCCTCAGTTACTCCCACATAATTTCTGTTTCACTGACCTCTGAACAGAATGATAATCGCAGAGCTCTCGATGATCACCTGCTATTTCAATATCATTATTGCTATATCTTTCATCAGTTCCGTCTGAAATCTGCATAATAACCACAATTAGATGAATGTTACGTTTTATCGACTTCAGCTGAGCGTACCCCTTCACACATTAAAAAAAGAACCTAAATGTAAGTATACATTGGCACAATCGGTTTAATGACCAACTTTCCTGATAATAATGTAACATGGAGCAGAATGAGGCAATAATGCACAGTTAGTAAACAATAATTTTTGATTATGAAAGGAATAAATCCAAACACGTTTCTCACTGGTCATGAGAAATGATAATCGAGTTGATGTGTCTCACCCATTTTCTTAAGGACATTTAATTTTGCTTGCCGTTCTTCACTGTTGAGTACACTAGACTCGTCTTTCTGATATGTATTGAAAACTTACGCTCGTCGCCTATTATTCGGCGGCACAGCAAACGCTGTGAGTTTTCACCAACGGCTACAAAAAAGAATTGCAGTTCCCAGTCATTTTTAAACGACTGAGAACATAGATCTCTCGTCCTTTGCTGTTAAGGTTACGGTTACCAGGGGTAAACAAGACTGGGTACGTTGCGCTCTTGCTTGTAACACATAAACATGGAAGTGGAGCCGCCGCCGATCATTTAGGACACATGTCTAATAAGAGATGTCGATGTAGCACGCTGTCGCACATGTGCGCACATGTGCAGCACTTCCGCACGTCTGCACACTGTGCAGCGTTTGGCCGGCCCTGATATAAGCTGTGCAAGGGTACGGGTTTTAAAAATGGTTCAAATGGCTCTGAGCACTATGGTACTTAACTGCTGAGGTCATCAGTCCCCTAGAACTTAGAACTACTTAAATCTAACTAACCTAAGGACATCACACACATCCTACAAGTTTTAACATGTGGGGGATGCGTGACGTCTTCTGACGGCACAATCTTTATTTCTCAGCATATTCATCATGCAGATGAACGCACATGTCCCAACGAGACACCATTTTTTTGATACCGTCATTGTAGAATGTTTGACTTTATTGAAAGAGCCACAACCTTACCTCTGCTTGTACAGCTTCACCACCACCGAAGTAAATCATCGAGCGTGTTCTTTAAGTTTCGGAAGTACGTGAAAATCGGATGGAGCCAAATCGGGGTAGCATGGAGGAGGATCATCGATGACAGCGAACGACGTGCGACGGATTGTTGCAGATGCCGCAGCGTTCGTGTGTAATCTGGCACTGTCACGCTGAAAGAGGAGAGTGGAGGAACTCTTCAACTACGACCCTCGATTGTAGTACGCTGTTTCTCAAGCACTGAAGTTGTCAGGTTACACACCGCCGTGCTACACTCTACAGTTCGGAGACCACTAGCGGCAGAGTGCTGCAAATACGTAGAAACGTATAATAAAGGTGTGCGCTATTAATAGAATTTGTTTTATTTAAAGAGCTTTAAGTGTTTTCACATAAGAAATTCGGAGGCATTACGTTTCAGCACGCACTCTTACCACCCTTAAGTCGTCACATACAAAGGGAACGATTGTAGGAGAGCAGATGCAGGAATCATGCATAGTCGCTCGTGTCAAGTTCCTAATGCAGATGGTTTGCCGTTGCCTTCCTCTGACGTGTTATCAGATGTGAAGTTTGTATCTGTGACATGTGCAAGACTGAGGAATGCTTGTAGATAGTAGTAGTGGGTTTGTGTTGCTGGATATGGATGGGATAGCACGAAACTCGATGCTAGCACATAGCGTACTCCTCTGGAATAGCGGCGAGCCTCACGTTTCCATCCGAGGGACGGATCACAGTCAACAGTGTCACGTGCTCCCCTTTATGAGACACTGTGGAAAGAATTGAAACTCTCTCTTTCCAAGCATTGTGAACCAATGGCTCTGAGCACTATGGGACTTAACATCTATGGTCATCAGTCCCCTAGAACTACTTAAACCTAACTAACCTAAGGACATCACACAACACCCAGTCATCACGAGGCAGAGAAAATCCCTGACCCCGCTGGGAATCGAACCCGGGAACCCGGGTGTGGGAAGCGAGAACGCTACCGCACGTCCGCGAGCTGCAGACTCTTTCCAAGCATTAATCCCGACTTGTGGGATCTGCTGGTTAATAGGATGTGGCATGTTAATTTTAAGGGGTGGCCAGATGCCCTTGCAGTCGCCACACCGTACCCCCCAGGAAGTAATTCCTTTCAACCACCAACGGTCTGCGTCTAGTTGTGTCCATGGAATAGTGCGAATGCGTTCAGATATCTGCGAGCCGTGTAACTGAGGCGGAACGTGGGGACCAGCCCGGTATTCACCTAGCGAGATGTGGAAAACCGCCTAAAAACCACATCCAGCGGGGCTGGCACACCGGCCCTCGGCGTTAATCCGCCGGGCGAATTCGATCTGGGGCTGGCGCGTCTACCCGAATCCAGGAAGCAGCACGTTAGCACTCTTGGCTACGCTAGCGGGTGTGGAAAGAATTGAAACTGAATCCAGAAAAACTGGCGCGAGGACTGCTGTTCAGGAACTTCACACCCTTGCCGGTCAAATAAATACTGGTAGTGAAAGTGAAAGTGTCCCACAAGTAGGATTCGAAAAGGCGCATCTTCGAGTCGAGCGCTACAGGACAAGCATGTACTGACGGTCTGGGCTGTAGAGAGAGATGCTCTCATATGTACCGACACATTATTCACTCACTATATTTCCTCGTTGTTTGTAGTGTCCATGGTTGTAAAATATCTGGGATGTATTACCATGGATTAAGTGTAATAATGGCTGACGGTAGAGCAGGTCGGTTTGGATACAGGGACCCCTGACCAGTAACCCACTGCGCCTTTTTATTCAATAATCGTTTTGGAAAAACACACAATATTAAAATTTTCCTCTGCATCCACTGAACTTGAATAACCATCCTATTGGGCGATCTAAACTAACCATCCAACAGCGTAACGAGCTTATGGCCTTCCAACAATTGATTGTGTACAATCTTTAAAACAGATTTTTAGACGTCTTAGCCCTTAACATTTAAGTATTTAAATAAGTAGCAATTGTATTAAGAAAGTCAACAGATCAGGCATAACCAGAAAGCTCTTAAATAGCACCAAAAGCTGCATTCAGCACTTCTGAAGGGATGCTTTATATTCACTTTGAACTATTTCATGCAGTGTAATGTTCACTTGGTATCGAGTCGTACTTGCGACCACATCTAAAGTACACTTGGCACTGCCCTAAGCATCGAGAGATGAGGTGGACGTCTGTGTTTCACTTTTTTTATTTTTATGTACGCGTGCACTTCCTAACAATTTCCCTGCTGTGCCCTCACTCAACAATGTAATTTCGTTTAATTTTTGCATGTTTGGGTCTGTGTGAGAGAGCATTCTGTTAGTGAGGTGGGGTCTGGCAAAGGTAGTACAAGTGTAGTCGGAAGTTTACTGGGTCGATACTCTGCAACGTGATAAAAGAAACAAAAGACATGAATGGGACGATTCTATCTTTTTTATCCTGCCTGTATAGGCGGCGCGTGCGTCTGGTCCTGTGAACTGCTTCTGTAATGTAGGCCGAGAGTTAAGGAAGCGAGTAGGAGCAGAAGAGGTGAAGCACTTCGGTACTGCATGTAACTTTAACACTTCTAATAGACTAAAAAACAGAAATAAATATAAAATGCATACATAACTTTGGCTAGGATGAGCACGTAGGTGATAAGCCGTAGTCCGTGTCTAATCCTGTGAAGTTAGGGTGACTGTTCTGTTTAATCGCAAAGCCAACAAATATTCGTGAAGTCCAAACATTAACTGAACGTAACTAATACAAAGTCTCAATAGCAAGCTAGCCCACTCGGTAGTAGAAGCGATATTTCCAGGCCGTCTGTTCTTGTCGAAATGAGCCAGAAATCAAGACGCCACTCCCTGAGCTCCACAGCGTCGGCCAGAGGGCGCTGTGGTCTGCGTAGTTAGTCTTCTCTCGTAGTGACAACTTACGAGAGCGTGCACCTACGTTGTGGCATCGTAACTATCGACGCCACACTATCAGTCACCGTTGGCCAGCCTGGTTTGTCGGATTATCCCATCTCTGTGTTTAGTGCTATGAAACGAGAAGCTATCTCTAACATCGTACGCATGTGAAATATTTAAATTGGAATACTAATCAAAACGCTACTTTTTGCAAATAATATTTTGTGTTAATTGACAGAGGACTTTTCTATTTGACGGGGTGCTAATTCAGTAGTTCGAGCCG